>NW_004443949.1:28092533-28158140 GCF_000243295.1 Trichechus manatus latirostris
CCCTATTTTTCTAAGTTTATACCAGTCTTTTATTTCTTTATATCGCCTTGACTTCCTCCCCATATGAAAAATCTATGTCTACATTTTTTAAGTCCCTCCCTTTTGGTTTTAATGTTGTCATCTTTTACATTTGACATGTGTTTCCCTATTTTCAGTGATTTAGCTTTGATTTACTTTTGTGACTTCTCTATCTGGGTTGATATCTGGTTGCTCTGTCCTGTGTTCTAGTCTTGGGTTGTTATCTGATGTTACTAATTTTCTAACTGAAGGATTCGCTTTAGTATTTCTTGTAATTTTGGTTTGGAGTTTGTAAGTTCCCTAAACTTCTGTTTATCTGGAAATGCCCTAATTTTGCCATCATATTTGAGAGACAGTTTTGCTGGATATATAATTCTTGGCTGGCAGTTTTTTTTCCTTCAAGGCTTTATACATGTCTTCCCATTGCCTTCTTACCTGCATAGCTTCTCCTGAGTAGTTCGAGCTTAGTCTTATTGACTCTCCTTTATAGACGACTTTTCATTTATACATAGCCGCTCTTAAAAGTCTCTCTTTATCTTTGGTTTTGGCAAGTTTGATTATAATATGTCTTGGTGACTTTCTTTTGGGATCTACCTTGTGTGGAGTTCTATGAGCATCTTGGATAGATATCTTGCCATCTTTCATGGTATCAGGGAAGTTTTCTGCCAAGAAATCTTCAACAACGCTCTCTGTATTTTCTTGTCCCCCCATTCTGGTACTCCAATCACTCATAGGTTATTCCTCTTGATAGAGTCCCACATAATTCTTAGGGTTTCTTCATTTTTTTCAAATCCTTTTATCTGATTTTTCCTCAAAAAGTCGATGTCCAGTGCTTTATCTTCAGTCTCACTAATTCTGACTACCATTGCCTATATGCTGCTCCTATGACTTTCTATTGAGTTGTCTAATTCTGAAATTTTATTGTTAATCTTCTGGATTTCTGATTGCTGTCTATCTACAGATTCTTGCAGCCTGTTAAATTTGTCATTATGCTCTTCTCTAATCTTTAAAATTTTCTCTGTTGTGTGTTCTGCATTTTGCTCAATTTCCTTCCTAATTTCTTCAAGAGTTCTATATATTAATCTTTTGTATCCTCCCTCTGGTAATTCCAAGAAATTTTTCTCCTCTGGAAAATTTCTAGAGTCTTTATTTTGGGAGCTTGCTGAAGGCATCATAAATTGCCTTTTTATGTGATTCGATATTGACTTTTGTCTCCGAACCATCAATAAGTTATTATTTTTATTTATATTATGTTTGCTTATTATGTCCTAGGTTCTTCTTGTGTTTTGATATGCCCAAATAGGCTGCTCATATGAGCTAGTTTGACTATTGGCACCTTTGAAGCTCTAATGTCCCATCACCAGGTGGTTAGATCTGTTACTAGGTATGTGAACCCAAGAGTCTGCCCACTCCTCCTGTATGGATTCAGCTTAGGTGCCCAGGTAGGTAGCCACCAAGTGTGTGGTGTAGGCTCTCACTTACAGTCTTAGACAGAAATGGGTGATTGGTGTAGGCACAGGCATCTGGCTGTAGCAGGAGGATACACTCAGAGCAATGCAAGGGGCTGAAAGTCACCCCTGAGTGTCCAAGAGGAAGGCTTGTCCCTGTTCCCTAGAGTGCATAGTTGAGTGGGTTTTGCAGCTGGACTATGAGTACCTAATGCTGTTAGCTGTAAGGACTGGGGGGCACTTCTTATTCATGGGCCCGTATCGCAGGTGGCTAGGTAGCATGTGTGGAGCCACCAGTCATCAGGACCCTGATGGGGTAGGTGAAAACCCTGCTTAACGGGCAGAGCAGCATCAAATGTCAAGAACCCAGCACTTCACAGCTGAAATAGTTGAAGTTAGACTTCTGGTATATACCCTGTTTATGGCGGTAATGAAGGCCTACACTCCTGAGATGGGCCCTCACAAGTCTATGCAGGGGGAAAGGTACTCACAGTCCATGGATCCCTTATGCCTGTGCCTAGGCAAAGGAGCTGTGCCTACCCTGAGTTCCTGGCTTAAGGGAGCCAGCGGTTTATTTTTTCCCCGTTTGTTAATTTGTTCACTCTCCATGGCTGAGAGAATGGCTCCAGGTGTGTTACGGATCATACTTCCACCCCAGGGGACTCAGCAATTGCTGAAGCTGGTCTGTGACTCAGTGCAGAGCAGGGAGAGGGAAGGTAAATGGGAGGGAGGTTTTCTGCCTAAGGGGGGGTGTTTTTGATCTGTGCAGTAGGCCGTACACAAGTATTTATCTTTCACTGATCCAGGGCTGCTTCTCACTGGTTCTAGGTGGCCGTGTAGACTCTCTGGCATTGGGTCACTCCCTGTGTGCAAAACGTGCCTCCCGAGCACCCCTGCTTGCCTGCCTCACTGCTCACACCTAGCTGATCAGACCTGAGGGGCTCAGGCTCTCACCAGGTCATGTCTGGCAACTCCTTTTTGCTTCTGAACTGATTCTTCCGCCCCCTGACACTCAGTCCGGTTCCTCAACTCTGCCTTTGATGTTCTGGGCTCCCAGATTGCCATCTAGAATCGATTCACTTGTTTTTTCAGGTCTTTGTTGTAAAAGGGTCCACCAGAAGCATCTGACTACTCCATCATCTTGGCCCTGCCTCAGAAATGAAGTCTTGATACCATGCTACAATATGAATGGAACTCAAAGACATAATGTTGAGTGAAACAAGCAAATCACAAAAGGACAAACATTGTGTCACCTCATTTACATAAAAAGACAAAAAAAAGGCAAGCGTATAGAGACCAAAGTTTGTTAGTTGTTACTGGAGTGGGAGGGAGTGAAAAAAGGGGAGTTAACAGTGACGGAAAAATCACACGGATTAAGGGAAGGGTTGCATAGCTGATTATTGTCATTTCTGTCAATAAGTTGTACACCTGTAAATAGTTGAATTGGCAAAAGTTGAACAACGTCAAAAAAAGAATATCTGTGAGGCTGCTTAAATATACAACCAAACACCTCATGGGATTTGGTTGCTTGGTTTGGAGGTTTAGGGTCATGGTTTCATGGGACATCCAAATTAATTGGCCTAATAACATGTTTAGTGCTACTGTTCTACCTCCTATTTCATTGCGTAGTGCCTGGGGTCCTAAATGCTTGCAAGTGGCCATCCAAGTCACGACAATTGGTCTCTATTCACCTGAAGCAACAGATGGAGAAGGAGAGTCAAGAATAGGAGGAGGAAAGGGAATGTGTGGCTAACTGCCTCCATAAACAACTGCTTCTTCTGCCATGAGACCAAAAGAACTGGATGGTGTCCAGTTACCATTACTGAACATTTTGATCAAAGATTCCATAGAAGAATCCTGACCAAAAAGGGGAAAATTAAGAATAGAGTTTCAAATTATAATGGACTCTAGACTTTCTGAAACTATGGAGGGTGGATGAACTCCTGAAATATTACTCTAAGATAATATTTAAACTTAAAACTAAAAATATCCCCTGAAGTCATCTTAAAATCGAACAATAGTTCAGTTTAACTAGTAAAAAAGGTCTGCCTTGAACATTATGCTCTTTTAAGAAGTATCCGTATGGAATCAAATTGACAACAGTAACTCAAGAGATTGGATAGGAACCTTAGAGGGCAGTGAGTTCATGTTAATGATGGAGGAACAATTCAGAGAAGGCAGGAGAATGGTTGCACAAGTAAAAATATATATATTAAAAAAAACTATAGGTAAGACAAATTATATAAAAAATACAGAAAAGAATCATTAATGTAATTAGATCCAAACCCATTTAAATAATAAGCATAAAATATTCCTAACATGTTATTAATTTATTTGATCTATTTAGGAGAAAGCAATAACATTCATAATACATTTTTTTTAAATTTCATGTACTATCATTTGTATGTGCTAATTAAGAAAAAATTACTATAATAACATGACGTTATTTCAAGGTATATAATGAATAAGTTTATGTTTTTTACTAAGTAAAATTCTACCTCATATGTATTCCCTTTTTGTGGGAAAGGATAGTAAGCACAATATTTATCAATTACTATCATAGTTGTGTCTTTTAATATTAAAACATAACAGTCAATAAAGTCTGCACTCTTCTAGATTTATGCTACCTGCATCTCTTGTCACATAAAAATTGACATAATGATAAAGCAGCCAAGAATCAGAGAGAGAGAGAGAGACTAGAGTTTCTAGGTAGCAATTATACCAGTGTAAGAGAAAACTACTGGAACAGATTTACTGGTAATTTACCTGCTATCTCCTCCCAATGCAACATTCTCAGAAAATCAGATTTCTGTTGACATGGTCAACTCCAGGGCTGCTGAAGTCACTAAGCTCCAGCTTTCTTAAATGACTTAGAAAAGTTAAAAAAAAAAAAAGAAAAATATAAAGAAATCACTTATCTGCAACAGGAGAATAGAATTAAAACCACGGAAAACAACATATTATACTGAAATAGCAAGAGAGAAGAAATCACTGACAGAGCACTTATTGCCTAAGAGGAACATTTATTGTCATCATGTTCATGACACTTGTGTTTCCTATGCAAGGCAACCTTAGCAAGTGCTCAGTGATGTTTTGTGGCACAGTCCAAGACAGGTTTTCAGAATATTTGAATCAAAAACTGAAGTTGACACTGAAGAAATAAAAGGTTTGGAAGAAAGAGGGATCTATGTCTTTCAGTTGACATATGTCAGTGTGTGGTGTTCTCTAATTGTGATAGGACAATTCATGATGGCTTGCATATTCTGGGTTCACAGGAGAAGTAGCTTATGCTGCTGGGAATGACAGCAGGTGCTCCAAGTGAGTTGGTATCCACTGCATTACCCTTACATTCAGTTTCAGAAGTCAGAAACACACTTGTAGTAAATTCAAAAGCAATTAGTTAACAACACCTCCTTCTTGAAGGTGACTTGCTTTGAACACTGCTAGAACATGTTTCAATAGGCAGATAATGGAAGTTTAAATAAAAGAAACCCAGAAGAAATGACTGGAAAATAACTCTTTATACAAGCAATCTTGGAGTCTAATTTTCTGTATATTATTACTATTCATTAATTGGAAAGCTGATTTCCTATTTTCCTTTATTATCCAGGAAAATAAATATGCTACTTTTTAAATTCTTATAGCATTTTTATGATTTTTGTGATCTAAACAAATACTTCTGTACTTTAAAAATAAGTTACTATAATTCTAAGTTATAACAGTTTGTAAAATCGCTGTGTAAATTTTTTTTATGAAAAGAAATAAAAGTTCAACTTTTTAAGAATATGCTGTAAAAGTATATAAACCATTGTTTTTTCAAGTGTTCACTATGCACCTTTTGAAATAATGTCACTATATCTTAGGACTTTTGTAACCTATATAGACAAATTTTAACTGATGATAGAGTAAAGGCTTGAATCACAAACTGAAAGATTATTTATTCAAGAAAGAAAATTTTCATATTAGAAACCAACACCGTATTAGGAGCTGAAAATAGAATAAATAATAAAAATGCAGCCTTCCTTTGGGAATCTTAAGTCAGCTGACACAACACATTTCTGTCTTCACCAAGTTGGACTGAACACATCTTAAATTAAACCAGTAACCATTTGCTATGGAGTCGAGTCTGATTCATGGTGACTCAGTGTGTAGCAGAGTAGACCTGTGCTCCATATGGTTTTCAATGGCTGATTTTTCATAAGTAGATCGCCAGGCCTTTCTTCTGAGATGCCTCTAGGTAGACCTGAACTTCCAGCGTTCTGTTGGCATCCGAGCGTGTTAACCATTTTCATCACCTATCGGTGGTGTATTTAGGATATTGCACATGACGCCACTGAGTAGTTTCTATTAACCCTGTCCAGCCCAACGTCCTTTCTCAAGCACAGTAATGTGTTAATAAAAAGATTAATGAGCTTGATTTATATTTTTGAGGTGATATTATGGGAAAGTTATCTAAAAGAAGGTTGTCAGATGTCTGGACAGGGGCATAATTTCAGTGTTTGCCATAGGCACCATTTTCCGTAGATACGCTGCTGGCCATACCAGGTTAATGGAAATTGCTCAGTGGCACCACATGCCAAGGGCTGGTGAAATACCTGCCATACCTGCCATACCCTAGTTATGCCTCTGCCAGGGGTTACCATGTCCTACACAGTTGGTGAAGACTCTTATTTATGGCAGTAAGAGAAGTTCTGTGTGTATACAGGGTAAAAGGTTTAAACCTTTTAAAAGAAAACAGTTAACTCCATAAAGATAATTCACACTTTGATGTGATATATAGAAATCACATAAGAAACATAACAGTGCAGACGTGGGAAACTGAACTATCAAAATACCATTAATCAAAAAGAAAGAAATATACAGTACAGAATTATGTGTGGTTCTTACTTTGAATCTGGGATTTAGTACTTTAAAATATTATAATACTAAGAATAATATTTAAAAAATACAGGTGTGTGTATTGTCATATAGAAGGAGCCCTGGTTGCACAGTGGTTAAAGCGATTGACTGCTAACCAAAAGGCTGGCAGTAGGAAACCACCAGTGGCTCCATGGGAGAAAGATGTGGCAGTCTGCTTCCATAGAGATTTACAACACTGGAAAACCTATGGTGTCGCTATGACTTGGAATTGACTCGATGGCAATGGACTTGGTTTGGGTTTGAGTATTGTCATATGATAAATAGAATCACATTTTGGACTTTATACAAGGGACCTGAATCTCTAAATTGCCCAGGACACCAAGGAGGAAGAAGTTGCTAACTTGCTAGAGAGAGACAATGAATCTAGAAGCATTAACTTAAAACCTTTCTGCCTTACCCATAATGGACCAAAAGTCTTACTTTATGCCAGCACACTAAGGTTTTTCTCCTATTTGTTACTCAACTTTCTGACAGGAGTATGAACTGGAGAATACTATGTGGGTGAAGTGGGGCGGCTGTAGGTCTACTACAAAAGAATAACTGTTCTTGTCCTTAGCATTACTGGAAAAAACAAATTATAAACGTATTTAGGAATGCAATTGGAAAAAGAGGAGAAAGAGAGACATTAAAAATGAAAAATGAAGCAAAAGCAAAAGGATAGATGAGAGACAGTGAAAAACAGACGAAGGGAGACTAAGATAAAATGCTGATGGTGGCTTGATGCTGGGTGAGCTTCAGAAGCGTCATGATGTAGGATAGCGAACATAGAAACATGGATTTTAAAGAGAAAAGAGATTCATGCCAAACACAGAGGCAGACACGGGCACCATTGGTCCACTGCAGCAACATAAATTTGCAACAAATCAAAACAATAAAAATTATATCTATATGTGCAGTTCCCATATATACTCTCTCTAATGAAGGCATTTACAATTGTACTATTTATTTTTGTCATTCAAAAAGGTATGACATAATGGAAAGAGTACTAAACTTGGGATAAAAAAATCGTCCGGATCTAGAACTAAATTTGTCTTGTATTGAATGTATGATTCTAATCACATTAACATCTTCATGGCTTTTTCCTCAGCCGTCTATTGGGGGTTAAATAACAGCCTGGTTTAATCTCATAAGCCTTCTCTGAAATTTCTCTGCAAGCTGGTGTGCATGACGCTACCACAGTCGTGTATCTGAGTGGTCCGTAAAAAGCACTTTACAACTGTTTGGTACCGTGATGGTAACATGCTTTAGAAAACGTGGATTTACATCAGCCTAAATGTGCCCTGTCCATATAATTTATTGACTAACTGTAGTTTTTATTTTTTGTCCATAAAGTAAAGAGCATCAAATGCTCTACATTTTCTTCTTTTCTTTTTAACAGCTTTCTGCATGTGGTAGAAATATACGTGGGAGAAAAAAATAACTCTTTTGTGCTCTCCAGTGTTTTAATAGTTTTCTGAAATGATTTGTTTTAAAAAAGAATTTACAAAATAATACAAAATTAAAAGTGAAGACAAATAGAAATGTATTGAGTTATTCTCCATTATATGCTCACTCGTAAGTGATAGCCATACAAAATATCTAACTTTCTTTTAATGCTCTTAGGAAAAAAATATTTTTAAAAGGTTAAGTTGTTCCATGTGATAGAAGTTATCATGAATTAGTTCTCAGTCTTCTGTCACACCAGAAAGAGAAAAAGCACTCTTACAGAGCAATTCCTGAAAAATGTTGAATTTCTCAAAAAGTATATTTAAGTATTTTCTAAAGTATCATTGACAATATGAACAGAGAAACTTACATTTTTTTGGTTATTTTCACTTAACAGTAATAATAATTTAGAATGATTTACTACACGTAACAGGTTTGTGGATTCTTTTTTTTTTTTTGAATAAGCAAAACATTTGGCTTCAGAAAAAATAATTGCAGCTTTTAAAGTAAAAAAAGCCCACAAAAAGCGTCAAAAGCAAATGCGAAACCGGAAAAAAAATTGTCTCAATGACAAAGTACACTAATATTACAATAGAAAATGAGTAAACGGTTGAGCTGACAATTCAAAGAAAACAAAGAATAGTACACATATGATAATAATAATATTTCATCATCAATACTAACCAAGACAATGCAAATTAAAGAGACAATAATAGCATTCATTACTTATGAAATTGATAAAATGTATTTAAACTAATATTTATTATTAGTGAATTTTAAGGAAAGAGACATTTCCTGGTAAGGTAAACTAAAACTTTTTTCTAAAGTAATTAAGAAATATATATCAAGAATCTCAAAGAAATTCAAACCGTTTTACCCTAGTTATATTAAGGAAATAAATAATTTAGCAATATGGGGGGGGGGAATGAACAACTACATGTGTTGAGGTTATATTTATAATAGAGAAATTTGATTATAATACGTTGTCCATTACCATCTTCTCTTCAAGTCATATTTAAAAATAGGAAAAATATTTCCAATACTGTATTATTAATAGAAGAAAAATATAAACTATTTTTGAAATAAAATAATCTTTCTATATATATCATGAAAGCATGAAGGATTGGAGTGATATGCACCAAAATAATAACCAAGGTTCTGTTTTCTGTTTGAATGATTACATTATCTGTAATGGATAATTTAAATGTTATTATTTATATTTTTCTGTATTTCTCAGATTTCCTTTATTTTATAAATTCAAATAAATATTTACCTATTTATTTTTGCTAAAAATATACACAACAAAACATACACCCATTCAACAATTTTTACATGCACGGTTCATTGATAACGGTTACGTATTTCACATTGTGTCCACATTCTTCCTATCTCTGCCCATATTGTTTCACCATCGTTAGCTTAGACTCTCTGCCCCTCAAAGTTCTCATCTTTCCTTTAGAGTTATTGTTGTCATTTTGATCCATATAGGTTATTCTTTAAGAGGGTACAATGCTCAAGGCAACCATTCTTTATTGAGTTAAAGTGTTTAAAGATGACTTCGTGGGATAGTTTCGGTTCAAGGTTTAAAAGTTTCCAGGCAATAGATTTGGGATTCCTAGAGTTTCAATGTATCCAGCAAGCCTGGTTTACAATAAGAATTTGAAGTTCCATTGCACAGTTTTCCTTCTTTTGATCAAGGTTCGTCTACTGGGTCCCTGATCAAAACAGTTAGTAACGGCAGCCGGGCACTATCCATTTCTTCTCGTCTCATGGCAAGGGTGGTGGTAGTCCACGGAGGACAAATCCAATATATACATATTTTTGAGTGCCTACTAAATGGCTAGCAATGTGCTGGGAGCATCAGTTAAAATGGAAGTTAAGAAGAGAGTAAATATGGTTCCTACTCTTATAAAATTTGCATAGTAGGAGAAGCAGATAAAAGAAAAATAATTGGTAATAGAATGTAATAGATGCAATGGGGAAAATAATTTTTTATGATGGAAAATGAGGGGGTGGTTATTTACAGTGGTATCAAGTACCTGTTCTTTTATAATATGATGATAAATCAATAAAGGATATTTAAAAAGGATATAAATGTTCAACATAGTTCCAAGGGAGCTTGAAATAGTCTATCAATTCAAAGCTACTCATTTTCATTTTGTGTTTATAAACTAAACATGTTTGTTTTGTTCTTTTCTACCACCATTATACATTTTCTATTTTGTAGAATGTTCAGTTTCTGCCAATAAAAACACTCAAATATTAGCAGGGTAACTCGGTGGACAGGTTTCAGTGAAACTTCCAGACTAAAAGTAGACTAGGATGAAAGGCCTAGAGATCTACTTCTGAAAATTAGCCAAAAAAAAACCCCTTATAGATCACAATGCAACACTGTCTGACTCACTTGCTTTGGACATGTCACCAGGAGGGATTAATCACTGGAGGAGGACATTGTATTTGGTGAAGTAGAGGACCAGTGGTGAGATGGATTGGCACAATAACTTCAATGATGGACTGGAACATGCTTGCAATTATTCAGATGATGCAGTATCCTGCAAGGCTTCATTCTGGTGTACATGTGATTGTCATGAATCAAGTCAACTGGACCGTAGCTATCTATACTATGCAACAAGTGTTTTACTTCTGATATTGATGAAACCATGATGAGCCACCTTTTATTATCCTGTTAAATGATTAACTAAATTTAAGAGCTATTAGGTAATTTGGCCAATGTTTCAAACTCCTTAAGTGATTAGTATGAATCTGGCCTCAGGTTTATCTCCAAAACTTATTTATTTTCAGTGCAATATTCTGCATTTGTATTTCTTATTTTTGAGCTATATGAATTTTGTCCCTTGTGAAATCATATTAGATAAGAAAATGTACCATTATTAGGTATTGTATTAACCATTTTCTTTAAATGTGTCTAAAAAGTTGATTTGTATTTAAGCGGTGTGTGTATATGTTGCTAACATTAATTGATTTGAATTCAATTATTAGTGATATAACAGAATTTTTTTTTCTTTTGGATGTAGCATGTGAGAAATGTCCACCTATTTGAACAATGTTTTTGTTATGAAATAACTGAGAATAATCCTTAAAATGTTAAGAAATGTGGTATCACAAAAAACAGCAAGAGTGAACTAAAATTTTGGGGGCTTTTATATTTGTTTTGTTTAATTGTTTGTTGCTCAGTTGTAGTATCTTCCATGAAGGCTTTAGGAGAAGCTGAGAGTTAACTATTTTGAAAATTTCATTATTTTGATAAGGTATATTTCATATTTTTATTATACTAAGGAATGCATGCATTTAAAATAAGCCTCTTTTTTATGAAACACAAATTAGTTCTGCACAATAATCTGAACCCAGCAAAGCCCACATGTAAGGACCATTATGCATTTCCTCTACTTGCCTCATTAGATTCAGCATTCAAAAGAGATCAATGACTCTGGGCTGAATTGACAAAATACGCATTTTCTCTTTACCTGATGTGTCGTCTAAGACAGAAAATATTAAGCCTTTTTATTTTTTTCCGTTCCTCCAAAGCATTTCAACTTTCATTTCTCTAAGTGTTATCACATTCTACTACTTCAACACACTCTCTATTTCACTAGCAATCTGTTAGTGATCTGCCCCTTTCATCTTTCCACAGATTCATCCTAATGAAATCATTACGGCTGAACTGTTGTTTTCCATCCGCCTTTGTTCCATTTCTATATGATAATAATGATCTCGTTTTTTTTTCAGAATCACTGACACACGCCTATAGTTTTGAGTCATTATTTTTATGTTTCTTAAAAGAAAAGTAACGGATTCTCTAAATATTCTGTTTTGTGTTTTTATTGAAGGTGAATACAAGACAGTAACACTGCATTTATTCTGAAAGTCAGTAGAGTGGAGAAGTTAGGAGATGCCTCTGGATTCCGAATGAACTAGGTTCAAATCTTCTCTCTGCTACTTAGAGCTGTGTGATCTTGAACAGTTTGCTTTATCTCCGTAAGCTTCTGTTAATTCATAGGTTTGCTATGAGCATTAAATGAGAAGATGTATATAGAATACTTAGCTCAGTCCCCGGAATATAGATGCCAGGCTATAAGCTTTACAAGAATAGAGCCTGCTCTTGTGATTCAAGGTTATTATTATGGACACATGCACTTATGCCTTGCTGTAATACCTAGCAGAGTCACACATGCATTTTTAAAGGTCTTTATCTGTCAATATCAGTTTGCTCTTCTTCATATTTTATGCCATTGTACCTAACTGTAAATGACAAAAGGACCTTCTAATTTGTTGCTATTGACTTTCAGTAAACTTAAAAACAGATAATCACGTTTACTTGAAGGATACTTTAAGTCAGAGTTAATACTGTGTTGAAATTGAGCTTGAGGAACTGCTTTTAGGGTGTAGACATCAGAATATTAATTTGCATGTAAATCTGATATTTTTATTTCTTTTTTTTTTTTTTTTAAATAGCTTTATTGAATCCAAGTGAATAAAAAAGACCTTACTGATCTGATAGCGACAAGAAAAACTCTCTACACTATGGCCCTTTAGTCACCCTTCTAACCTGGATTTGAAGCCACTCCTGGAGATCACCTTTCAGCCACATAATAGACAGGCCTGTAAAATAAACGACACCTGTTCGGAAAGTGCTCTTTAGAGCAATCAACTATACAAAACCAAAAGCGCAACATTTACCCAAAAGGTAAAAAGGCAGGAAGGGCCAGGAAAATCAGACGAATGGAAACGGGGAACTCAGGGTGGGAAATGGGGAGAGTGCTGATACATTGCGGGAATTGCAACCAATGTCATGGAACACTTTGTGTATACATTATTGAATGGGAAACTAATTTGCTCTGTAAACTTTCATCTAAAGTACGATTAAAAAAATAGCTGTAGTGAGGTATAATTGACACGCCAAAAAACAAACAAATAAACAAAAAACAAACCTGGACATATTAAAGGATAAAATGTGATGTTTTGATGTACGTAAACAGCTCTGAAACCATCACTGCAATCAAGATGGTAAACATCCATAATAGCGAAAAATGTCCTATTGCTGTTTTGTAATCTCTTCTTCCACCCATCCCCACCCCATCCACATTCCATTCCCCAGGCATTCACTGATATGCTGTCTGTCAAAATAGCCTAGTTTGCACTTTCTAGGATTTTATTTAATTGGATCATACAGTATATGCTTTTCTGACTTCTTTTCTGACTTCTTTCACACAGCATAATTATTTTGAGATTCACCCATATATAATGATATATTGATAGTTCAATCATTTTATCACTAAGTAGTATTACAGTGTTAGGGACATAACACAGTTCGTTTATGCATTTTCCTGCCTGTTTATTGACATTAGTTTGTTTCTAGCTTTTGACCATGCAAATAAAGTTGCTATAAACTTTTGTGTACTATTCTTTATATGAGCATATTCTTTCATTTCTCTTGAGTAAATAAAAATGGAATGGAATAGCTAGAGTGGAAACTCTGGATCATATGGCAAGTGTACATGTAACTTCTTAAGAGACTACCAACTGTTTTCCATAGTGATTATATCAACATTCCCACCAGCGGTTTATGAGAGTAGAGTTTGTATGGAATTGTTAATATTTCTTTCTTAAATATTTGGTAGAATTTACCAGTGAAGCCTTCTGGGAATATGGTTTTCCTGGTGGAAAAGTTTTTAAGTATAAATTCAGTTTGTTTATTACTTAAATATTATTCAAGTTGTATATTTTTTCTTGAATGAGCTTCAGTAGTTTGTGTCTTTCAAGGATTGGTACATTTCATATAAGTTCTTAGAGTTGTTCACAATATTGTCTGCTTAACCTTTTAATACCCATGTCAACTCTCTCATTCCTTATATTGGTAATTTGTGACTTTTCTCTCTTTTTGAAGATCAGTCTGACTAGAAGTTTATCAATGTAATCGATTTTCTTAAATGTTTTTCTGTTTTCCATTCCATTGACTTTCATTCTGATCTTGTTTTTTCCCCCACCCCCACCCCCCGCTTCAGCTTATTTTGGATTTATGTTGGTCTTATTTTTCCTTCTTTTGGATTTATGTTGGTCTTATTGTTCCTTCTTTTGGATTTATGTTGGTCTTATTTTTCCTTCTTTTGGATTTATGTTGCCCTTATTTTTCCTTTCTTCTTAAGGTGGAAACTGAAATCTTTGATTCGAGATCTCTCCATATAGACATTTAGTGCGTCAAATTTTTACCTAAGTACTACCATAGTTGTTGTTTACTGTCAAGCTGATTCCGACTCATAGCAACTCAATGTGACGGAATAGAACTGCCCCATAAGATTTTCTAGGCTGCAATCTTCACAGGAGCAGATCGCTAGGTCTTTTTCCTGAGGAGCCGCTGGGTGGGCTGGAACCGCCACTCTTTCGGTTAGCAGCCGAGAGCTCAAACGGGGCACCATTCAGGCTCCTTACGTTACTTTAGTAGTATCTCATAAATGTTGATATATTTATATTTTTAGTTTTCATTCAATTCAAAATGCTTTCAAATTTCCCATTTGTTTGTTTTTGACCCATATGTTACATAGAAGTGTGATGTTTTAATTTCTACATATTCTGAGATTTTCAGATATTTTTCTCCACTGCCTTCTTATTTGTTCTACTCTCTTCTGGCTTACAATTTTGCTAGTTAAGTATCTACCATCATTCTTATGAAGGAGCCCTGGTGGGACAGAGGTTAAAATGATCAACTGCTAATAGAAAAGTCAGCAGTTCAAAACCACCAGTGGCTTCCCCCAAGAAAGATATGGCAGTCCGCTTCTGTAGAGATTTATAGCCTTGGAAACTATGGGGTTGCTATGAGTCGGAATCTACCTGAGGCAGTAGGTTTGTTGGTCATTCTTGTATTTGTTCCTCTTTACGTAACATGTCTTTTTGTTCTCTAGTTACGTTTCATGTTTTTTTTTTTTTCACTTCATTTGAGCAATTTGATTAAGATATGCATTGGTATAGTGGGTTTTTTTTTTTTCATGTTTCTTGTGCTTGGGGCTTGTTGAGTTTGTTGGGGCTTGTTGAGTTTCTTGGATCTGTGGGTTTACAATTTGTTGTAAATTGGAATAATATTAGACATTATTTCTTCAAATATTTCTGTTCCTTCTCCCCTCCTTTGTCGTTGTTGTTAGGTGTCGTCAAGTCTGTTCCGACTCCTAGCAACACCACGTATAGCAGAACAGGCACACTGCCTGGTCCTGTGCCATTCTCAGTCATTGCTATGTTTGAGCCCATGGTTGTAGCCCCTGTGTCAGTCTATCTCATTGAGGGTCTTCCTCTTTTTCACTGACCCTCTGCTTTACCAAGCACGACATCCTTCTCCAGGGACTAGTTCCTCCTGATAACATGTCCGAAGTACATGAGACAAAGCCTCGTCATCCTGGCCTCTAACGAGCATTCTGGCTGTACTTCTTACAAGACAAGTTCTATTCATTTTTTTCTGGCAGCCCTTCTTTCAAGGACTCCAATTACACATACAGGAGACTGATTGAAGTTATCCCCCAGCTCACTGGTGCTCTTTTCTAACTTTTTTTTCTTTTTCTTTCTGTGCTTTATATTAGATAGCTTTTATTGTTATATCTTCAATTTCACTACTTCTTTTATGCCATGTCTAATCTGCCGTCGATCCTACTCGGTGATTTTTTTTTTTTTAATCCAGACATTGCCGTTTTCCTCTCCAGAAATTTGATTTGTATCTTTTTAAGTCTTCCAAGTCTCTTACTAATGTTTTGAACATATGGAGTTTGTAATGAATGTTTTAATGTCCTTGTCTGCTAATTCTGCCATAAGTGTCATTTTTAAGTTGCTTTCTACTGATTGATTTGTCTCCTCATTATAGGTCATATTTCCCTGCTTCTTTTCATGCCTGGTAATATTTGATTAGAAACCAAGTATTGCAAATTTTACCTTGTTATGTGCTGGATATGTTTGTATATTGGATATTTTTGTGTTCCTATAAGTATTCTTTAGCGTTGTTCTGGGTTATAGTAAGTTACTTGGAAACAGGTTGATAATTTTGGGACTTGCCTTTAAGATTTGATAGTCAGGGCAAGAGCACAGCTCAGTCTAGGGCTAACTATCTCCCACAACTGAGACAATCCTTCAGAGTGTTGTTCTTAATGCTTTTTGAATCATGTGTCCCAGTTAGGCCAGAAGGAAAATACGTTATTCCTAGCCTTGTGTGACTGTTGGGAACTGTTTCTTCTAGTCCTTTCAGATGATTATTTCCTTGGTCCTAGGCAGTTTAATTAAGGAGTCCCTAGGCAGAACAAATAGTTAAGCACTCCATTACTAACTGAAAGGTTAGCAGTTCAAATCCATCCAGAGATGCCTCGGAAGAAATGCCTGGCCATCTACTTACAAAAGGTCACAGGCTTGAAAACCTTATGCTGCACAGTTTTACTCTAACACATATGGGTTACCATGAATTGGAATCAACTTAACAGTAATTGGTACTGACGGGCAGTTTAATCGCACGCATGCATTGAATAGTGATCAACTAACTGAATACTAAAGTAGAACCCTCTGTATGCAGATTTCTTTCTCTGTGTGGTGCTCTCCTCTTTAGTTCTCTGTCTCTAGCCATCTTAGTCTCCCCAGACTCTGAACTCCGACTTCTCAATTCAGACAGTCCACTGGCTTCCCTGGGCTTTAGAAATTCTTTCAAAGCTCTAAGCTGCGGCAAAATCATAAGGCTCAATAAGCTTGTTTCCCATCCCTCAGGGATCATTGTCCTTTGTTGCTTGATGTTCTGTGTCTGCAAAACCATTAATTCATATATTTTGCCCAGTTTTCTGATTCTTTCAGGGAGAGGTTATATCGAGTTTCATCTACTCCATCTTCTAAAACTGGTTTAATTTTTCTTTTTTTTTTTTTTGCATTTGAAACCAGGAGAAGTAGGGTTTTATTTTATAGTATTGTGTTTCATTGGGTATTCTGGTATATGTTATGAATTTAGTATCTTCTAAAAACATCATAATCATTCGATTGTTTTCTGACATGTGGACAATACTTATATTTTAGTCTTATGATGACCATTTTTTAAATAAGTTAATAAATAAATTTGAAGCTAGATGTAGATATTATTAAGAAACACTATAGTATCCATGGAGTATAAATACAGTTTGGAATTTTAAAAAATAAATTTTCTGATATCTATCAGGAAAAGAAAATTGAACCTGGAATTTTAATGTATTAAACACATCTAGACACAATTTAATGTATTGGATATATCTACAAAAACATAAAACCTTAGTAAAATTTTCAGATCATTCTGATGATCTAGATATACTAAATGATATTTAAAATGTATACATAATTTACCAAATATTTCCATTTTTATTGAGAAATCTGATATCAGTCATTGCCAAAGTCATCCTCAAGTAAACATAGTAAATATCTGATATCAATCGAGTTACTAATATTAAATGTTCCTATTCTTTGTTTGATCCAGAAAAAAAAAAAAAGACTAATATATATATTAGTCTCTGGAAATTAAGTTTAGATATAAGGGTGGGAATCTGCAAATACTGAATAAAAAATGCAGAATAACCTTACATACTCCAAGTAAAGATTTTTTAAATATAGACGCACTAGTTATAATTACAATAATTAAAAATAAAGAGGAAAATATTAGGCATATGTAAGACCATGTCTTCAAAAAATATAACAACTCCCAAATCTATGAACATTTTTGGTCATGTCAATCCATTTATCTTTATTTGTACTTTCTTAATAGCAAGTATTCATCTATTTTTTTAAAAAATAATATTATTTTAGAAGAGCACAGATGATAATTTCTGGAAGTCTTAATTTCTCAAGCTAAGAAGTAGTCTACTTAAACCTGGCTTCAATTTTCTTTTCTGTTGTATATTTTTACCACATTTTCATAGTATGTTCTGCCTAAAATACAAACACACAGATGGTAGGATACGGTTACCAGCCATAAGGCTGAAGTATGTTTGTGTGTGTTGGTTGGGAAATATCTATAAAATGAAGTACTTGTAGACAATAAACAAAATCCACTCTCTGTAGATATTTTATAATATAGCTACATATGGAGCCTTTTAATGACCATAATATATGCTTCTAAAATTAGGCTTGTTTACTTCAGTGAAAAATTATACAGCCTTTGGAGACCAAACTCAAGTTGTCTCCAATTTTTCAGCAAGATGAAAGAAAAGACTTTGTTAGCTATAATTTAAGGGGGCTGAAAAGCAAAAGAGAAGGGAAAACAGGAAAAGGTTTTGAAATTGAAGCTATTTGGCATAATTAGATCTGTACTTGAAATATGTTGTGGTGCCCTTGCATTTACCCTATGTACATTTAGCAACTTTTATACAAATATCTACATTTAAAAAAGAATCAGTTTCTTTAAATTGATAATAATATTTTTTTAAAAATATGCTGATTTGTTATACTCATCCCTTTTCAGAATAGGTATCTAATAAAAAATATTTTTTCTAAAACTATAAATTAATTAATTAAAGTATTTATTTTTTGCCTGCACGATTTCATCCTGTTTATTCCAAAATGATTTTTCTGCAAGGTAAAAAGAACAAACAACCATATCACATAAAGGAGATGGTTAAACTGCAGAGAAATCCTTGAGTATAAAACTTGTCCTTCAAATTATTGGCAAATGAGATATAGCGAGATAATTGATTCAATGGCCTACAGAAAAGCTAAACTGAGACTGAGAAATTCAGTGAAAACATCAGAGCAAACCGTTACAGGTGTAACACTGAAACAAGAAGAAAAAAATCAACTTAGTCATATTTGCTGAAAATACTGCTTTACCAATTTGCATTTAAATATCTCACTGTTTGGTGCTATACCCCCCCAAAAATATGAGTGAACTTTTCTTTTTTCATCCAAATATTTGTTTTTGTCTCAACAACAAACAATGTTGAACTTGTCCTTGAGACATTTAACCATAGTCTCAATTTTTTTGATTATATCAACTATGTATCTGTATTTAAGGGTGAAGTTTCATCCAAAAAATAGGAAGAAAAGTATTTACTCCTTCATATTTTACTCTTTTTATGTTAATTTTATCTCATGTTTTAATTATAAATAATAATTGCATTTCAACTTGTTTCTAGTAACTAAATATAGTCAAGATATAAATAAGTAGATGTATTTTAGGGCAAAGAATATATGCTAATTGCATCATTTTGATGGAGTCAGTGGATAATTGCTTAATTGTATCTGGAATCAATCATTGTATTTATTTATTCAAATGCATGCTTTTTCTTTTTCCTTCTTCTCCAAGTTGTTTTTCTATGGGGGTTGGAAAATGTACATATTAAACCTACTGTTTTTGATATTAGTTGCCATCAAGTCAATTCTGACTCATGGCAACCTCATGTGTGCAGAGTAGAATTGCTGCATAGGGCTTTCAAATCTGTGATCTTTTGGAAGCAGATTGCCAGGCATGTCTTCCAAGGTGCCTCTATGTGGGTTCAAATTGTCAACCTTTTAACTAGTAGTCAAGTGCTCAACTTTTGAGCCATCTAGGAACTCCCATATTAAACTTAACAATTATTATTGTCTTCATTTTTTTTTTTTTAACTCAGTAATTGGCTCTGTGAAAATCAGCTTGCAATTTGAATGATGTGTTTGATATAATATGAATTACAATTCAATGATAAAAGTTAATTGGTAGCATAAATTGTAATAATTTATATCATAAGTCTTTGTTAAAATATTTGAAGGAAATTTTTTCTTAAATATTAAATAGTAGAAGCAAAGCATTCAACCATTTAAACAATTATATAGCAATTGTTTATTTAGTCCCTAGTGTGTACCAGATTCCTGGGTAGTGCAAACATTTTGTGTGCAGCTACTAACCTAAAAGTTGGCGGTTTGAACCCACCCAGGGGCCCAGGAACTCTGCAGAAGAAAGACCTGATGATCTGCTTCTGTAAAGATTACAGCAAAGAAAACTCTATGAAATAGTTCTAGTATGTAACACATGGGGTCACCATAAGTCAGAATCAACCAGAAGGCAACTGGTTTGGTTTTGGTTTAATGTGTACCAGCCACTGCCTGAACAAGGGAAAAAAATCTCAGTTCTATAGTTCTGTGGTACAGACAGATGATCATGGTTTTTTAAAGCATTGTTGTGCTATAAAAAACAAGGCTATATGAACAGAAAGAGCAGTATGCAAATCATATTTGGAGGGGTTGGCTAAGACTCCATATCTATTAAAGAGTTTTCCAGCCTCACAAGTAAGGGACGGCATTCTAGAGCAGAGCACCAAGATTTCTCTTCTCTTCTTTGGAAGTACTGGAGTGAAGAAATCTGTTCATATTCTAAGGAGATGGTGAGTGATGGCAGGGTTTTAATCTGAGCTATGATATGATCTGGTTTTAGAAACACTCTAATTTTATAACAATGTGGATGATGGCCTAGGGAGAAGAGAGTCGAAGAGAACAAGAAGGAGGTGGTTACACTAATGCAAGTGAACCAAGGCAACAGCTTTGTGGAGAGAGAAAAAGGGATGGATGTTAGGGAGATTCAATAGCAGCATTGATATAGGTTGGCATCTAGAGGTGAGAGTGTAAACAATGAGTTAAGAAAGAGGAAGGACATGATAACTAGTATTTAAACCACACTCCTTTGATTTTGCATCCTGGGTCTACTACTTACTAAAGTTGTTGCTTTTCCTTGTTAATTAACCTCTCTGGAATTTAGCTTTCTTTAGTTAAATTGAAGATGATGATATTATCTTCCTAAATGACTATCTGTAAGGATTTAATCAACTAATATTAGTAAAGGTACTTAGGATAATGTATGGCACATATTAATTATTAAATATGTGTTAGTAAATTAAAATAAAATACTATAGAATAATAGCAACTATCATTCTTGGGGCATTCTAGATAAAAGACAATATAAGCATTTATATTTTTAATAATATACATATACATGAGGAGCCCTGGTGGTGCAGTGGTTAAGCACTCAGCTGCTAACAGAGAGGTTATAACCCACCAGGTGCTCCATGGCAGAAAGCTGTGGTAGTCTGCTTCCATAAAGATTACAGCCTTGGAAACCCTATGGGGCAGTTCTGCTCTGTCTTATAGGGTCACTATATGGTCACTATGAGTTAGAATCGACTCAACAACAATGGGTTTAGATATACGTACACAACTTTCTAAAGGCAAAATTTGGAACAGGCAGTCTGGCTTTGCCCCTCCTGCAGTCCCATATGAATGCCCCTACTCTGCGCACATACACAGATAAGGTGAGCAGAAGTGGGCAGAGACAGGGAGATTCCTAGACAGCTAGACTCAGCCTCAAAGTTCTGGGCTCTGGGAGAGGCCCTGGGAAAGGTGAAGAAGCTGAGAAAAGAGAGGTGAAAAAGAAATGTTACTATCAAATTCAAAAGTGATCAATTTGTGCTTGCTTCATTTGGCTTCTCTGATGACCTCCCAGAATCAGAGAATAGAACCTGTCATCATCATTCTTCTACATTTCCCCCCTTGAACTTACATGACTTCCCACGCTCAAACAACATGGTCAAACTCTCCATACGGACAGTTGAAGGGCTCAAAATGTATTAATAGTCTTAACTATTGTGAAATAGTTCAATAGAGGATCTTGTATATGAAGTGATTTGAAGGACACTAAGAAATTTCCCCTACAGCTCCTGAAATTCTACCATTAGACATTGATTGCTTTCGGTCAATCATTTGCTGCCACTCTCCCCTCCAACACAGCACTTGCCCTATGGTATTCCTCCCAATACAGTTAATTTCACTTTAGAATGAATGCATTTAGCATACCAATTTCCTTGCGACAAAACAGATGAAGAAAGCATGATGAGTCTAGATTCATGAGAAGAGAAAAAGGAGGTGCTGATAGCTGGAAAGACAAGGCAATTTCCTTTTTCATAATTTTTCCCTGTGGACTCACCTTCTATATATGACTTCAGATTGTATTATAATATTTTCCCACCTTGATTCTGTGAAACTCAGATACCTTGTGGACACAAGGGGGTTATAAAGAAAGGCAGGAGTCCTGTGTAAGAAAGGAAAGCATCTCCTTCTCTGCAGCTAACAAATAGTCTCCATTTCTTTCAAACTTTTATATTCCTGGTCCAAAAGAGAAAATGAACTCCATAGTTAATATATATATATCTAGGTGAAATCATGTAAAATAGTCTCAAATTAACCATTTCCCCCATAAATAGATAGATAAGTAATTCTTTTAAATAAACCTGTGCTTCCTTATTTTTATCATGATCATCCTCATTTATTATGAGTGAGTTTTGCATCTATTTTCAGGGCTACAGATGTTGATCAGTCAGCTTCCATACTGGTCCGTGGAGGCAGGCAGCCTCTCTGGCAGTGACCGTAATCCTCATCACACGCCTAGCCAATTGCACAGGAAGTCATTCCCTCCCAATTTTTGCAGTGAGCAACTTGTTCTCCAAAGTGTGAGATTTGATTACCTTTTCTCAGCATGCATTCAGACAAATGCTATTATTGGTCATAAAATTATCCAGCCCAGTGACCTATGGTGACAGTGAATTTCACAAGGTGATGCCTGCGGAGTGAAGCATCTCCTTTTATTTGTTCTAAATATTTTATATTATAGAGCTGGGGGAAAAAAGGAGTAAGTTTAGATGTTTAAATACGGTGACACTGGCCCTGGAGGTTGGCAAAATTTTAATACACATGTAATTTGCCCGCATTGAGGAGGGTTGCAAATTAAGAAAATAAACACACAGGAGTCCCAGTGAAATTTCTATTTCAGGTAAGAAATTATTATTTTCAGTATAAATATGCCTCATGTAATTTTGGGGGTGTATTTATTCTTAAAAAGAAAATCTGTTCTTTATCTGAAATTCAAATTTAACTGGGAAACTGTATTTTATTTGGCAACTCTGTCATTGAGGAATTCATTTCTTCGCTCACCAAAACAAATTTGTATTACTGTAGATTTTATCTAACCTACTGATTCAATTAAACTTTTTTTTTTAAGTGTTGTATACCTAAGATATGTTACCACTTATCTAACAGTCTCTTTTGAATCACTCAGAAATTAGTTAGGGTAGAATGTTTCCTAGAAATATGTGAAGGTCAAATCCTAAATGTATTTTTTTTTAAAAAGGAAGGAGATAGAGACTGGACAAAGGCAACTCAAATAAGAATTGTTTTTTTCTTCTTTCAATAGATTCTGTTAGACGCTGAAACACTAGCTCAATAAAAATGTCCACTTCCTTTTTTCCCCTCTTGGGAACCATTCCCGTGCATGGATTTGTATGTGAAATTCATAAATGGCTGCTGAACTGTGCTTTGTTGCATCGCTGAATCTATCTTTAACTGTGGCCTGAATGCATTTACACTACAGGGAAATCTGTGAAGCACTAGACAGGTGATGAGAGCACCTGCCCAGGTATTATTAGCACACTGTGATTCTCCTATACCTGCAGCCTTGGCTGGTAGAGCTTTGTCTCTGGAGAAAAAACGCTAATGTAGACTCTTACAGGAAGTTGCCGAGCAAGACAGCTCACTTGTGTAGGTACTCTGCAAGCAGTGAATAAACCAGTGTGCAAGCATTTCCCACCTCAGCAGAAATAAGATGAAAATTTTATCCCACTCAAGCAAGATTCTTTAAGCAGAACATTTGGAGGAATGGAATTCCATGCATACCTACGTGGGAGGAAATAGATTTTGATGACTGACCGTAATAAGCCCATTTTGAAACATGACTAGACATGTTTCTATAGCTACTGCCAGGCTGCAATAATTGTTTTTGGTATTGTCAGTGTAAAGTAAGATATTTCACTCTAGAGCCTGTGTAGTGCAGATATTCTCAAAATTAGCTAGAGAAATCTAGACACTCGAGTGTAATTTTTTACTTTGGGTTTGTTTCCTATATCGGCTTAAGATATAGTGAAAGAAACCAATAATTATTTTGAGCAGAGAACTTCATAAACATATACCATAGTAATCCCCAGGCCTAACTCAAAGTTAAAGCCAAAGGGATGTACAGTTGGGTCCCTAATCACATCTTTTATGTGAGACTCGGGAATCCTATTTTGTTTTGAATCTATATAATTCTGTTTTGGTATGAGAAAATATTAATAAAAAAGAAAAATGTATCATGCATATAGTGGTGGATGCTATTGGAAATGGATGAAAACCCAGCTGATGCCATTGCTATCAGAATCAGCTGATGTTATGGAGAAGCCCATGCATCTATGATGCTGCATAGAACTGTGTGCAAAGTATTTTAAATTATCATGGTTCTCCTCTCCAGGAGTTCACAAACTAAAAAATGACAGTGAAGAGCTGGACAGTCAAAGGAAAGCCTAATAAACAGGTAAATAATACTTTGAATTTGGTTGGGTGTATTTTCTCCTTGTTTAAGAAACACAAACAATGATAGTTATTCTTTATTACGGGCATACTGTGTATTATATGTATTATCTCTATTGTCCCTAGAATTGTTAGAAGCAATGCAGATAAACATAAAAAATCTGATTGTTATTCCTGTTTTTAAAATGAGCACCTTGTTTTAGTTCACACAATACACTAAGTTACAGGGTGAAGAGCAAAAAAGACCAGAGTAACAAAAAAATACCAAACCAAAGCATGTTCTTTCTACTGTACCTTCTAAATATAGTTTTCAATGAAGTGATGCTTTTTCCCCTCCCAGGACATTTGGCAATATCTGGAGATATTTTTGGCTGCCACAACTGCATGAAAGGTGGTAGCTACTACTGGTATCTAGTGGACAGAGGTCAGTGATGTTGGTAAAATCCCTGTAAGGCACAGGTCAGCCTCCATAACAAAAAAATTATCTAGCAACTATGGATTAAATTGTGTTCCCTCCCTCAAAAGATATGGTAAAGTCTTAACCCCTGGTACCTGTGAATGTGACTTGTTTGGAAATAGGGTCTTTGAAGGTGTTATCAGTTAACAAGAGGTCACTTGAATAGGTGGGTCTGAAACCCTGGTGGCGCAGTGGTTAAGTGCTACAGTTGCTAACCGAAAGGTCAGCAGTTCAAATCCACCAGGCACTCCTTGGAAACTCGGTGGGGCAGTTCTACTCGGTCCTATAAGGTTGCTATGAGTCAGAATCGAGTCGACAACAAGAAGTTTGATTTTTTTTTTTAAAATCCCATCTGAGTGTTGTCCTTAAAGACACAGAGAGACAGACAGAGGAAGGATGGTCATGTGAAGGTGCATCTACAAACCAGGGAAAGCCTGGGGCTACCAGAAACCAGGAGACACAAAAACAAATCCTTCCCTAGAGCCTTTGAGCAAACAAGGCCCTGATAATACCCAGAATTTGAACTTCTAGCCTCCAGAACCGTGAGACAACAACTCCTAATTTGTGGTACCTAATTTAATTCTAATTTAAGCTATCTAATTTGTGGTACTTTGTTATAGCAGCCCTAGAAAATGAATATACTGGCCCAGGTGCCAAGGCTGAATAATCCTGAGCTAGAGGAAGCCTGATGCTAAGCTGCTTTAGTATCTGTGAAAGCTTTATATTTAGAAAAGCAAATTACCTGTTATACTCAAGAACTACTTAAATAATGGACCACAGAGCCCACGAACTAAAAGATCTCTGCTATTCTACTTACTAGATGTGTGGACTTGGGTAAACTATTCCACAGATTTGGCCTACCGTATTCAACCATTTTTTATGATCCAGTGTTGTCTTACTTATCTAGTTCTGCTGTAACAGAAATACCACAAGTGGATGGCTTTAACAAAGAGGAATCTATTCTCTCACAGTGTAGGAGGCTAGATGTCTGAATTCAGGGGGCCAGCTCCAGGGGAAGGTTTTCTATCTGTAGGCTCTGGAGGAAGGTCCTTGTCATCAGTCTTCTGAGCTGCTCAGCTCAGGGACCCTGAGTCCAAAGGACACACTATTTTCCTGGCTTTTATTTCTTGATGATATGAGGTCCCCACGTATCTCTGTTAGCTTCTCTTTTTTATATCTCAAAGGAGACTGATTTAAGACACAACCTAATCTTGTAGATTGAGTCCTGCCTCATTAACATAACTACTGCTAATCCCACCTAATTAACATCGTAGAGGCAGGATTTACAACACCTAGGAAAATCACATCAGATGACAAAATGGTAGACAATCACAAAATATTGGGAATCATGGTCTGGCCAAGTTGACACATATTTTTTGGAGACACAATTCAATCCATAACAAGGGCATTCTCCAAGGAAATGGGTGAATCATAGTAAATTAGAATGTTGTAACTACTATAGTGGTTCTAAACAGGTCACACATAAAAATCATCCATTTCTCATGTGAGTATTCTTCTAATCATACAGACACAAAATCATATAGCTTTCATTCTATCACTCAAGCATGATCCTTATTATTACCAGTCTTCCTTTGTCCAGTCGATTCTAACTCATGGCGACCCCATGTGTACAGAGCACAACTGTTACATGGATTTTCAAGGTGGTGACCTTTCGTTAAACAGATCACCAGGCCTGTTTTCCACGGCACTTCTGGATGGGTTCAAACTGCTAACCTTTTGGCTAGTGGTGAGTGCTTAACCATTTGCACCACCAGTGCACCTGGTCTTGCTTCAGGGCCTCATTGTGTCTTACTTTTTTTTTCCCAAAATCCTCTCCTTTTAACCAGTCTATTCTACATGCAAATAATCCTGGTTATGTCATTCTCTGGTTTAACAAAACAAGCAAACAAACAAAAAAATAATCTGCCTTCAAATTAATTTCAGCTGAAAGTGACACAAACCCCCAGCATAACTGTAGCTAAAGCAGTTCAGAGATCTCTTCCACAAAGTTCTCAGGGATACAAACTCCCTCTAGGTCCCTATTATATCATCCCTATATTCTGGCTGCCTTTGTCTCATGATTTAACACAGGTAGTCCAGATCCAGGTTTCAGGCTCATGTTATAGACAACAAGAAGAGAGATAGGAGAAAGAAGTACATGGACCCTTTCTTAGTAGACACTTCCTAGAATTTCAACATGCCACTTCTGCCCTCTTATCATAGGCTAGGGAATGTATTCTTTACTCTGGGTAGCCAAATTTTAGGGAATCCACTGCTAAAGGAAGAAGCGGAGCATGAATAAGGAAAGACAGCCCCCAGACTATGGCACACAAACAAACAAGAAATTCTCCATTGAAAAGGGAATACTTTTTTTAAATTACTCAGCACAACAAATGAGCCTTACCATAGCTCTCAGCTTAGTTTCCCACAGATGATCTCTGCCACCACCAACCCCTCTTTCAAGACCCAATTATTTTCTCCTTTGAATTTTTTGTTGATACTATGTGTTTTCTAATGAAGGCATGCTGATTAAAGTACCAATTCAGAATTTTGGTTATGAGTTATGAATTTTGACACTTTATTTGGAATCCAACGTGTCCCTGCTGACCCTGGATGACATAAATCCTGCCTATATGGGTCAATGATAAAATCTTTCTTTAAAATTTTATTTCTTGAAAATTTGCAAAACACGAGGTAAATCATGAAGGTATCTGCCAATGACTGCATATATATTTTGTTCTAGTCTCTTTTTAGCCTTTTTATTATTTTTCATGAAACTTTTCAAAACCTAGTACTCTTCCTTACTGCAAAAGCAGTACTTACAGCCCAAATAAATAAAGCAAAGGGATTTTTTTTATCTCAGGAAAATTACCATAACAATGCTTTCTTAATTACTGCAAAAGCAGTACCTACAGATCAAACAAATAAAACTAAAGACATTTGATTCTCAGGAAAATTACCATTACTATTTATTCTTCATTATAACAAAAGCAGTATTAACAGCTAAGAAGCAAAAACAGCTGCCCTGGAATACTGCAGAACTACTCACAGGGTGCGTTCCACCAGCTACATGTGGAAGAATGATTGGGCCCTAAGATTGAATGTAGTGTAAGAATAACTTGTAAGAGTTCCAATTTCTAGAAAAGTACCTTTGCAATGCATTATTTATTATTTCAAAGGCATTATTTATTGTTCAGAAGCTAGAAAATCAGGGAGCCAATAACACCTGGGAACAATGAATGGCATTAAGGAGAAAATAGTCACTATGTCTGAATGAAAACTGAGAATAGCTTATTCTTGCAATAAGTGCATTCTCATGAGAACAGAATAAATGGGAAACATAGTGAGGAGGCTTATCTCACAGAAATAAAGGCAAACCTGTAAAAAGTTTAGAAAATTCACACATCCAGGAGGCATCACCTAAGACGATGCTCAGTCTACACAAAAACAAGGCTCCAAATCAGAGTTCTTGAGTTTCACGAATTTCAAAAGGCTGCCACCTTGAGGTTAAACACAATAGAATTGGGATACCTCTTTTCCAAAAAACTCCAGAGTCATAAAAATTGGGTGGGATACTATATATCCCACGGGTTTTGAAAGGGTTCATTGTGCCGTCATTATTGTAGTTCCTTCTTTTTGGCCTTTCATTCTCATTACTTCTTGTTTGCCAATAGCAATGCTGTCCATATCTTGAGGTTTAGCTTGGATTTTTACCATCTCCCCACAAGTCTTTCTATTACTCTCAGGTTGAAGGAATCTCATTCTACTCCATGTTCCCATAGCACTTTGTACTTCTCTTATAGTTCTTCCCTCACTGACAGTGCATTTTTAACATTCTTATACATTCTACTCAACTGTAAACTTGAAGACAAATTAATTCTGTGTAATGTCATGTTCCATGAGTACTTTCTGAAAGCATTACTTACACTGAATAGTGAACTAAACACCAAAATTTCTGCTAGAAATCCTTTATTAGATTTTGGCTACTGTGAAAAGATATAGAATATTTTGGAACAAAGGAGTGCCTAACCTTATCTGATATTCTCTCAATTAATCAACTTAATACATCTTTTCCTTTGCACTGCATCAATGAGATCACATGCTGGAAAAGCATTTTTCACGTAATTTTTTCAGCTTTATTTTTACTATTCCTCAACAGCTTTGGAAATACCATATATTCAATAAGACTTTTCATGTGTAATTAGAAAAGATAGTCATTTTCTTTAAGTTTGAATGTCTAAATTCAATTTCTGAATTTACAAAATGGTTGGCTGAATAAGTGTGATGGAAATAGTCATATTTGGATTTAGAACACACACATTAGAACTGAGGGATAAGTCAAATGACAGACACAAATTTGGAGCTGAAATAATAATCCTGGGTTTATTGTAATAAGGTACGCCATTTATAGGGAGCAGGATAAATAGGTCAGGAGAGAAAAAGTTGTTGTTAGGTGCTGTCAAGTCGCTTCTGACTCATAGTGACCCTATGTATGACAGAAGAAAATATTGCCTGGTCCTGTGCCATCCTCACAATTGTTACCAAGCATGATGTCCTTTTCAAGGGACTGGTCCCTCCTGATAACATGTCCAAAGTACATGAGACAAACTCTTGCCATCCTCACTTCTAAGGAGCATTCTAGCTGTATTTCTTCCACGACGGATTTGTTTGTTCTTCTGGCAGTCCATGGTATATTCCACACTGAAGGCTTTGATCTTCATCAGGAAGTGCTTCAAGTCCTCTTCAATTTTAGCAAGCAAGTTTGTGTCATCTGCATACTGCAGGCTGTTAATGAGTCTTCCTCTCATCCTGATGCCATTTTCTTCTTCAGGTAGTCCAGTTTCTCAGATTATTTGCTCAGCATACAGATTAAATAAATACAGTGAAAGGATACAACCCTAATGCACAACTTTCCTGATTTTAAACCTCTCACTATCCCCTTGTTCTGTTCAAACACCTGCCTCTTGGTCTATGTACAGGCAGTGGAGTCACTAGGAAGGTGCAAGGGATGTGGACTGCACCTCTGATACTATCAGAGGGGGTGAAACCAAAACGTTCCCAGGGTCTGTGGCAGAGGTGGGTGGGTCGGTGAAATCGGGGGAAGGTCTATCAAAAAAGTGGCATCACTAGGGTTGGTGTCACTCATCACCCAGTGCAGTATCTCATCACACCCCTCCCCCATTACCAGCCAGTCACCAGAGTTTGTGTCACCCAGTATGGTAACTCATCAACAATGCCCCTATACCCTACTACACCCCAGTCACCTGCCATTTGGGATGCGGTCAGAGAGGAGAGTCTCTGCCTTGCCCAGTGGAAGAGAGGAGGTGTGGGGCTCACGGCTGGGAGGGGAGGGGCCCACAGCTCAGCACTCAGCCTGGGGGCAGGCTGGGTAGGGCCACTCCGCCTACCAAGGTGGGTACACCAACTGGCCACACCTATCTTGGGTAAGGGGTGTGACACCATGAATTATCGGACAGGGTGACATCAGTCCTAGTGATGCCACTGTGTACAGGTTCTGCATGAGCATAATTAAGTGTTCTGGGATTCCCATTTTTCACAATGTTATCCATAATTTGTTATGAACTACACAGTTGAATGCCTTTGCATAGTCAATAAAACACAGGTAAACATCTTTCTAGTATTTTCTGCTGTCCACCAAGATCCATCTGACATCAGTAATGATAGCCCTTGTTCCACATCCTCTTTTGAATCCAGCTTGAATTTCTGGTATTTCCCTGTCAATGTCCTGCTACAGCTGCCTTTGAATAATATCCAGCAAAATTTTACTTGTGTGTGATATTAGTGATTTTGTTCGATAGTTTCTGCAATCTGTTGGATCACCCTTCTTTGGAATGGGCACAAATATGCATCTCTTCCAGTCAGTTGGACAGGTAGCTGTCTTCCAAATTTCTTGGCATAGACGAGTGAGCAGTTCCAGTGCTGCATCGGTTTGTTGAAGCATTTCAATTGGTATTCTGTCAATTCCTGGGGCCTTGTTTTTCACCAATGCCTTCAATGCAGGTTGGACTTCTTCCTTCAGTATCATTGGTTGTTGATCATATGCTACCTCCTGAAATGGTTTAACGTCCGTCAATTCTTTTTGGTACAGTGACTTTATATATTCCTTCCATCTTCTTTTGATACTTCCTGCGTTGTTCGATATTTTGCCCGTAGAATCCTTCAGTATCGCATCTCAAGGCTTGAATTCTAAATCCAGGTCTTTGCACATTTCATTATTATACTTTACTTTGTCTTCTGGAGCCACCCTTTGAAATCTTTTGCTCAGCTCTGCTGTTTATCATTTCTTTGGTTTGCTCCAGCTATTCTACATCCAAGAGCAACTTTCAGAGTCTCTGGTCTTTTGTTTTGTTTTGTTTTTCTGTCTTGTAATGACCTTTGCTTTCTTCATGTATGATGTCATCCCACAGCTCCTCTGGTCATTGTGTTCAATGCATCAAATCTATTATTGAGATGGTCTCTTAATTCAGGTGGAATATACTCAAGGTAGTACTTTGGCTTTCATGGACTTGTTTTAATTTTCTTCAGCTTCAACTTGAACTTGCATATGAGCAATTGATGGTCTGTTCTGCATTCAGCCTCTGGCCTTGTTCTGACTGATGATGTTGATCTGCTGCATTGTCTCTTTCCACAGATGTAGTTGATTTGATTCCTGTGTATTCTATCCAGCAAGGTCCACCTGTATAGTCAGCATTCATGTTGTTGAAAAAAGGTATTTCCAATTAGTAAGTAAGTTGGTTGTGGAAAAATCTATCATGTGATCTCCCACATTGTTTCAATCACCAAGGTCATATTTTCCAATTACTGATCCTTCTTCTTTGTTTCAAACTTTCACATTCTAATTACCAGCAATTATCAATGCATCTTGATTGCATGTTTGATCAATTTCAGACTGCAGAAGTTGGTAAAAATCTTCAAAATCCTCAAAATCCTCATCTTTGGCATTAGTGTTTGGTGGATACATTTGAATAATAATCATATTAACAGGTCTTCTTTGTAGGCATATGGATATTATTCTGTCACTGACAGCATTGTATTTCATGCTAGATCTTGAAATGTTCTTTTTGACAATGAACATGACATTAGTCTTCCTCAGTTTGTCATTCTTGGCATAGCAGAGGAACCCTGGTGGCACAGTGGTTAACAGCTACAGCTGCTAATGAAAAGGTCTGCAGTTCAAATCCATCACCCTCTCCTAGGAAACCCACTGGGGCAGTTTTACCCGGTCCTTTAGTGACTATGAGTTGAAATTGACTCGATGGCAATGTGTTCTGGTTTTTTTTTTTTTTTTTTTTTTGGCATAGTGGACCATATGATTGTCTGATTCAAATAGTCAATACCAGTCCATTTCAGCTCACTAATGCCTAGGATATTGATCTTCAAGTGTTTCATTTCATTTTGACAACTTTCAATTTTTTTTGATTCATAGTTTGTTCATTCCACGTTCTGATTTTTAATGGATATTTGCAGATGCTTCTTCTCATTTTGACTCATGACACATAAGCCAATGAGTGTCTCCAAAGCTTGACTCCATCCACATCATTAAAGTCGACTCAACTTTAAGAAGGCAGCTCTTCCCCAATCATATTTTGAGTGCCTTCCAACCTGAGGGGCTCATTGTCTGGCACTATATCAGACAATGTTCCGCTGCTATCCATAAGGTTTTCACTTGCCAATTTTTTCGAAAGTAGATTACCAGGTCCTTCTTCCAAGTCTTTCTTTGTCTGGAAGCTCTGCTGAAACCTGTCTACCATGGGTGACTCTGCTGGTATTTGCAATATAGGTGGCATAGTTTCTAGCATCACAGCAACACACTAGCCACCACAGTATGACAAACTGTCAAATAAGTGATGGAGAGAAAAAGTAGGGGATGGATTTTTATTGGTCAGCCAGGTAAATCTTTTTAGTTACATCATTTAATATGCTTTCATTTGCTAATCCACGTGTAGTGAGAGAAGAATGTATACAAAGAAATGTGTTCAAAGACAGATGGTGGCTAAAATTTTAAGACAGACACATAGTTTTATCAGTATTTAATCTTTAAAAGTTTATAAAATATGTTACGTATGTGTTATTTGGTTACTGATATTTACTTTTTCACCTATTTCTGTTGAATTTTTAAGCGAAACTATTTCTGTTCACTAGAGACTTATCCAATATTTGCATGGAGATTGTTGTTGATGTTGTGTGTTGTCAAGTCAGTTTTGACTCATAACAACCCTATATGCCAGAGTAGAATTGCCCCATAGGGTTTCCTAAGCTGTAATCTTTACGGAAGCAGATTATCATGTCTTTTCTCCCATGGAGTCACTGGTGGATTCAAACCACAGACCTTTTTGTTAGCAGGGGAACACTTAACTATTTTGTCACCCGGGATCCTTATTTGAATATATACACTTAAAAAAAATAATTTTCAGAAAAAAATGCATATTTTAGTCCACATACAAATGTAGAATCTTAAGGCCTTTTCTAGTAGTCCTTCAAAGATTCTAGTAGTTTGGCAGAATGTCTCACGTACCATCTATATAAACAAGGGCAAATGCTTAGACAACACTGATTTTTTGGAACAACATTCACTAGGGAAAACCCACGGAGAGACAGGGTTTCTATTGTCCCTCACACCATTGGGGAGTTCACAGTAAACCAGCACGTCCATATGTCAGACTATGACTGTAGCCCAGAAATTGACTTCCATGTTTTTAAACTGTATGATTAGGGGACAACTGGTTCTTCCACCCATGTGATTAGGGGCTGCTTACAAAAGATCTGATATAGCAACACTTTGTCTTCAGCCCAGTGCTGCCCATTTGGCATTTATAGCTGGGGATAGCATCAGTCCTCCTTTGTGTGATCGGGGACTTAAGGTTTTATCACATAAGCAATAGTAGCTGAGGAATCAGCTGGCTTTCCCCTACTATGCAAGTGTGTGTGTGTGTTTTTATGGGATGGGTGGAAGATGGGGTGGGGATGGTGCTTGGTTTGGCCAGAATGGAATGTCTCTAGCACTGAGTCACAGTCAGTTCCATGAAACTTTATTGGAGGCAAAACCTTTTCTGGGTGGGTAGTCCATGTTGAATATGTCTTGGACATCTTTGCCCTACCTCTCACCTGCAGTGTTTGCTATGCTAAGAACATTACATCACTAGGCATCCACCTAACCCAAAAAGAATGAGGTAGTATGGCTTGTAATTTTTCATTACTATTGTCCAGAAAGAGAAATCCATAATTGCATTCTTGTTTTCCTTCCTATCTCCTGCTGTCCCCACTCAGTCTTGTCTGCATGTCCTTCCAGGCCTTTACAATACATGTTGACATGCTAAACAGCACTTATGGTCATTTACGAATATTAGATAATTAAGCCATACAAAGTGTACAGACAGTAAGATAATAAAGGCTCAAATATCCATACACAGAGTAAAATATAAAATATTAAAGGATTGAAAATCCTATTGAAAGCTTCCCAATTCTATTCCCTTTCCACTCTGCTCAGAGATAACTTGGATGCTTAAATCGATGCTATCAATCCCATGAATATTTTTATACTTTTACAATAAATCTATGTGTCCATAAAATACATACAACAACAACAGCAAAACCCAAATGTGTTGCCGTTGTGTCAATTCCAACTCACAGCGACCCTATAGAACAGTGTAGAACTGTCCCGTAGGATTTCCAAGGAGTGACTGGTGGATTCAAACTGCCAACCTTTTGGTTAGCATCCAAGCTCTTAACCACTGTGCCATCAGGGCTCCAAACTATATACAGAACAGTATATTTTGCATATATGTATTTAAAAAAAATAATATACAGTATGTATCTTTCCTGCAACTTTAATTTGCTAAGAACAGTTTCTGATTATAAATCACGTGGTTACATGTACCATTAGTTCATTCATTTTCATTTGCCATATAGCATTCCTTTGCATAAATATTCCATAATTTATCAATCCGCTTTTTTTCTGTTTGTAGACATTTAGGGGGCTACCATATTTTGCTATTAAATACCAGGCTTTGAAGAACATGCTTATTCACGTCTCTTTGCATATACACAGAAGAGGTTTTCTGACATTTATAACTAGTCATTGCTGAGATCTAGCATACATAAATTTTAAACCTTACTAGTTATTTTTTAATTGCTTTTCAAGGTTGTTTTTGCTAATTTGCACCTACAAACCAGCAGGGTATAAAGTCTTCTATCATTTCACATATTTATTAACACTTGGTATTGTCAGAGTTTTAAAATTTTATTGATCTGATGAATCTAAAATAGCATTTTTATTGTGGTTTTAACTTGTATATTTCTAATTTCTGTGATAATGAGCATTTCCTAATGTTTATTGATTTTTCAGGGGGATTTCACTTCCTTTTCATTGCCTATTCATATACTTTATCCACATTTTCATTATAAAATTAGTCTCATTTAAATTATTTACAGGAGTTTTTTTTATAAATTCAGAATAGGAATGTTTTGTTTTGTCATTATGAACAGTTTTGTCCTTGACTTTTTTATTTTTACATTTTTAAACAATTTTATTACTGAAAGTTTTTAATTTCAAAATCGTTGTATTTATCAGTATTTTCCTTTATGGTTTGTACTTTTTATATCTTGTTTAAGATTTTCTTCCTATGCTGAGGTCACTCAAGATAGTCCCCTGTTCTTTCCATAGAAGTTTTAAATCTTTACTTCACTTTAGGTCTCATTATTCATATGGAATTTATTTTTGCCTATGGCTTGAAAAGAAATTCCAAATTTATTTATTCCATATGGATAACTAGTTATTTAAACATCATTTATTGACTAGTTCATTATTTTCTCACTGATCTGGAATGCCACATCTCTCATATGTCATGTTTCCATATGAGCTAATACAAAGGATGAAAGCATCAAATCAGTCTCTCACGAATCACAGATCTGACCCAGTGTCTAGCTTTACAAATAATTTTAAGGACACTAGTAAATGCAAAGCCCAAGCAAAATAATCTATTGACACTTAGGATGTGCTCTGGCCCTGATTATTATATGAAGTCTCTCAGAGAGGTTTGTGCTTACAAAGATTAGAGCTATATTAGTCACAATACATCTCCATTTTATACTTCAATAGTTACATTTCCCAAAAAGCCATGCCCCCTAAATCCATTGAGTTCAATGTGTTCTCCGTAAGGCAGTGTAGACAGACCAGGTACATTCTGATAAAAAGCATTTCCTCTCTGGCAAGAAAATACTATTCATGACTTGCCAGCAAGTCTGTCATCAGAATGTTTATGAGATTTGATCAGGTGACCTTCCTTCTTTCGTCCCCATGGGGATCCCGCCGGCAAGGGAGAGAATGGATCTTGGCCCTGCTGCTAACCTTTTCCTTCCCAGCGTGCATGAGAAGGTGTGTTTCTATGTTCTCTATTCTCTTCCACCAATCTATTATTCAATTCCTGGACCAAAATCACACTGAACTAACAAGGACACAAGTGAGCATGGAAAAGACTCTCCATATTTATTACTGGTTCTGCTGTTTAACGTGTAAACTTCTGCACCATCCTTTGCCTCAATTCTTTATCTTTTTGGGTTACTTTCAATATAAATGAGTTAATACACAAAATTCCTTAGAACAGTGCCTTAAATTTAGTAAAGTCCCTCAATAATACTAACTATTCCTACTATTTTTATTATTATAGTTTTATTACACAATTTGCTATGCCGTCCAATACACACACACTTCACACGCTTTCTTATTCTTCTTAAAAATTATTTTAGCTATTTCTAGTCCTTATATTTTCTATGTACGTTGTAGAATCAGCTTTTCGAGTTTCAGGAATTTTGAGTATGATTAAAATAAATGAATATCTTATGTAGTGTATCTTGCTATCCTTGATCATTGAACATTTCTCCATTTGTTAAGGTCTTTTGTGACTTTTGATGAATTTTTATACTTTTCTACATGAAAGACATATTTTTTCTAGATTATTTTTCTAAGTACTAGGTATTATTGGCTGTTATGACTAAATTTATTTAATTTTAGAGAACAGTATTTTCTGATTTATTTCTACTGTATAGGAATTAATTTTATTCTGTATATTGTTATTATATCCAATAACTTTGTTGAACTCTAATTAATTTCACAACTTGATTATTTTCTTTGATTTTTTTTTATCAAAACATACATTATTTATAGCATTCATCCAGCCTTTCTAGTTCTTTTACATTTTACACATTTTCCTTTTCTTGCTGAATTATCTAGGGCTTACAGTATTCAGTTTTGAATGGAACTTTATCCTTGACTTTAAAGAAAATTGTTATATTGTTTCACTGTTAAGTATGAAATCTGATATCTATTTTGGTTGATTCTGTTTCTCAGGTTAAGGAAGTTATTTATACTCATTGTTTGCAAAGTGCTTATTACCATGAATATGATTTAAATTATTTTAAATATATTGCTGCATATTCTGAGATGGCTATATGTATATATACACAAATATAAAAAAATGTTAATATTTATATTTTTAATCTATTTAAGTGATGGATTTCATTAATAGATTTCAAAATGATATACAATGGTGCATTTCTAGAATAAAATAAAATTGGTCATATGTATTATTTATTTTCCAATACATTATGGATTCTATTTGCTAATATTTATATAAGAATTTTATATCTATGTTTATATCTTAAATTTATTTTTTACACAGTGTACTCTGATTTTATATCAGGTACGTACTAGCTTCATAAAATGAATTAGAGAGCATTCTTTATCCTGTTAACTAAAAGAGTTTGTGTAATTTTGGCACTGCCTATAACTTGAAAGTTTGGCAGAACTCATTAAAAAATCTTTCCTGTTAAGTGTTTGTGTGTGTGTGCATGTGTGTGTCTGTGCATGTGTGTGTATGGTGTGAAGATGGTAAATTACTGATTCCATATCCAAAGATATTCATGAGTTAATTTTAGTAAGTAATAGTTTTCTCAAATTTGTCCATTTGATGTAACTTTAAAATTTTACTGATGCAAACCATTCAGCTTATTCTCTCTTAATAAAGTGTATTTATCTATGATCCATATTCATTGTTAAATATAATCACTCTCTTTTCTTGACCTATTCTGGTTTGTGGTCAGTTTTTATAAGCATTATATTTACCCTTGAATCAAGGTGCATTCTCTAGTTGTTTTAAGCTGGATTCTCCTATCACATAGATGTGTTTACTTTTTAAATCTTCTCTTGCTAATTTTGGTGGATTGACATATCAGTAAATGATAAATTTATATTAGATTTCCATACTATAACTGTGACTTTAAAATTTTCCCTTATGATTTTCTTGAGTATTAGTTTTGATTAACATTTTTGAGGGTTGTTATTGGGCACACAAAAATTCAGAATTATATCTGTAGGGAATTTTTCCTTTTATCACTATGAAGTAACTATCTTCATCTCTAATAATGCTTTATGCCTTAGTGTGTATTTAGTTAGATATTTGCTTGGACTATCTTATTTGCCCCATATATTTTCATATACTTTAATTATTTGCTGTTTCTTTCTGTTATAATCTTAAAAATATTATGTAGATTTTTATTTGTTTTTTCTCTTCTGATGTCTCTTTCATTTAACTGAATTAATTTATTCCTTTCACATTCATTTGTGTAGGCTTTTGAGTGCAATATAAGTACAAATTTCTTTTCTCATATGGGCCAAAGGCTAGTAAATGTGCATTGGCAAATGTTTAAGCATCAACTCTCAAAAAAAAGACAAAAGCCCAGTTTGTAGTGTTTGCCTATTTCTATGGTGTAAATAATCCCAGCATGGCTCTTTTCAAGCTACTAATGCGATGTCAAAGAACGTCATTAAAGAGATGCCCACCATCAGCTCACATGCCTACAAGTGCTGGCTCCAACACACCCCTGGCCAAAGGCTTAGATGTTGTGTTCACGTGACTGTTAGAACCCAACCTCTTAGTTTATAGCCACTGCAAAACCCACCCCTCAGCCTCAACCTATCTATGAGTTTTAAAGGGAGAAAGTTTAGGATATGTTAGTCTACCATTTTAAATAAATTGTCAGTCTTCTAGCAATTCTGTTTGTTTGTGTGTATTTTGGTATAATGTCTGTCTCCCATAAAATAATTTTAGTTCATGGTGATGAGGCCCATAGTTTTTTGTCCACAACTATGTACCTAGCACCTAGTACTGTACTTGGCACATAGCAAGCACTTGTTAAAGTTTGTTTAATAGTGGAAGAAAATTTGAGGAAAGTAGGACAGGCAGAATAAATGGGTGGAAAGTACTTACAAATAGGATTACTTTCCTCACATTCCATTAAATTGTGTTCCAAAGAAGAAAAGGGAGTCATAAACAATGCCAATTACAAAGTATTTAAAAAATACTAAATACTTACTCCTTGAATATCACCTTTCCCCAAGGGCTTGCTACATAATTCTGATATAATAAGCATGAAATTTATTATCATTTTCGTATGCTGCCATGTATGATATTTTTAAACTCAGTTGACTACTTAGAGAAGTCCTATTATCTCTCTAAGCCTCAACTTCATTATCTGTAAAATGAGTTTATTAACAACTACCTCACAGATTTGTGGTGAGGAATAGATTGGATCAAATATGTGAAATTACATAACACCTTATTTGGCATATTGCAGGTGCTCTAATAAGTCAGTTCCCATTGCTCTTACTTCCAGCTAGTTTTTGAGTGTGTTGTAGCCATCTTTAAGCATAATCTGGAATACATTCATCCAGTTCTCACTGAGTTTTGGAGACGTGCAAAGTACTGTAAGGCTTCAGTGTTTGAGTTCCAAGGATAGTGCATCAGTTTTCTAATGGCATAATAATGTTGTGCATAAAACTATGCCAAAACTCAGTTGCTCAAAACAATAGCCATTTATTTAACTTAAGATTGCAGGTTCTTGTTGTGTAGTGCCCTTTTCTGGACCAACAAAGATTTTGTCGTCAATATAGTGGAACATCAGTACTTCTTCTGGGAGTGGGGCTTTTTTCCAAGTCACAGTCTACCCATTGATGACAGATGGCCGGGAGTTTAGGTAGCCTTGTGAAAGGACACTAAAAGTATATTATAATCTATTCCACGTGAAGGCAAACTGATCCTGGTCATCCAGGTAGAGAGAGATTCTGAAAAAGGCATTTGCAGTGCTAAAAGTTGCATACCTACTCCTTTCAGTTTGGACAATAGCTTCTGTAACAGTCATAATGTCAGCTACTGCTGGATCCAAGGATATCACTACAGCATTGAACGGGTCTATAATCAGTGGTGCATCTCTAGGCATGCAAGGACTTGTGCACAGGCCAGATGGGGCTACTGAATGGAGAAATAGTTTCATAGAGCATTTTGGCTTCCTTGAGCCCAGCCATGAGGGCAGTTATTTCTTTTTTCCTACCCAGGCAGTCAGTATTGTTTTTGAGAGACAGCAGCACAAGGTGCCGGTAGTCAGGCAAATTCATGGTCTTTAATGTTCCTGATAAGATGGCCCTAACGGCAGCAATTTCTGTCAGGGATTGGGAGGGAAGGAAAGCAGCAGTGCATACAAACAATACATAAATACCAATAATACTTTTAATAGTGGGCTCATAACAATGGAGGTTTATATGTGTCTGAAAGAACTCACCCATAATTGGGCTTGAGCAAGGGTCCCAGTGTTTGTGATTTCAGACTAAAACCTGAGAGCATTATTGATTTTCTCCTCATCTTGGTGCCAGGGATTGCAGGGACCACAGTCACCTGTGCATAGGTATCTAAAAGGTCTGAGAATTGCAGTTCTCCACCACCTCACCATTGAACTCTAATCTTGGCATAGGGCTTCCAGTCCCCCCGGAGACAGAGGAACCTCAGCCTAACCTCTCGTTCTGTTTGTTTTTGAAAGCCTAGAGATCCAGATAAAAGTTGCTGGTCTCTACTGTTTATCTGCAGATTAATTAGGAGGGGAAGAGGGAATAGCAGTTGTATTAGTCATAGGTGCTATCACCTTGCAGAACCTAACATAGTTATCTGTCGGGGTTCCCATGACCCAGTACCTGGCCATGAGTTCTCTGATGAGGAGTAATCTATTTTCTCCTTTGAGACCCCATTATTGAGTAACCAGACCCAGAGCTCTCTTTGGGAAGCCGTTACCTGGATCCTCCAGAAGAGGATGCCCCATTACCATTTTTACACTATTTCTCTTGATCATTTTTCACTATATGGTAGTAGATACTTTTCCTATACCCAAGAGTTTGTCAGTTAAGATCCAGATTGTGTTGTCACTAAATGATCTGACCTCATGAGGGGGTTTAATTGGGTTCCGTAACCAGCAGAAGTGGCACAAATGAACCTAGAAATCTGATTCTGGTTAATAATTTCATCATCCTACTTTCTCATTGCAGACCCAAAGGACCACCAGAGCTGCTAAAGCCTCTGTTAGAGTGGTCCAGACATGCTTTTCAGTGGTAGGGACTCACCACATGTGGACCAAATCTTGAACGGCCCAAGTAGTATCCAAATGAGAAATTAGAGGATCTCGGGTGTTTACATTCTTACATCATCCCCTTCCTCCTGCTCCTGCTTAAGGAAAGTATCTGCTGTCAGGCACTCTGGAAAATGGGATCTGTAGTGATGTACCGCACAAGCTGCCAAACTCTCTAAGTTTAACAAGATTACCTCTTTTATCATGGAGGAGAACTACCCAAGGCATTATTGTCTCTTCAGGTCACTGGGCAAAGCAGTCGCAAAGGGCTCTATATTTCTTTTCATAAAAGCATGAGCCTTAAAAACTTTCTGCATTGCAGGATACCCATTGTTGCCAAAGAACAGCTTAGAGCTAACAACACTCATTGGGCACAACTCCGCTTGCCCGGTCTCCGATGACTTCTGGTCATATTGCTAGAGAAAAGTAATAGCCAGAAAATTGCTTCCCTAGATTTCTTAGAGTCCCTCTGTTGGATCTTTTATTTGACTCACTGGGACAGCTCATCCAGGGAGTCAGAGGCTGAAGGAAAGGACCAGTGGTTCCCTCAGAACTGAAAAGCTTATATCAACAATCTGCTAGCACTCTCTGAGAATTACCTACGTTTTCCTCTAGCACTTCTCAAGACCCAGTGGCATGACTGGAAAAGTGCCACGCAGGATCTGCAAGGTCTTCCCACAACCTATTGGTGAAGTATCCCATGGAATGATCAGACTTTCAAATAATTTGCTAGCACTCCTCAGGAGTGCCTCCAGGGCACTGCTACCACTCCATTGATGCAGTGCCCCACAGGATTCTTAGACATTTTTTCTCTTGTAAAACAACATTGACCACACTGCTCAGTGTGTGAATTTGTCAGCAGCTGAACTCAGAGCTGGGCTGTTTGGTGTCAGAGTAGCCAATTAAGACAATAATTTACTGCAAAAGTATAAGCAAGGGGTTAAACCAGAGGAAGACCCAACACCCCATTGTTCCATTTTTCCTCAAGGAACAGCACTGTGTCAGGGTCAGGTGGATCAGCAAAGACATAGGGATTCATCTCACAGCCAAGGGATCCATGAAGAAAAGTGTTCTGCAGTTTAATGTACCTGGGGCCAGTGGAATAAGAGGGAGAAGGGCTAGGAGTGAAAAAGTACTGAATATTGAGTCAGAATGGAGAAAAATATCTTCAAAATGCCCCTTCTCTCCTCAATGAAGAGATCTCAGTAGAGGCAATCTGAAAAAGTCTTCTGCCCAAAGCTCCTATAAAGAGGCCTCTGAAAGGAGGTGCCTGCACTGGGAATGCAGATAAGTATAAAAGTATGGTTGACCAGCAGTGCCTGAGTCCTTGACTGCAACTCCCTTCAGAGATTACAAAGCATTAGCTGTGCACAAGTCTGATGTGGAAGAGGGCAGCTTCCTCCTGAGATCTGTCAGGTGAAACCCTTATAATTGCCTATCGTTGGGCCTGAAAGATCACACGTTTTTGGCCAGGAGAAGACTTTTCAATTTAATCTGGACTGTTCTTCTGGTCTTGACAGAGTTCTCTCCCATGCCTGAGGGAACACTAGCTGCCAGCTGAGAGCTCATGCATGTGGAAGTACACCAGCTCTAGGCTAGAGTTATGTGGGTCTGCTCTTACATCCTTCCAAAAGGCTAGCTAGACATGTGGAGGTATCAGGGGTCCAATATGATCACACTACTTTACTGGATGCTGCTCCATTAGCCAACATCTGTTCAAGCTAAGTCAGTGTAAGAGGATATTACTGAAAGTCCTGGGTATTCGTTGGTGTGAACAATTGGGGCCGTTAATACTATCTATATACCAAAAATAGGATTCAAAAATAATATCTTTTTCTGATGTTTAGGAACTCAAATATCATTGATAGCATATGGCATGTGTGTAGATAGCTAAAACAGAAAGCAGTATAAATAATATACAGAGAAAGGAATGATCACTATACCTAGAAATAACCAGGAAAACCTTTAAATAGGAATTGTAGCATGAAATGGTAAAATGGAAGAAAGGAGGAAACTCTCAATGGAGAAAAACCATATCTGAGCAAAACCAGGAAGCAAGTAGAGGGGTAGTATTTGGAAGAGATAGTGAAAAGCCTGGCTAAAGCAGAAGCTTTGTGTTGGAGTGCATCAAAAATATGGCTTCCAGAATGCTTTGGATTAATGCCAAATCAAGGCGCTCAGACTTTATTATCTACTGGATTGAGAAGAGATACTGACAGAATCTAATGAGAAAAATGCCTTTTATATATAATTGTACACAAAAAAAAGTAGAAATGATGTAGGAAGAATCCAGGAATCTGAGAATAAAATAATAATCATAAAAGTAATAAAATAATGGTGACAGTGAGTGTGGAAAATAACATAAAAATATGAGTTAAATTTTAAAGGAAAAATAATAAAGGTTTGCTAATAATATGATTTGTGCACAGAAGGAAAGGCCAGGACAGAGATGACTAAGGTTAGAAGCAGAGAGATGCATCATCAGAAAGAAAATTGAGAAGAATAAGATTTGGGGGACCCAAAATAACAAAAGGCTTTATTTGTTAATTGTTAGAAAACCAAATGTTAAATATATTGTGGAATTTATATAGGTGGTCATATATTTTCATAAGAACACTCCAGTTAGAGGATTTCTATGTGTAAATTTACTGGAATCGAAGGAAAGTTGTTCTATATTTTGTGATTAAGAGATATGAATTGATTTATGTGCTTGAAAAGGAAACAGCTTTTCCTTTTAAATTAAACATACTTAAGTGCAAAATACTTCAAGTGCCAAAGTTTGAGAGTGAGAAATTTGTAGAAGTTAAAAAAAGAAAGAAAAAGAGTAATTGGGAATAGTTGTTGTTTTATTATGACATTGAATAGGTTCTGACTCATGGCCACCCTATATGTTACAGAGTAGAACCGCTCCATTGGGTTTTCTTGGCTGTTATGTTTATGGAAGCAGATCATCAGGCCTTTTCTACTTTGGTGCCCCTGGGTGGGTTTGAACCACCAACTTTTTGGTTGGGAATAGACCTATATCAAATTTTCTGCAACACAAGAATTAGCCTTTGAGATGACTAAAAGAAAATAGTATCATAAATGTAACATTATCAAACCTCAAATAGATTTTATTAAAAAGTTAAAATATTCCTAAGCTCTCTATTTTCAAGGTATTCTGAAGATTTGTTATCATAATCAGGACAACTCAGACCAAGATTCATTTCTGAGATAAGTACTCAACATAAAGATATACTAAGTATGCATGATATGTAAATGTTTACCTCAATTGTTTATTTCGTTTTTTAAATATAAACAGAATGTTAAAAAGAAGCGTGTCCAAATATTTTCTTATTTTACTTCAGTAGACTTTTCCGAATAATTTTATACACTTTTCAGAAATTCTAAGGGATTAGTAAACTTTTCAGTTGAGAGAGATTTTTCTGTCAGTCAGGCAATTTTTCTCTAAATGTGGAGAGACAGAGAGAGAGACAGAGAAAGAAGAAGGGTATTCAAAAATGTTATGAACTTTCTTACAATTCATATTGCCCTGTATTTCTCACAAGTACAGAATTTATAAACTTTCCTTTTAAGTGCACTCTGATGTAAGCTAAAAATTATCTAAAGGTTCAGCGTTTAACTTGAGTAAAATTATAATCAACCCCATTGTCTCAAACAGACTGGTAATCCCAAATGTTGCAATATTTCACTCCTAATAGTAAATTTTATTTAGTCTTTAAGTTCATTCCCCTAGCCCCCCTACAAAAATAGGCTTCTTCTGTGCTATATATTCATATGCACTGGTAAAGTAATAAATTTCTACCTATACTGTGATCACGTTTTTATTAGAGCAGTGCTGCAGGGGAAATAAGGAAGCAATTTGAAGTTTTTGGTCATCAAGTCTCGAATTACGCAATAATAAAATTCAATTAGAAGTACCACATCATTAAGACAGCCTTATTTTGAAATGTAAATTTATTTTTATTTTCTTTGTATCAATTTAGTAGGTTTACCTAAAACAACATATGGATATTGTGTGCATGTAGTGCACCCCAGATATATTCTTCTATAGCAAGAGACACTGAGAAAAGTATGCAACATTAGTATCTTTGTTGACATTTCAGGGTCAGTGAATAAATTCCATCAAACCCCAAGTGTTTGTTCTCGAGTTACTCCATCTACACTGACCTTGACTCTACACAGCTTCTTAGGTTCGCTTGCATTTGCAGCTCATACCACAATTTGCTTTAGCTAATAGCATCATTATAAAGTTAATTAATCAAAGCCCTTCCTAGAATGTATTTTTTTCCTCTTTATTTCTTTTGCTCTCTTTAAGCCAATTTGTCCCTGTTTAAAACAACCTATAGCAGCAGTTCTTAAACTTTTGGTATCAGGACTCCTTTACACTCTTAAAAACTGTTGAAGAGCTTTTGTTTATATGGTTTATATTTATCCATATTTACCATAGGAGAAATTAATAAATACATATATATGTATTTGTTAATTTATTTCAAAATAAAAATACACCCACTGAATATATGTTGTTGTTGTTAGGTGCTGTCGAGTCTGTTCCAGCTCAAAGACTGTCTAGTCTTGTACCATCCTCGCAATCGATGTTGTATTTGAGCACGTTGTGTCAGCCACTGTGGTCAATCCATCTCGTTGAGGATCTTCCTCTTTTTCACTGAACCTCTAGTCTAGCACGCATGATGTCCTTCTCAAGGGACTGCTCCATCCTGATAACATGTCCAAAGGAGCATTCTGGATGAATTGCTTCGCAGACCGATTTGTTCTTTTTTCTGGCAGTCCATTCGGCATTCTTAGCCAACACCATAATTCAAAGGCATATCAATTCTTCCTCAGTCTTCCTCATTCATTGTCCAGCTTTCGCATGCATATTGAGGTGATTGAAAATACCATGGCTTGGGTCAGGCACACCTTAGTCCTCAAAGAGACATCTTTTTAAAACTTTAAAGGGAATTTTTGCAGCTGATTTGCCTAATGCAGTACGTCATTTGAATTCTTGGCTGTTGCTTCCATGTGCATTAATTGTGGATCCAAGTAAAATGAAATCCTTGATAATATCAATCTTTTCTCCATTTATCATGATGTTGCTTATTGGCCCAGTTGTGAGGATTTTTGTTTTCTTTATGTTGAAGTGTAATCCACACTGAAGGCTGTGATCTTCCACCTTCATCAGTAAATGCTTCAGTTCCTCTTCGCTTTCAGCAACAAGGTTGTGTCATTTGCATATCGCAGATTGTCAGTGAGTCTTCCTCTAATCCTGATGCCCCATTCTTCTTCATATAGTCCAGTTTCTTGGATTATTTGCTCAGCATACAGATTGAACACGTATGGTGAAAGGATACAACCCTGGCACACTCCTTTGCTGACTTTAAACCACACAGTATCCCCTTGTTCTGTTCGAACAACTCTCTTGGTCCATGTACAGGTTCTGCATGAGCACAATTAATTGTTCTGTAATTCCTATTATTTGCAATGTTATCCATAATTTGTTAGATCCACACAGTCAAATGCCTTTGCCTAGTCAGTAAAACACAGGTAAACATCTTTCTGGTATTCTCTGTTTTCAGCCAAGATTCATCTGACATCAGCAATGATATCCCTCTTTCCACATCCTGTTCTGAATCTGGCTTGAAGTTTTGGCGGTTCCGTGTTGATGTAGAGCTGCAACCATGTTTTAATTGTCTTCAGCATAATTTTACTTGTGTGTGATATTAATGATATTGTTGATAATTTCCGAATTCTGTCTGATCACCTTTCTTTGGAGTGGGCACAATCATGGGTCTCTTCCAGCTGGTTTGCCAGGCAGCTGTCTTGGAAATGTCTTGGCATAGACAAGAAAGCACTTCCAGTGTTGCATTCCTTTGTTGAAACATCTCAACTGGTATTCCATCAATTCCTGGAGCCTTGTTTTTTGACAATGCCTTCAGTGCAGCTTGGACCTCTTCCTTCAGTACCATCAGTTCTTAATTATATGCTACTTCCTGAAATATTTGAAGATTGACCAATTCTTTTTGGTACAGTGACTCTGTATTTCTTCCGTCTTCTTTTGATTCTCCCTGCATCGTTCAATATTTTTTCCTTAGAATTCTTCATGGCTTGAATTTTTTCTTCAATTCTTTCAGCTTGAGAAATGCCAGGCATATTCTTCCCTTTTGGTTTTCTAACTTCAGGTCTTTGCACATTTCATTATAATATTTTACTCTGTCTTCTTGAGCTGCCCTTTGAAATAGTCCATTCAGCTCTTTTACTTCATAATTTCTTCCAATTGCTTGAGCTACTCTGCATTCAAGAGCAAGTTTCAGAGTCTCTTCTGAAATCCATTTTGGTCTTTTCTTCTTTCCTTTCTTTTTTAATGACCTCTTGCTTTCTTCATATATGATGTCTTTGATGTTATTCCACAACTTGTCTGGTCTTCGTGTCATTAGTGTTCAGTGCATCAAATCTATTTTTGAAATGGTCTTTAAATTCAAGTGGGATATACTTAAGGTTGTACTTTGGCTCTCCTGGACTTGTTTGAATTTTCTTCAGCTTCAGCTTGAACTTGCATATGAACAATTGATGGTCTGTTCCGCGGTCGGCCCCTGGCCTTGTTCTGACTGATGATATTGAGCCTCTCCATTGTCTCTTTCCACAGATGTAGTTGATTTGATTCCTTTGTATTCCATCTGGTGAGGTCAAAGTGTATAGTTGCCATTTATGTTGGTGAAAAAGGACATTTGTAATGAATAAGCTGTTGGTCTCACACAAGCCCGTCATGACTTGTCATTTCTATCATGAAGGCTGTATTTTCCAACTACCGATCCTGCTTCTTTGTTTCCAACTTTCGCTTTCCAATCACCAGTAGTTATCAATGCATCTTGATTGCATGTTTGATTAATTTCAGATTGCAGACGTTGGTAAAAATCTTCAATTTCCTCATCTTTGGCATTAGTAGTTGGTGCATAAATTAGAATAATAGTCTTATTAACTGGGCTTCTTTGTAGGCATGTGATGTTATCCTATCACTGACAGCGTTGTACTTCAGGGTAATTCTTTGAATGTTCTTTTTGACAATTAGTGCAATGCCATTCCTCTTCAATTTGTCAGTCCAGCATACTAGATCATAGGACTGTCTGATTCAAATGACCAATACTAGTCCATTTAAGCTCACTAATGCCTATGAATTGATCTTTATGTGTTCCATTTCATTTTTAGGACTCCCAATTTTCCTAGATTCATACTTTGTACATTCCATATTCTGATAATTGATAGATGTTTGCAGCTGTTTCTTCTCATTTTGAGTTGTGATACATGAACAAATGAAGGTCTCAAAAGCTTGAGTTCATCCACGTCATTAAGGTCTACTCTACTCTCAGGAGGCAGTTCTCCCTGAGTCGTATTTTGAGTACCTTCCAACCTGAGGGGCTCATATTCTGGCACTATATCAGACAATGTTCCATTGCTCTTTATAAGGTTTTCACTGGCTTAATTTTTCAGAAGTAGACCTCCAGGTCCTTTTTCTTAGTCTGTCTTTGTCTAGAAGCACCACTGAAACCTGTCCACTATGGGTGACCCTGCTGGTATTTGAAATACCAGTGGCATAGTTTCCAGTATCACAGCAACATGGAAGCCACCACAGTAGGACACACTGACAGGTGAGTGGTGGACCAAATATATAACAGCCTTAAATAAAAAATGACAGTATTTTTAAAAAATAGTGACAAGTATAGCATTCTTTGCCAATTTTTTTTTTTAAGTCTGGCTTAAAAAAAGACATCTTGATATTTATATCTGTTTTCACATTTAATATATAGGGATCTATTTGTTTGGTTGAAGTAAATGAAGAAAATCTGGCCTCAAACCAATAGATATTTAGAGGAGGGAGATCTGTTTTAATAGCATTTTCACACAATTGTAATTATTCTTACTTGATACACCAAAACTCACCAAATGGTAATTTATTGAAAATTGGTTACCATGTGGAATTTGAAACCATATCAGTGAACTTCTTATACTTTCATTGAAATCTATGAATCTATTATTTCTATTGAAATCAAAGTTTTGAACTTTGAATGTCTTTCTTTTAACCATGCTTGATCTTATAAACTATTCTTTGATGTTTTAGAAAATATTGGTTTACAGAATTATGCAGACCTTCTAAATTTTGAAACATTTCATTATACAAAGTGGAAAAATAAAATTTATTAATCCCAACAGTAATCTCATCACTGTTCAGATGCTGTTAAGTTTAAGGTAGCAGGAACAAGTTTCTAAAACTTCTATTTTCTTTTGAGTGTGTTTATTTTATTATTGACAACAAATCCGATTATTTGTTTTTTATGAAGTAACACTCTGTTTCTTTCATTGTCAAGAAACTGTTTGCCAAACACTCAAGTCTGAATAGCCATCTATTCTCTCAGTTGTTATTTCAAGCAAAAGTAGTATCATGATGGAAGTGGTTAGCTCAGCACATAGACAGTTAACAAGTGCTTTTCTCCAAAACAATCATCGTACTTTGATATGCAGCAGAAGTGTTGTAAGTGTGTTGTTCATATTGTCATACATTATTAAAAAGACGTGTACTCGGAGGGATTAAACAATATTTTAGTATTACTACCACATCAAGCTTTCTTAGATAAAACTGGATTGTTTTCATCCTGCAAGTTTATGATGGTAAAGAATGTACTAACTACTAGTAGAGTTTGGTGCCACTGCCTTGATTCATCTAAGGAGCCAGCAGCTTTACTCACTATTGTTTTTGCAACAAACCAAAAAACCAAACCCATTGTTGTCAAGTCTATTCCAACTCACAGTGACCCTAAAGGACAGAGTAGAACTGCCCATAGGGTTTCCAAGAAGTGGTTGGTGGATTCAAATGTCAAACTTCTGGTTAGCAGCCATAACTCTTAACCACTGCACCACCAGGCCCCTGTATTTGCACAATAAGTGAAAATATCAACACTGACTCTAAAAAAGGTAGATAAAATTCTAACATTATTATGAAAATAGTTGTGACCTTAAGGTCCCCCTAAAAGAATCTTAGAACTCCCCACTCAGGAGTACCGGAGGCCTATGGGCCACACTTTAAGAATTGTTTATCTATTAATTGAAAGCCATTTACTTGTGATCACAGATTCAGTTAATAGATAAACTCTATGAAGATGTTAAATTATTAGTATAGTTGTGTTTTCACACATGAAGTATGTATGACTCAATAATATTTTCCTTTGCAATTTAAAAAATTTAAATTAGTAGTTGAGTGAATATACATAATACAATGTATCATATTTTTATGCAAATGACATGAACCTTCTATGTCTGTTTGCCAACTGCTCCCTTCTCCTACAAGGTGTTTTCATAAGTGCCTCTATGCCAATTTTTTTCATATGTTGTAAAAAAATGTTGGCATAGTGGCACTTAAGAAAATACCTCTCAGGTGGAGGGCACGGTTGTCAAATGTAGAAGGCACATGTTACATGTGTAAGAATATGGTAAATAAAATTATAATACAAATTCAATCATTCCAAAAATTGTCTACAATGTTTATAAAATTTGAATATTCAAAAACTATAAGAGAAACTTTTTAAAAGAGGAAAAAAATGTCACAGCTAATTTTCCATCTCCACAAGTATAGTTTCATACATTTGGAAAAGTTGTTTGGATCTCTATCTTTTTTTTGTATTTTATTACAGTATGATATAGCTGAAAAGTATGGTTTCAGCGCTGAGTATATAAGTTAAGTGGGCAGTTGGTTTTATCCGAAGCCCAAAGATGATAACAGAAGGAGGAATGAGAAAGACATGGCTGCCAGGCTCGTCTGAAGGACTGTATCCTCACAACCTCAACCAGTCAACTGAAGACCTTAACAGAAAAAAATTGTTTTCCAGAAGAAGAAATTCTGCCTCAAGATTGCAAGTCAGCTCCTGCCTAAGTTTCAAGCCTATCTACCTGTCCTACAAATTTCCAACTTGCCAGCATGAGCCAATTCCTTAAAATCTCTCTATCTCTAGATACATACATACATACATATGTATATACGTATGCATATATATATATATATATATGTATTCTATCTGTTCTGTTTTGCTGGAGAACGCTGACTGAAAATTCGTAACACTGAGTCAGATTTGGCACCAAGATTTCTGATACTAGTTATCTGGTGGTCGGTTGATTACATTGGAATGCTTCCATGATGACAGGGACAATATTTATTCTTATTGGAAAAGAAACTTATTCTGGATATGGATTTGCCTTTCCAGCATGCAATGCTTCTGCCAAAATTATCGTATGTGGACTTGCAGAATGCCTTATCCGCTGTTATTGTATTCTACACAGCACTGCTTCTGGTCAAGAAACTCAGCTCATAGCAAAAGAAGTGCAGCACCCATGACTCATACGCAAATCATACTTGCAGGGTTTAAGAAAGAATAAATCAATAAATTGATTATTTATAAAGTATATATATATATATAGATAGACTATACATGACAGCACACTGGCTGTTCAATGACAGTTTTCCAATTATTCTTTGTGGTAATAGTCTGATCTGTAATCTGATAATTCACCTTAAAAGGATTCATTAAGATTTTCTTTATTATAAAATCAAAGAAAATTAATAAATTTAAGTATGTTCGATTTTAGGGTAACAACTCTACTTTTTAAATATCTTTTTTAGCAGCATCCCTACATTTGTTTGACCTATTACTGTTGTTATAAGTGTACAGTTAAGCATATTTCTATAAAAATATTTTTTATTCCAAAAATTTTAAAGCACAATTATTAGTTTCTGCTTAAGTTAGCAAAACTGCGTCAATTTTTCATTGTATACTATTTTAAAACCATACTATGATTTAAATATTGCACTGAAATACTGTCAAATGAATACATCTTTGGTTTATAATATCATTTAACTATTGACCAGGGCTCCATTCAGCTGTTGACCTAGGATTAATATACTCCACACATTGTTACCAGAATTATTAATCATATATATGTGAACATGATGAAATTTCACAGAAATGGGTATTATTCACGTGATCAAAGTATTTGCTAATGTCTTAGTTATAAATATTTTGGAAACTTTCTTAATCAAACTCAATATTTACCCCCATCTTTTTCTATATGTTACCTTTCTTTACCGTTGAATTTCAACTATATTGAACAAATTTTCAGACTCTTCAAAGGTATCAATAATGATCTTATTTTCTTTTTCTTTATTGTTTTTAAATTTCAGTTGATATGTACAAACAACTGTATTAGTTGGTTGTATCAAAGTTTCTTATATACCAATAAAATTTAACTTTCTTAATTAGTGTCTATAACTAACTTTCTTAGCAGACCCTATCAATTTTTGTTGCAATGAATTGCATTCTCCCTAGAGCAGTAATGCATTTTTGTGAAGTGGTGGCTAGTACTATACTACACAGAATGGGGAAAACTGATTAATTACTTTTAGAATAGTAAATGAAGTCTTTTAATTTAATGAATATTTCAACAGGCTCAATCCACTTTGTCTCTCAAAAGGCAAAATCCCATAGGGAGAATTGCTTTGGGGTGACCTAGAGAGAAAATTGAAACCTCTACAGGGTTAGTATACAGCCATATGTTTTCACAAGCACTTAGATTATCTGTATGCCTCTAATATATTACCCTTAACTTCAAATGCGTTCATTTTCCACGGTTTAGATTCACAAATTATCCTTGAGTACTGTGGGTTGTGAGGCGAGGGCATGAGTTTCCTCTATCTGAAATCTGTTTATACTAAGTATAATGCAGAAGTTTGATTGCTTAAAAGGCAGGAGAGTGTCATGGATCGGTTTGTAGACTAAGAGCATGTCTATGTGTGGTAAAGAGAATGAACTGCTTCTTAACTCTTGTGAGCTTGCCACAATACAACTAATTTATATGACAGCCATTTAGATCTTTGAATGAGACAGAGCTTATAACTAGACTAATCAGAGTCTTAAATTATAAACCAAAAATCAAGGCAATTTTTTTATTTATTGTATTTTTACACAAATAAATCACCCATTATATATATACTATTTATATATATATACTATATATATATGTATATAGCTAACTGCGCAACCCTCCCCCTTGCTGTTTTCATAAGCAAGCTACGCTGCATGTTATATGTGTGAGTGCCTTATTTACATGGGTGCATTGTTTGCGAAAAATATTGCACTTAAACATTTACTTATATTTTACTTAATTTATTGGGCTTCATTTTCTAGTAATTTGAACATACAGTAGCCACATTGATTATTCAGTGGCTTTCTATGAATTTTCTTTTTTCTCTGAAGGAAAATACCCACCCACTTTCCTCCAGTCAATTCTGACTCATAGTGACTATGTAGGACAGAGTAGAACTGCCCCATAGGGTTTCTAAGGCTGTAAATTTTTATAGAAGCCAACTGTCACATCTTTCTCCCACAGAGTGGCTAGTAGGTCCGAACCGCAGACCTTTCAGTGAGCAGTCGAGCAGTTAACCACTGTGCCACTAGTGCTCCTGAATGAAAATAGCCTAATGATAATTGTTGGTAATTATTTAATCTGAATACACTATTTGTTACTGCAACAGTATACCAACAGCGAACTGCCAGAAATTAAGCCGGATTCAGAAGAGGACGTGGAACCAGGATATCATTGCTGGTATCAGATGAATCCTGGCTGAATGCAGATAATACCATAAAGATGTTTAGCTGTGTTTCATTGACTATGCAAAGGCATTCAACTGTGCAGATCATAACAAATTATGAATAAAATTTCCAAAGAATGGGAATTCCAGAGCACTTAATTGTGCTCATACAGAACCTGTACATAGACCAAGAGGGAGTTGTTCGAACAGAACAAGGAGATACTGTGTGATTTAAAGTCAGGAAAGGAGTGTGTCAGAGTTGTAGCCTTTTACCATACATATTCGGTCTGTATGCTGAGCAAATAATCCTAGAAGCTGGACTATATGAAGAAGAGTGGGGCATCAGGATTGGAGGAAGGCTCATTAACAACTTGTGTTAGGCAGATGACACAACCTTGCTTGCTGAAAGTGAAGATGACTTGAAGCAGTTAACCAATGAAGATCAAAGACTACAGCCTTCAGTATGGATTATACCTCAACATAAAGAAAATAAAAACCCTCACAACTGGACCAATAAGCAACATCATGAAAAACGAAGAAAAGATTGAAGTTGTCAAGGATTTCATTTTACTTGGATCCACAATCAACACTCATGAAAGCAGCAGTCAAGAAATCAAAAGATGCATTGCACTGGGCAAATCTGCTGCAAAAGATCTCTTTAGAGTGTTGAAAGGCAAAGATGTCACCTTAAAGACTAAGGTGCACCTGACCTAAGCCATGGTGTTTTCAATCATCTCATATGCGTTGGAAAGCTGGATGATGAATAAGGAAGACCGAAGAAGAATTGACGCCTTCAGATTGCGGTGTTGGCGAAGAAAATTGTATATACCATGGACTGCCAAAAGAACAAACACATCTGTCTTAGAGGAAGTACAACCAGAATGCTCCTTGGAAGCGAGGATGGTGAGATTTCCTCTTACATACTTCGGACATGTTATCAGGAGAGATCAGTCCCTGGAGAAGGACATCAGGCTTGTTAGAGAACCATCGAAAAAGAGGAAGACTGTCAAAAAGATGGATTGACACAGTGGCTGCAACAATGGGCTCAAGCGTAACAAGGATTGTGAGGATGGCGCAAGACCGGGCAGTGTTTCGTTCTGTTAGATGGCACCTAACAATCTAACAACAACATTTGTTACCTTGTTTTCTTGCTTGTATATACATAAATATATATTCATGAAATTTTAAGACATTAAAATATCATCCTCCAGGGTAAGGTCGATATTCATTAAAAGCAGATGTGCAGTTTGGATGCTCTTGGCAATTTAATTTTGCTGATTTTTAAAGAAACTTCAGACACATGCTACATGATTGCTTAACACAAATGTTCTGAGACTAAAGCAAAACCATTTAACAATTGTAAGATAATAGACGTGAGCATTCAGCCATTCAACAATAATCCTTTTTATACCCACAGCATGCTAGAATAAATTTCATTTAGATACATTTATTTTAATATTTGCTTACGATTATTTGTCTACTTTGGCTGCCTTGTTCAAAATTAATTGATATTTCTATTCTTCAATCCCATAAAGTATTCTAAAGTTATTCATTAAACGCAAATCTAGGGAGATTTATAGAATGTTGTAAATACTTAAATTAAAAAAATTAGCCAATAAGGCATATAGTTGATTGATAAAACACAGTAGAAAAGAAATGACAAAAAAAGTCTTCAAAAGTCTTGTTTTACACCAAGCCAAACTTCAAAGATAAGAAAACCAGAAAGACTTCGGGTCAACATTTAGTGATTCTCTTCTTTGTACATTACCTGGCATATTATAAATTTTAGACCTAATATTTAGATACTCAAAAATTAGAAACTGAGGTGAACATTTGTTTAGAAAATAAATGTAGAACAATATTTTTTTAAAATTTGTTTGGCCCAGAATCCATTTTTAAATGTAATGTTATAATGAACCCCAAAATAGTACACAAATGAACAAAAAATGAATTTCCTACGTTGGAAGATTAGTTGGGTTCTTAGCGCCTGTGTGCTTGGCCTCCCCTGATCTTTATTTTCCCACTTTCAGCAACCTTTGGGAGGCTTCGCAGAGTGTCAGTTCAGAACTCCTGAGAAAATTTGCTGAATAGAGGTATAAAAAAATTAAAGAATTTATTTAACACTGTTTCCAAAATCAAGTTTATTTTCAAGATGTCATTAAGAACTTTTCATTCTCAATTAAGTTGTTTTACCTTTGGTTTAATCTCACAGTCTCTCTATATTCTTTCAATACTCTTTCAAACATTAATTTGATAAGAGTCATCATTACTCATAAACTGTTTTAAATTGGACAACTCATATTTTCTATTTGGAAGATAATTTGAACAGCTTGGAGTAAAGGATTTATTGGGGACATGAATATATGAATATATTGAGGAAGACTAATGCACCACATTTATGTAGTCAGAAGTTTACAGCTGCCCTCATTAAACAGCTGGCCAGAACTAAGCTAAAAGAGTTTTTGCGACTGCTAAGAAAACAACATTTCATTCTTTGGGATCAGTCTCAAAATTGACTAGAAAACATCATTCTATGTCACTTTTTCTCATATTTAATAATTCACATAACTCATTAAAAATGAAAAGCTCCTCCAATGTTGATTTAAATAATTATTTTTTATAATTACATTTATTGATAGTGAGTTATAACCCTACATTTTGGTCTATGTTTTTAGGAATAATTTGCATACAATAAACTACACCCATTTTTCTGTTTACCGTATTTTTACACAAATAAATCACCCTCTATACGTTTTTTTTGCCAACTGCACAAATTGTCCCTTTCCTATTTTCGTAAGCAAGCCATGCTGAACCTTCTATGTGTGGGAGCATTATTTACATGGGTGCATTATTTGCAAAAAATATGGTGCTTAAACATTTACTTATATTTTACTGAATCTGTTGGGCCTCATTTTCCATTAGTTTGAGCATACAGTAATTATTTGACAAACTAATATATCCATGTATCAGTCAACACAATCCAGTTACAGAACATCCCTTGTTTTCCTTTGCTTCAGTCTTCCTCCCCTCCAAGCTCAGCTCTGCAAATGGTTGATCTGCTTTCTTTCACTGTTTTGGATTGAACTGTACCTCTGTTATGGATTGAATTGTGTCCCCAAAAATATATGTTGCCAATCCTAGCCTCTAAGGCTGTGGTTATAATCCCAATTGGGAATGGGTTGTGTTTTTTATATTAATGTGACAAAATTAGTGTAGGGTGTTTCTTAAATCAAACTCTTTTGAGATATGTTGTTAGGTGCCATTGAGTCAGTTCTGACTCATAACAACCCTATACGCAACAGAACAAAATACTGCCTGAGATATAAAAAAGATTAAATAAGCAAGCAAAAGAGACTTGAGGAAGAGAAATGCCAAGTCACATGAAGATTGGCCAGGAGCAAAAGTTCAAAGAGACAAGGACCTTCCTCCAGAGCTGACAGAGAAAGAAAACCTTTCCCTAGAGCTGGCACCCTGAATTCAGACTTCTAATCTCCGAAACTGTGAGAAAATATTTTTTGTTGTTGTTGTTAAACCTACTCATTTTTGGTATTTCTGTTATAGCAGCACTAGATAACTAAAACAGAATTTGATACTGGGAGTAGGGTGCTGCTCTAACAGATACTTAAAATGTGGAAGAAGTTTTGGAATTGGGTAATGGGTAGAGGCTCTAAGAGTTTTAAGGTGCTTAATAGTAAAAGCCTAGATTGCCTTGAAGAGAGTGTTGGTAGAATCATGGACATCCAAGGCAATTCTGGTGAGGTCTCAGAAAGAAGTGAGGAGAGCTATTGTGAAAGTCTCTATCATCTTAGAGAATACATATGGCACCAACAATAGAATGTTGCTAGAAATGTGGATGTTAAATGTGCTTCCAGTGAGACTTTAAAAGAAAATTATCAACATGTGATTGGACAATGGAGGAAGGGTGATACTTTATATGTAGTGGCAAAGAAGTTGCCTGAATTATGTTCAAAGGTTTGGTGGAAGGTAGAACTTTTAAGTGATAACCTTGGGTATTTGGCTGATAAGATTTCTAAGCAAGATCTTAAAGAGGCTAAGTGATTTCTCCTTGCCACTTACAGTAAAATGTGACAGGAAAGAGATGGACTTAAAAATTAACTGTGCAAAATGAAAACGGAATTTAAAGATTTGGAAAATTCTGTCATACAAACTAAGGACACATGTCATAGAATTTTCACCAAGGACATGGCTGCACAATCTTTTGTTAAAGAGATTAAGCCTGTGACTGATGGATCTAATCAACTACAACAGCAGAAAACCCATCAGCTTAGACTGAAGAGGACAGAGAAAGAATGAGAGAATGTTACCTGTCTATTTGAATTTTACAAGCAGGAAGCAAGGCAAAGGAGCTACATCTTTTGTCCTCCAAGAAAAGAAAAGAACCATCCCTGGAGCAGCTCAAAAATCAGCAGAACTGTTGTAAGGAGCACAGGAAGCAGAGCCGCCTTGGTCTCTGATGTCTCAGAGGGTGGAGCCAAAGCCTCTGCGGTGTCGTCAAAGGGTAGAGCCACAGCCACCTAGGTTTCAAAGAATCAGGTCTACACTAACTCAGTTCCGGAGTGTGAGGCTGCTATTCAGTTTGGCCAAGAGGATGAGGTCATCCTCCAAAGCTGAGAGGGCAGGGTTGCCATGCCCAAGAAGCAGCAGAATGGGGCTTGCCAGGGATTAGGGTGTGGGGTTGCCAGTCAGATGAACTAGGAGAATGGGGCTGCCCAAAGCCAAGGGAGCAGAGTTGCCCTCCCAGTGGGCCTGGAAGGTGGAGCTAAAACCCAGGACTGAGAGACCTCCACCCAGAATCCAGAGGCCATGGCCAACACCCAGAGTTTGGACGCAAGGCCATTGTCTAGATGTTCTCAGAGAATAGGGGATTATTTTCAAGCCTTGAGAGCTAATGTAAATTGTTCTGCTGGGTTTTGGACTTGCTTGGTGCCCTTTAGTCTGTCTTTCCCTCCAATTTCTCCCATTTGTAGTAGAAATGTCTACCTTGTACGTGTTCCATCATTGTATTTTGGAAGCCAATAACCTGTATTCTAGATTTCACAGGTTCTCAGATAAGGAGGAATTTTGCCTCAGGGTGTTTCACCAATATTTGATTTAGATGATTCAGAAGATGAGATTTTGGACTTGGAGTTGATTTAAGATCTTTGGGATGATGTGATGGGGTGAACGTGTTTTTCATGTGGGAAGGACTTGAATTTTAGGCAGCCAAAGGGTACAGTGGTATCAACTGAATTATGTCCTCAAAAAAATATGTGTTGTGAATCCTAACCTCTATGCCTGTGGTCACAGTCCCACTTGGGATGGGCTGTGTTTGTTATGTTAAGGAGACACGATTAGTGTTGGGTGTTTCTTAAATCAAATTCTTTTCAGATATGTTGTTAGGTGCCCTGGAGTCAGTTCCAACTCGTTGAGACCCTATGTACGACAGAATGAAACACTACCTGAGATATAAAAAAGATTAAACAAGCAAGCAAAAGAGAGTTGAGGAAGAGAGATGCCAAGCCACATGAAGATCGCCCAGGAGCAGAAGCTCAAAGAGACAAGGACCTTCCTCCAGAGCTAACAGAGAGAGAAAGCCTTTTCCTAGAGTTGGCACCCTAAATTAAGACTTCTAGCCTCCTAAACTGTGAGAAAATACTTTTTTGTTTGTTAAAGCCACTCGTTTGTGGTATATCTGTTATAGCAGCACTAGATAACTAAGACACCCCCTGAAAGGTATGTTGAAGTGCTAACCCCCCTGACTCCTGGTACTTGTGAACATGACATGTTTGGACATTGAAATAAGGTCTCTGAAAATGTTATTAGTTAACAAGAGGTCATAATGGAGTAGGGTGGATCCTGATGCAATCTGAGCGGGGTCCTTATAAAAGAGAAGAGGCACAGAGAGACCAACAGAGGATGGAAGGTTATGTGAAGAAGCCACAGAAAGCCTGGGGCTATTAGAAGCTGAGAGAGACAAGAAAGAATTTTTCCCTAGAGACTTTGGAAGGATCATAGCACAACTGACAGACTGATCTGGATTTCTAGCCTCCAGAACTATGATACAATAAATTTCTCTTCTTATCAGCCACCCAGATGTGGTCTTTTGTTATAGCAGCCATAGGAAACTAACGTAAATACTGTAGATTAATGTACATTTTCTTGAATTTCATGTAAATGAAATTAGACAGGATGTACTCTTTTGTGGCTGCCTTGTCTCACTCAGCATACAGTTTTTGAGGTCCATCCCCGTTGTTGTGTGTTTCAGTGGCATGCTCCATTTTAATCCAGTGTATGGATATACCACAACTTGTTTATTTTTTCTTCTGTTGAGAGGTACATTTAGGTTTCTTCCAGTTTGGGGCTATTGTAAATAAACCTTCTATAAACATACATATACAAGTATTTTTACCGGCATGTGTTTTCATTTCTTTTGCAAGAGTAAAACGTTCAATTTCTCAAAAGTTGAATTTAATAATTTTTATATGATTTCTTTTTACTTGTTCCATTGAAGAAGTCTTTGCCTACCCCTAGTTCATATAGATTTTATCCTATATATTTTTCTAAAAGTTTTAGAGCTTTAAATCAACCTTTTTATGTCAAGGGTGAAAAGACTTTCCTGTCCCATTTAATTATCTTGACACTTTTGTCAAAAATCAATTAACTATATATGTGTTGATTTATTTCTGTATTGTCTGTTCTGTTCCACTGATCTATTGATCTACCCTTTCACTGATACCAGAGTGCCTTTTTTATAGTTCTTTTGGCTATATCAGATGCTTTGCAATTCTATTAAAAAAAAAAAAGAATTGGCTTGTTTAAATTTCTACAGAAATCCAGCTGGAATTTTTATTGGATTTGCATTAAATCTATGTATAATTGATTTTCATTATTCACTATAAAGTTGCCATGCACACTGAAATAGCAAATACTCAACAATTGGTCTGAGGAGAAATATAGGATTAGGTCTCTTTGAATCTCTGGTCACATCATATAGATCAACTGATCTGTACATAATCTTGTTTTATGTGTGTTTCTGTTTAAAGATATCTTATTTAATATATATTGTTAATTCATTAACATCTAACTCATGGCCAACAGCACTACAACTTAAGCCTAAATGAAGCTTATCTCACATACGTATTTTCAACGTAAGGAACATCACAGCCTTCTCGCACTAGACACCAGACAGTACTCTGTCAATACAAATGAGGACCATGATAAACAGCGAAGTCACCATCAAAAAGCACAGAAATGTGAAAAATGTGGCACCAGTTAGACCACTGAAAGTACATTTGTTTACAGTATGAGAGCTGATAGAAGGCAGCACATCATCTTGTGAAACCTTAACTGGGATCTATGTGTCAAGGCAACTCAGATTTTTTGCAGGGTTGTGCCTGTCCATAAATGACCACAAAAACGCCACAAGTATTTATTTTGGGGTTACAAATAAATTTTAGTGAGTAGGCAAATTTGAAAATACAGAAAATATGAATAACAAAGATTGACTGTATTAACTTGGGGAGAATTGACATCTTGACAGCAAATCTTCCTATCTATGGATATGGTAAATTACTCCATAGGTATTATTATTATTTAGATTTGTATCACTGTAGAAGTCATGCACATATTTTGTTAAATTTATCGCTATTTCATGTTTTCTGGATTATACTCTAAATAGTATTGCACTTTGATTTTACTTTCCAGTCATTCATTGCTCTTCTATAAAAATTCAATTGACATTTTTATAGTGATCTTGTATTCTGCAGTCTTGCTAAATTTATGCATTAGTCTTTGCAGCTTTCTTGTAAATTACTAAAGATTTTCTTCTTTCATGACCATGTCTTCAGCAAATATAGTTTTTTTTATTTGAAATTAAAAAAAAATGTTTTTTACTCCTTTCGTTTTGAGTTACTAAAAATCTATGACTGCCAATGCAATTTTGAATAGAATTAATAAGAACAATCATCCTTACCTTTTTCTTGATCTTAGGGGTAGAAAGTCCTATCTTTCTCCATTAATTATGATGTTAGCTGTGAAGTTTTCGTAGATGTCCTTTATCAATTTTAGGAAGTTCCCTTCTTGTTATAGACTGAATAGTGTCTCCCCAAAATGTATTGTGAGTCCTCACCCCTATATTTGTGCTTATAATCCCATTTGGGAATGGGTTTTCTTTGTTATATTAATGAGAGAGGATTAGTATAGGGTGAGTCTTAAATCAATCTCTTTTCAGATATAAAAGAGATTAAACAAGCATATGACAGAAGCAGAGATGGGGAAGAGAGATACGAGGCCACAGGAAAATTTCCCAGGAACAGAAGCTCAGAAGACACAAGGACCTTTCTCCGGATCTGGCAGCCTGAGAAAGCCTTCACCTAGAGCTGGCACCCTAAATTAGAACTTGTAGCCTTCTAAACTGTGAGAAAATAAATTTCTATTTGTTAAAGCCACCCAGTTGTAGTATTTCTGTTATAGCTACACTAGATAACCAAGACACTTCTATTCCTAGATCTCTCAGAATTTTTTCGTGAAGAAGTTTTGAGTTTTGTCAACTGCTTTTCCTGTCTCCGTTTAGATGATAATTTGGTTGTTCACTTTTATTATTTTAATATGGTGAGTTATATTGATTTATATGTGAAAGTTAATATTGCATTCCTGTAATAAAACATGGTTGATCATAATGCATTATTCTTTTTATGTTGCTTGATATGATTTGCTAACATTTTCTATGGAATTTTGCATCTATGTTCATGAAAAGTCTGCTGTTTTCTTGTAATGACTTTGTCTGGTTTTAATTATCAGAACAATACTATCATCATAAAATGAATTAAGAAGTATTTGATTCTTCTGTATTTTATGAAATACTATGCATGGAATTAGTTTTATTTTTTCCTTAAATGTTTGACAGAATTCCCTAGTGAAGTCATCTTTTCCTGGATTTTCTCTGTGGGAAGGTTTTTATTTTAAATTTTTTTTTATTGTTGTAGTTTAAATGAAGTTTACATTTCAAGTTAGTCTCCCATGCAAAAATTAATACATACATTGTAATGTGACGCTAATTGCTCACCCCATACTCTGACAGCACAATCCTCTCCACCTCTGATTCCCCATGTCCATTCAATCAGCTCCTACTGTGGGAAGATTTTTAATTATTAATTCAAGTTTTTCAGTATTAACTATTTGACCACATATATATATATACTTACTATTGCCAGTGCTCTTCATTCTTTATCATAGATCTGTCTTAGTCTGGGTTCTCTAGAGGAGCAATATCAGTGAACCATATATATAAATATAGAGAGAGATTTACTTCAAGAAAATGACTCACACAGTTGTGGGGACTGGCAAGTCCCAAATCCATGAGTCAGGTGGCAGGCAGGAGGCCTCTGCTGGTTCACAGGCTTGTGTGGTGGTTGGTGAATCAAAGATCTTCAGGTCAGGTGGCAGGCTGGAGACTTCTGCAGACTTATGTCCCAAGAACCAGAGGTCAGGTAAGAAGAAGAATGCAGGGTTGTAAGAGAGAGTGAGCTTTGCCAGAGCATCCCTTTATGTACTGAAGGCAGGTCACACAGCCAAGTAAACTCCCGTTTTCACTGATTGGCTGATCACATCACAGAAGGTAATTACATACTGTTTACCAAACCACTGAGAATCATAGCTTAGTCAAGTTGACATATAGCATTAGCCACCACAGGATTCATGTAGCAATCTGGGGTCATTTTCTTTAGCTTGAAGAACTGCTTTTAGCAATTCTTGAAGTGTAGGTCTGTTGGTGATTAATGTTTACATGATGATATATTTATTTCATTTTTAATTTTTTTAGAAATAGTTTTGCTGGATAAATAATTTTTGTGAGAAGTTTTGTTTTTTTTTTCTTTCAGCATGTAGGATATGTTGTTATAATTGTATGTATGAGAGTCAGCCATTGATCACACTGTTTTCTCCTGTATATAAAGTGTTTTTCTCTAGTTGCTCTCAAGATTTTCTCTTTATTGTTGACTTTTGCAGCTATGATGTGCTAAAGTATGATTTTCTTTGTTTTTATCGTTTTTGTGGCTTATTTATTTTGGGAAACTTTTAATCATTTTTTTTCTGCTCCTTCTTTTCCTCCTTTAATCCTGGGATTCCTTTCAGTTATTTTTAAATAACTGGTATCGGCCCATGGGTCTATGATAGTTAAGTTTTCATAAATATTTTTCTCTCTGTTTTCCAGGTTGGGTAATTTCTTCTTCTCTACTTTTAAAATACTAAAAATTTTTCTGCCATTTCCAGTCTCTGCTGAAATTGTCTAATAAGCATTTTACTTCACTTATTGTATTGGTCAGGAGTCCCTGGGTGGCACAAATGGTTAAGCACCCAACTACTAGCTGAAATGTTGGCAGTTCAAACTCATCCAGAGGTGCTTCAGAAGACAAGCCTAGTGATCTGCTTCCAAAAGGCCACAGCCTTGAAAACGATAGAGAGCAGTTCAGCTCCGCACACACGGAGTCAATGCATACATGTAGTTGCAGTAGACTCAACAGCAACCAACAACACCAGCATTATATTTGTACCTTTTCCTATTTCAATTTTTTACAGTTTCTATTTTTCCACTGCAGTCCTCTGTTCACTTATTGTGACCTTTTTTCTTTAAGTATTTGAATATAAACCTGTTGCCATCGAGTCGATTCTGTTTCATAGTGACCCTGTAGGACAGAGTAGAACTGCCCCGTAGGGTTTCCAAGGAGTGGCTGGTGGATTTGAACTCCTGACCTTTTGGTTAGCAACCAAGCTAACAGGGTGAGGAAATAGTTGAGGCTTTTGAGGGGACTAAGAAAATATTTAGACTATTAAGGAGCGTTTGGGTTTAAATTAAGACTAAAATCTAAGTCAATGAGAAAGTAAGATAATTTTTAATGTAAGGGAAAAAATGTTATGCCAGAAAGGATATAATAATTATGGCATATTACAAGGCTCTTCTGTGAATAGCTTACAGAATCATAACAGCATGAACAATGAATATTAATCTAATCAAACACTTACATAATGATAATGAAAGAACTGAGGATGGATAGAGTTGGCAGATAAAATACAAGAAACATTCAGTTAAATCTGAATTTCAGGTAAAGAACTTTTTTTAGTATAAGTATGCAATATTTGGATATTCTTATTCTAAAAAATTGTATTTTATCAGAAATTCAAATTTAACGGGGTGTTCTATGATTTAATTTGACATATCTGACAACTGTAAAAACAGGAAGTGTTGGAGAAGTACATTAAATAGAGCTAAATTTTCGTCTCCACAGTAGAATATAATAGATAATAATTAAAATTAGAAAATAAAAAAAGGCAATGTATATATATATTTTAGAAACATGGAGGTAAACACCAAAAGAATTAGGTACAATAGTTGAAATTAGTTATCTTAAAGAAGTGCAGTTTGTATGACAGTTGGCAGGAGAATATTTTTCTTTATAAGTATTGCAGAATTATAAACTTTATGGGCCAGTTCTACTCTGACACATGAGGTCGCTATGCATCAAAATCAACTCAAGTATGTCTAACAAGAAGAACATATGCATAAATAATAAAAATAGAAATGAAATTAAAAAAAGAATTTAAGGGGGACCTCATACCATCAAGAAAGCAGTGCCGGGAGCAGAGCGCGTCCTTTGGACCGGGATCCCTGCGCAGAGAAGCTCCTAGTTCTGGGGAACACCGAAGAGAAGAAGGCCGACGGAGAGAAAAAGGCTTCCCTTGGAGCTGAAACCCTGAATTTGGACTTTTAGCCTATTTTGACTGTGAGGAAATAAACTTCTCTTCGTTAAAACCATCCACTTGTGGTATTTCTGTTATAGCAGCACTAGATGACTAAGACAGAATTTGGTACCAAGAGAGTGGGGTGCTGCTCTAAC
>NW_004443949.1:28158984-28174132 GCF_000243295.1 Trichechus manatus latirostris
AGAAGGCCAACAGAGAGAGAAAGACTTCCCCTGGAGCTGATGCCCTGAATTTGGACTTCTAGCCTACTTTGACTGTGAGGAAATAAACTTCTCTTTGTTAAAACCAAAAAAAAAAAAAAGAAGAATTTAAATACAACCAAAAGACAGAATAATGGAAATAAGAAAAATAGTATTAATTTAATAAAAAACAAGTATTGGGGATTGAAATTACAGCTACATTTAAAATATGAATATGGTTTATGGCTCATGTTACATATTTGGAGTTACGCATGCCTATACCACTGTTTGCCCTTTGTTAACTCTGAATGAATTATCTTACTATTTTTACATTAACCATCATACAACTTTTTCATGTGATGGATCAGGATATCATCTGGCTTTCACTTAAAAATGAAGATCTATTTATATATTAAATATTCCTGTAATTTTCTCATTAATATTATGATGTAGCACTAATGAGATCATAAACATGAAAATATGAGCACTTCAATTATTTAGCCAAGTTTAGATATATATTTTTAACAGATAAATGCCTTTATACCAGTATTGATTTTTAGTTTGAAATTGAAATATGAAACTAAAATATTTGCATAAACTCAAATATCAAACATCAACGGACACCTAAAATCCCAGTTGACATTTTGGAAAATGATTGCTGTATACACTGAACTTGTTTCCTTCCTTCCCTCCTTTCTTTTTTTCCTAGATGGGAATGAAGGGAAATTAAGATATTTAACTTATACTTCTGAAGTCCCATTACGTTGTCAATTGAAGCAAAAATTTATTTAAACTACTTACTAAGAGCTGTACTTTTCATATATATTTTTATTAGATGTGCACAATTCTCATACAAATCACGTTAATAGTGTTCATGTTGTTCATGTAACAGATGAGGAAATAGATTTGAGAAATTTAAGTATCCTTTGGTTAAATATTCTACAGAAGTCAAAAATCTAGTCAGAGACAGAGCATTATATCCAGAAGTGTCTGACTTTAAAATCATTGTCTTCTTCTTGGCTAGGTTACTCCTGCTGATCTGTTAAGAACAGTTGCTTTCAATTTTGTTTCACAACTCTAATAACTCTAACAACTTTTTTTTCCACAGCTCTAATAACTTTTGACCAAAGCTCTATCTCTATATATCTGTTTGGCTCCAAGTCAATGCTGTTAATTTTGGTGCATCATAATCTTTTTAATTAAATTTTATCTAATGAAATTCTTTTTTAAAAAATTGTACTTTAGATGAAGGTTTACAGAGCAAATTAGTTTCTCATTAAACAATGAATACACATATTGTTTTGTGACTTTGCTTGCCAACCGCATGACATATCAACACTCTCCCCTTCTCAACCTTGGGTTCTGCTTTACCTGCTTTCTTGTCCTGTCCTGCCTTCGTGTCCATGTCTCTGGGCTGGTGTGACTATTTAGTCTCATTTTATTTTATGGAACTGTCTAATCTTTGGTTGAAGGATGAACCTCAGGAGTTACTTCAGTACTGAGTTAAAAGGGTGTCTGGGGATCTTACTCTCAGGGTTCCTCCAGTCTCTGTCAGACCAGTAAATCTGGTCTTTTTTTGTTAGAATTTTGTTCTACATTTTTCTCTGGGACCCCCGTGGTAATAGCCGGGCAGCATCTAGTTGTGCTGAACTCAGTCTGGTAGAGGCTGTGGTAGTTGTGGTCCATTAGTCCTTTGGACTAACCTTTCCCTTGTGTCTTTGGTTTTCTTCATTCTCCTTTGCTCCAGACAGGGTGGGACTAGTGAAGTAACTTACATGGCTGCTAACATGCTTTTAAGACCCCAGACGCTACTCACCAAAGTAGGATGTAGAACATTTTCTTTATAAACTATGTTATGCCAGTTGAGCCAGATGTCCCCAGAGACCATGGTTCCCAGCCCTCAGCCCAGTAATTTGGTCCTACAGGGTCCAATGAATTTCTTAAGCAAAAATAACAGGTGATTATTTTAATTAAAGCGCATCTTTTTACTTAAATATACATTCAATGATCAACGTGTGGTGAGGTCATTACTAACAATTCAAGTACTTTGGTAAAGTACAAAGATTTGCGCCCATCTCTGCCAATCGTGGTTGTTTTGAATCTAACATGATTAAAAAAACTGTTTCGAAAAGATGATATTTTTTTCTTACCTCCATTTACATTTCTGAAGCTTTTAGCCTATATAGACGAGAATGTGGCAGAAATTAATCCCATAAACATTTATCAGTTAAAAACAAAAGTCATGTACTGCAAAAGACAGAGTGAAGTACCAACTTCTACATACCATGAGATTATCCACTTTCCAAATGATAACCAAAAATGAATCAGAGCTGTATGTTTGGTTTACATCTGCCTTTTATGCATTAGGAAATGCTTGCTTCTCTCAACCACTCCTATTTACTTCATCTTTTCAGATGGGAAAACACTTTTCTCCGAATTGATGACTACTTATTTTTCAGCTAAAGTAAATACAGGTCTATATCTCTTTTCATTTGTGTGAGAAGCTGACACATTCTGTCACAACATAGCTCGAGTAAATGGGAAAGTGACAGCTTCCTGGCAAAATTTTAAAGAGATAAACATCTATTTTTGTTTAAACAGCCACTAAAAAAATCAGATAGCAGCTTTCCAGCTGGAAAGGATAAAGAATGCATGAGTGGTGCAAATTGGTAAACGAATGCATGGTAGAAAACTTCTGATATTTGCCTCTACAGTTTTAACCACAGCGCAGTATTTTCTGGCATTAAATAATAACTCTTCAGAGAATAAACTTGCATATGTTCTCCTCAAGATTAGAGAATTATCAACAAGGTTGAATTTTTAAGAGAGAAGTCAAACAATAATGCTATTATAAATAACTTCTTCTGAAATGAAATATCAAATATTTGCTTTTTCCTGCTTTTGAAGTTCATTCCCTTTTTAAGTCAATATTATATTCCTAAAAGTTATATTACTTGATTTGAAAATGACTATAAAATTATTAACACTTAGTCTTTACATCGATCAATGTAATATAAGATCACATGAATATCATTCAGAGGCATACATGAGAATTTATCAGGATTGGATTTATAGCTTCCATAGTCATAATCCTTACTAGTATTAACCTTCGTTTATCACTGCAGGGTTCTTCTTCAGAATTTTCTTGAGTAAATAAACTGGTGCTTAATCATGTGTATTCTGTGTTGCTCAAGTAACAACACTTCGAATCTAGCGTGGAAACAACCACCATGTGGTTCTGCATTCCTGTCCATGGAGTTCCATACCTCTCAGCCACATTGCTTGGGAGGGGAAAATGGCAGAGGAATTTAATTTACCTTTCAGTTACAAAACGCAGATTTAGAGCACTCTACATTACTTCTGTATACTGCTACTGAGTAGTAGAATAATATACTGATAACTAAGTTATATAATTCATAAAACGATTGGCAAATAGACTATACAGTACCCAAAACCAAACCCTTCGCTGTCTAGTAGAACAATAGCAAGGTTCAAACTATTCCTAAAGTTCAGCTAAAATAAAATTTTGCAGAGGATAACTCAAGAGGAGCCATAGATTATGAAACGTGGTTACTTTAACCAAATTTATTGTACTGAACTCTCATGTAAACTTGAACTTTTATTCCTGCTGTAAAAAAAAATCTAAAATCTTCACTAACTTTCCTTAAGTCTAATTGTTCAGAAACTTTTGGAAGATACAGTGTTAAGGTTTATATGTGAGAAACAAATGCTACTTCTACATTTATGCAAGCCTCTAAACTTGATCTGTATTGTGAACTTTGTCACTTGCCTCTGCTATGGTACAATCCTGATTTAGATACACAGGGTTGCAGTCAAGACCTTCAGGGAAAAGGAGAAGTGGAACAGCTAAAATAATATTGACTCTCTATGACGACCAGCTTCTCCAATATTCAGAACCTTACTATTTAACTACTCTGAAGCAAGAAGTGAGAAAGTTAGGCAGGGACTTGAATAAACAGCATATTCATTTTATGTTGATGTCTCTTGATTAACAGTAGAAGACATCACTCCTGAAAGCATCTGCAGTGTCAGTAATTCCATTAACAAAGAAGCCACTTTATTATCAACATACTGTAGATTCATTTTAATGTGTCATTTGCACTTCAAAGTCACATAACTTTTATTATGGTAAATCAATTAAAACTATTTCTCATGATAATTTATCTTCTGCAGAGTTTATCATCTCAGAGAATGCAATATTTCCCAATTTAACTTCTAAGACAAAAGTGATGTAATTTGAATGCCTTTTACTGAGCTTATTAAGCATAAAGATCACAGAAATTTCAAACCCTGAAAGATAACTGTTTCATCTATGTGATAAAATGGAAGCCGCATTTTTTTGTAGTGTACTATACGTAGTGGAGACAGTATGCTAATTAGTAACATAACCTCATTTACTGATTTGCTATGTCTCCCATTTAAAAAGATAAGCTAGTAAAAGCAGATAGTTGCTCTGATATTAACTTTAAAGAGAACACAAAGATGTATATAAAAGTATTGTATTGAAAATTTGCAAATGAAATAAATTTTAGGATGATGCAGTCACCTGTTTTGCTAGTTTTAATGATTTTGTAAGAATGAACTTCAAGGATTTACATCCATTCCTTATCTTTGAAAACTGCCAGTATTTTCCCCCTTCTTTATTGAATCTTTTGGAAATAAAAGCAGTTTTAATATTCATTTGCAGCCTGAAAATGTTTGCATGTAAATGAGAGAGTTTATGCTTTTCTAAATTGAGTATTTAAATTTAGAGGGTATTTTCAAACATTTGCCCCATTTTTTAAACTTTATTGCCCAAATGAATTTAACCCAAGATGGCTGTCAGTAGAGATAGAATAGAGAGAACATATTAGTAATTTCTTTATGAGTGGCAATCTGAATATGTCATGTAAGTACTGTATAAGGAGTTATAGTGCCTGTTTACTTCAATAATGCATGGCTTGGTAAGGTTTGGTTTATTTTATAATAAAAACAAACTATTAAAACAGCATTACTTCTTCTGAGATTACATTGATGTTGCTTGGAAAACTTCATTATAAATAGATGAATTATTCATTTTCTTATCAAAGTCTCTAAGTTCTCAGTTTGATTCTAAACATTGAGAAATCTGTGCCTAACAAACACTTTTTTAATTCATGGATTTAATTTCTACAAGGAATGGTATCAGCACCTACAAGAGGACTACGACTTATGAAGACTTAGGTTACCTTACACTATGAGAAACAGAACACTTGCTTTCAACATTCTGATGGAAAAAAAAAGCAATCTAATATTAAAGAGTACTATACCTGTAAAAATGACCAGAGAATAAATTCAAATTAATCATAATGAACTTACTACCCACCACGATCAGATCAGTGCCTGAGGATTTCCTGAGGACTCTGGGTATTGACAAAGTAGTTGAACACTGCTAGTATTAAAAACCATGAGGATTGAAGCTGGGGAGATCTAGTCTAAAATCCTGAATATACCATGTTTTTGTACTACTTTGGGAATGTTACAAAATTTCTACACACATTTATGTGGTAATGAAATATTAATAATATAAATTATTTTGAGGACAAAAACAAAAACCAAACCCTTTGCCATCCGGTTGATTCCAACTCACAGCAACCCTGTAGGACAGAGTAGAACTGTCCCATAGGATTTCCAAGGAGTGGCTGGTAGATTTGAACTGCCGACCATTTGGTTAGCAGCTGAGCCCTTAACCACTGCGCCATGAGGGCTCCTTTTTGAGGACACTGTATGTAAAATATCTGTAATCCAGTAGTGTCCTAATCAAAGGAAATGTTGCAAGCTGTGGCTCTGATCCCCTTACCCAGCAGCACCACTGAACTAGATGTTTTCAGCATATCTGAACCTCAAGGCCTAGGTATTCCAAAGGAGAATTTGGTTTCCACACCTAAGTGATACTGAATTTGATTGGTCCACCCTTCTTCTCCTGTCACTGCCTTAACGTAACATTGTAAAAATGGGCCTATACAGTCCTGAGGAAATTTGGAAATTAACTAAATTCTGGGATAAAGCGGTCAAGTGATTTGTTATTTGAATGACTTTGTAAGAACTTACTACAAGGTTTTATATCCATTTTTTAATCTTTATAAACTTCGAGTGTTTCCCCACCCATTGTTCAGTAAATCCTCTAGAAATAAGCAGTTTAAGATGCATTTGCTGCCTGAAAATACTTGGGTAAAAATGAAAGATTTTTATACTTTTCTAAATTGAGTCCAAACTTTCTAAGTTGGTCTTCACACTTTTAGATTGCACACCTCCAATATATCCTGTGTATATTTATTGATTTATAGAATATGCACATGAACTTCACACAAATATATTGCATATCAAGTAAAGCATTCATGCAGATATAAATTAATAAGATGTCTTTTTAATAATACCGGTAAAACCAGTTGTCATCAAATCAACTGTGACTCATGGTGCCCCCATGTGTGTCAGAGTAGAACTGTGATCCATTGATTTTTTTTTAAAAATATAATTTATTTCATTTGTTGTTGAGGATATACACAGCAGAACGTACATCAATTCAGCAAATTCTACATATACAATTCAGTGACATTGATTATGTTCTTCAAGTTGTGCAACCATTCTCACCCTCCTTTTCTGAATTGCTCCTCCTCCGTTAACGTAAACTTAGTGCCCTCTAAGTTTCCTATCTTATCTTTTGAGTTGCTGTTGTCAATCTGATCCCATGTAGATAGTTCTTAAAAGAGTACAACGCTCAAAGTAGACATTCTTTACTAGATAAGCTAAATTATTGCTTGGTTTTAAGAAGATGTCAGGAGATATTTTTGGTTTAAAGTTTAAAGATAATCTCAGGGCAATAGTTTCAGGAGTTCATCCAGCTACGATGGCTCCAGAAAATCTGGAGTCCATGGGAATTTGAAATTCTGTTCTGCATTTTCCTCATTTTTTTTTTTTATTATTGTACTTTAGATGAGGTTTTATAGAACAAACTAGCTTCTCATTAATCAGTTAGTATACGTATTGTTTTGTGACATTGTTACCAACCCCACGACGTGTCAACATTCTCCCTTCTCCAACGTGGATGCCCTGTTACCAGCTTTCCTGTCCCCTCCTGCCTTCTAGTCCTTGCCCCTGGGCTAGTGTGCCTCTTTAATCTCATTTTGTTTTATTGATCTGTCTAATCTTTGGCTGACAGGTGAACCTCGGGAGTGACTTTATTACTCAGCTAAAAGGGTGTCCAGGGGCCATACTCTGGGGATTTTTCAAGTCTCTGTCAAACCAGTTAGTCTGGTCTTTTTTGTGAGTTAGAATTTTGTTCTACATTTTTCTCCAGTTCTGTCTGGGATCCTCTGTTGCGATTCCTGTCAGAGCAGTCAGTGGCACCATTTAGTTGCACTGGACTCAGTCTGGTGGAGGCAGGTGTAGTTGTGGTCCATTAGTCCTTTAAACTAATTATCCCCTTGTGTCTTTAGATTTCTTTCATTCTCCCTTGCTCCCGAAGGCGTGAGACCCATGGAGTATCTTAGATAGCTGCTTACAGCTGTATGAGATTCCAAATGCTACTCACAAAGTGGAATGTAGAACATTTTCTTTATAAACTATGTTATGCCAGTTGAGCTAGATGTTCGCCGAGACCATAGTCCCACAGCCCTCAGCCTAGTAATTCAGTCCCTCAGGGAGTTTGGATGTGTCTATGGAGCTTCCATGACCTTGCCTTGGACAAGTTGTGGTGGCTTCCCCAGTATTGTGTACTGTCTTACCCTTCACTAAAGTTACCACTTATCTATTGTTTATTTAGTGTTTATCCATACCCATCCTTGCCCTCCCTCATAACCATCAAAGATTGTTTCTTTTTGGGCACAAATCTTTCTATGAATTTTTATAGTAGTGGTCTCATACTATATTTGTCCTTTTGTGATTGACTCAGCATAATGCCTTCCAGATTCATCCATGTTGTGAGATGCTTTGCAGATTCATCATTGTTCTTTATTGTTGCATAGTACTCCATTGTGTTTATTTACCATAGTTGGTTTACCCATTCATCTGTTGATGGGCATCTAGGTTGTTTCCATCTTTTTGCTATTGTGAACAATGCTGCAATTAACATGGGTGTGCATATGTCTATTTGTGTAACAGCTCTTATTTCTCTAGGATATAGTCCCAGGAGTGGCATTGCTGGATCATATAGTATTTCTATTTCTAGCTTTCCAAGGAAGAGTCATATCATTTTCCAAAATGGTTGTACCATTCTGCATTCCCACAAGCAGTGCATAACAGTTCCAATCTCCCCTCAGCCTCTACAACGTTTGTTACTTTCTGTTGTTGTTGTATTTTTTTTTTTTTTTTTTTGTGCCAGTAATGCCAGGATGAGATGTATCTCATTGTGGTTTTGATTTGCATTTCTCTAATGGCTAGTGGTTGCAAGCATTTCCTCATGTATCTGTTGGCTGCTTGAATGCATTCTTTGGTGAAGTGTCTGTTCATTTCCTTGGCCCATTTTTTAATTGGATTATTTTTCTTTTTGTTGTAGAGTTGTTGGGTTTTCCTGTAGACTTCAGGGATTACATCTTTGTCAGATTTCTCATAGTCAAAAAGTGTTTTCCAAGTCGATATGTTCTCTTTTTACTCTGTTGGTGAATTCTTTTGATTAGTATAAGGGTTTAATTTTTGGAAGATTCCAGTTATTTAGCTTATCTTCTGGAGTTTGTGTATTGTTAGTTATGGTTTGTATCCCGTTAATGCCATGTATTAGGGCCTCTAGCATTGATCCTATTTTTTCTTCTTTGATCTTTATAGTTTTTGGTTTTGTATTTAGGTCTTTAATCCATTTTAAATTAGTTTTTGTGTCTGGTGGTGTGAGGTATGGGTCCAGTTTCATTTTTTTTTTTTTTTTTTGTGCAGATAGACATCTAGTTTTGCTATCACCATTTGTTAAAAAGACCGTCTTTTCCCCGTTTGATGAACTTTGGGCCCTTGTTGAAAATCAGGTGACCGTAGGTGGATGGATTTACATCTAGGTTCTCAATTCTGTTCCATTGGTCAATGTATCTGTCGTTGTGTCAGTACTAGGCTGTTTTGACTACCATGGGTGTAGAGTAGGTTCTGAGGTCAGGTAGTGTGAGTCCTTCTACTTTATTCTTCTTCTTCAATAGTGCTTTAGTTATCCAGGTCCTCTTCCCTTTCCATATAAAGTTAATGATTAGTTTTTCCATCTCTTTAAAGAATGTTGCTGGTATTTGGCTAGGGATTGCATTGTATTTGTAGATTGCTTTGGGTAGAAATGTCCTTTTCACATTGTTGAGTCTACTTATGCACAAGCACAATATATTTTTCCATTTATGTTGATCTTTTTTGGTTTCCTGAAGTAGTGTTTTGTAGTTTTCTTTGTATACCTCTTTTACATCCTTAATTAGATTTATTCCTAAGTATTTTATTTTTATGGGCTGTTATAAATAATATTGTTTTCCTGATTTCCTTTTTGTCGTTCTCTTTATTGGTGTATAGGAATCCAACTAATTTTTGTATGTTTATCTTATATCCTGCTACTCTGCTGAATCTTTCTATTACTCCACTAGTTTTCTCGTGGAGTCTTTTGGGTTTTCTATGTGTAGTATCATATCATGTGCAAATAGGGACAATTTTACTTCTTCATTACCAGTTTGGATGCCCTTTATTTCTTTTTCTTGCCTTATTGCTCTAGCTAGGACTTCCAGAGCAATGTGAAATAGAACTGGTGATAAAGGTCATCCTTGTCTTGTTCCTGTTCTCAAGGGGAATGTTTTCAGCCTCTCTCCATTAAGAATGATGTTGGCTATTGGTTTTGTATAGATACCCTTTATTACACTGCGGAATTTCCCTTCTTTACCTATTGTATTGAGAGTTTTTTTTAATCAAGAATGGGTGTTGTACTCTGTCGAGTGTCTTTTCTGTATTGATTAAGATGAATATATGATTGTTTTATTTTATTTTATTTATGTAGTGGATTACGTTGATTGATTTTCTATTGCTGAACCATCCTTGCATACTTGATATGAATGCTACTTGGTTGTGGTGTATTATTTTTTTTTTTTGATATGAAGCAGAATTCTATTGGCTAGAATTTTGTTTAGAATTTTCCCCATTTTGATCAAAGATTCTTTGATTCTTTGATCAAAATGTTCAGTAATGATAACCAGGTACCACCCAGTCCTTCTGGACTCATGAAAAAGGAGGTATTCGTTTATGGAGGCAATTAGATGTAAATTCCATTTCCTCCTCCAATTCCTTACTTTCCTTCTTCCTTTGTTGCTCCAGGCAAATAGAAACCAATTGTTGTACCTTGGATGGCCACTTGTAATTTTTTTTTTTAATATTTTATTATGTTTTAGATGAAAATTTACATAGCAAATTAGGTTCCCATTTAACAATTTTTAACAACTTGTTCCATGAAATTTATGTAAAATTTCTCCTAAAACAATAAAATATTTTTAAAAAAAGCTTGCAAGTGGCCATTTTAACACAACAATTGGTCTCTATTTTGTCACAATGTGTCAATATTCTCAATATTTCCATTTTTGTTGCTGTTGTTGTTCTGTTTACATTAATCTAGCTTCCTGACCCATCCTTAGCTTCTCATCTTTGTTTTAGGGTAAATGTTGACCATTTGGTCCCATATAGTTGATTGTTTAAGGGAGCACAAAATTTGCAGGTGATTTTTTTAATTTTATAAGACAATTTATTATTTGGATGAAAGGTGACCATAGGAGTGACTTCAGTTCCAAGTTTAAAGTGTATCTTAGGGTGCTAGTATCGGCGGTTCATCTAGTCTCTACTGGGCCAGTAAGTCTGCCTTTTTTAGAAATTTGAGTTTTGTTCTACATTTTTCTCCCTTTCTAACTGGGACCTTCTATTGTGTCCCTAGTCTGAACAGTCAGTAGTGGTAGCCAGGCACTATCTAGTTCTTCTGGTCTCATGCTAGATGAGGCCTGGTTCATGTGGGTTATTAGTCCTGTGGACTAGTTTCTTCTTTGAGTCTTTGGTTTCCTTCATTCTTTTTTGTTCTAGATGAGTAGAGATGAATAGTTGTATCTTAGATGACTGCTTGCAACTTTTAAGACCCCAGATGTTGCTCACCAAACTAGGATGTAGAACATTATCTTTATGAACTATGTTATGCCAATTGACCCAATTGTACCATGAGACTATGGTTCCAAGCCTTGGAAACTACTACACCAATCTCCCAGCTCCATGTTGTTTTGAATGGCTAGTTTTTGGCAGTAGATCACCAGGACTTTCTTCTTAGATGCCTCTGGGTGGATTGGAACTTCCAATCCTTTGGTTAGCAGCCAAAATCATTAGCTGTTTGTGTTAACCAGGGACTCCTCTTAGTAATAGTGACTTACTATTTAAAAAAAAAAATAATATCTTCAGGGGAAATACACACTTGCTATAAGATTCTTAATGTCAGATAGGAGCCTTGGTAGCACAGTGCTTAAGTGCTTGGGTGTTAATTGAAAGGCCAGTGGTTCCAACCCACCAGCCGCTCCATGGGAGAAAGATTGCCAGCTTGCTTCCATAAAAATTTATAGCCTTGGAAACCCTATAGGACCATTCTGTCCTGCCCTATAAAGTCACTATGAGTTGGAATCGACTTGAAGAAACACAGCAACAATATCAATGCCAGTGTGTGTAAATCTACTTTTCAAATAGTAATCCTGATAATTTTGAATTTTTTGAGCAACTTTTGTCAAATATAATTATGTCATGAATGCTTTACTTCAGAATGACATTGATAAAGAGAGCTTGGAGCAGTAAACTGTCAGTTCTACTATATCCTTGTTGCCTGCCTGCGTGTAAATCATTGGAATAGTCTTCAAGCCATATTTTTTGTAGAAATCTTTTTTAACCCACTTGTCCATTTTATGAAGGTAGGTTTAGTTAAAACAAGATGATATAGGCAGCAAATCCATTTAATTATGGAACTATGCATAACATATTTCACAGTACTCTAAGCCTCCCTCAGCTCTTCTGCACTGTGGAAATATTTTTCTTCTCTCAATCTGTGCATTATAAATGCAACACTAACATGACATAAGGTCTCGGAAAGGTTACTGTGTCAGTTAGTACATTAGAGACTTCAACAGCTTAACAGGCTTATAATTTTCTTAATAAAAATAAATACAAATTTTAACATTTTATATATTTAGACAGTTTGTCTTGTGTAACCCTTGGAGTGTTTTAATCCTGCTTTGGAAACTAAGGCATCCAACACTGTTAACCCAATGCTCAGTCTTCTTTGTCCAAGGAGAATGATCTTAAGCCCTCAGTGTAAAACTTGGCCCATAGTCTTCAGACTGCAGCTTTAGTTCCCACTGCAATCATCTTCCAGGGAGGCTGCCAACCAGAGGGATTCAGAGGAGTCAGATATGGTTCCCTATCTGAGACCCCAGGGCCTCACTTTCTCCTCTTGAAAGCTACATCCAACTCTTTGACAAGTTTTACTTTAAAACCATCTATAAACAAAAGGTCTTTTATCTTCAGTTCCACACCCACCCAACCCAGGGCCATGTGACAACTCATTAAACCACCAAGAACATGCAACATACTTCCAGTGGACTCTCCATTTCCCTCCTCAGCTGATCCCATCCTATAAACCCAATGCTTATATTTTTTTCTTCTTGTTCTGAGGAATATCTGGTAAATGAGTCTAAGATGCTGTCATGAATTGAATTGTGTCCCCCAAAAATATCTGTCAGCTTGGCCGGGTCATGATTCCCAGTATTGTATGATTGTGTACCATTTTGTAACCTGATGTGATTTCGTTATGCGTTATAAACTCTATCACTATGATGCAATAAGATGGATTAGCAGAAGTTATACTAATGAGGGCTACAAGATTGGATAGTGTCTTAGGCCAATCTCTTTTGGGATATAGAAGAGAGAAGCAAGCAGAGACACATGGGAACTTCATATCACCAAGGGGGCAGTGCCGGGAGCAGAGCGCTTCCTCTGGACCTGAGGTTCCTGTGCTGAGATACACCTAGACCAAGGGAAGACTGATGCATCACAAGCACCTTCCTCCAGAGACGACAGAGGAGAAAGCCTTCTCCTGGAGTTGATGCCCTGAGTTTGGACTTGTAGCCTACCGGACTGTGAGAGAATGGGCTCTCTTTGTTAAAGCTATCCACTTGTGGTATTTCTGTTATAGCAGTGCTAGATGACTAAGACAGATGCCAATATCTACTTTACATAAAGTTGGAGTATAGGACCTTTGGCCATTCCAAGATGTTCTTTATATACCACTCCTCAAGGGAAACTGCCCTCAGTGAGTCCAAAATTATATTTTAGCATGTTACTAATAAAAAAGTCCAAAAGCAACTTCTAGAGAGGATAATACACCATACTAAAACAAACAAACAAAAAACTTCTTTCAGCATTTCTATCCATTTTGTTTCTTTCCTCTATGTCTTAAAAATTATTTGAAAAATTTGTCCTCTTTCTTATTTACTTACTCCTAAATTATTGTCACCATCTTACAAAAATGATTCTTTGCAAAGTCAACACTGGCTTCAACTCTTGGGAACTGAAACCAGCCACACATCTTAATAAGATTAAACGTCAACTTACATTACTTTACTATTCAATTGCCTCATTAATATGATTTTACTATTCCAGGAAACATTTGAACAAAAATATAAAGTTACAGAGAACTTTATTACTTTTTTTAGGAACTTCCAGAAAACTCTTTTTTTTTTTTTGGTAATAGAACTAGTTCTCATCAGAAATCCTTCCCAGAGGAATAAATTATTCCTAGTGATTAAAGAATGCTATACTCTTCAAAACTCTGCACCAAAACCCCTTACTTCATTCTGTGCACCAATCCCACAATTATGTCACTAACATTTTCCAATCTCAATCATACCCCTGCATTAAAAAACTTGCCTTATACCAGACTCAAAATCATTATAAATATCCTGGTTTTGTCCTCCCACTTCCAGGAAGCCCCTAAAAATCTATTAATTTAGAAGCTTCTCCTCTAGTAAAAATAACTTCAGCTTCTCTTTATTGACAATTTATTTTGGTGTCCCTCCCCCCCCACAATGTATTTGAATATTTGACATCTTCCTTTCAATTTATGGAAACTCTAGTGGCGTAGTGGTTAAGACATACAGTTGCTAACCAAAAGGTCAGCAGTTTGAATCCACCAGGCTCTTCTTGGAAACCCTATAGGGTAGTTCTACTCTGTCCTATAGGGTCGCTATGAGTTGGAATCGACTTGTCAGCAACAGGTTTGAAGTTTGTTTTTTGCAATTTACTGTCATATTTCAAAAACTGTATACATAATGCATATGTACATTTTAAAGAATAATATTATTAAGGATTAAATGTGTCTGTTTCTGTTAGCTTATAGTAGGATATTCCTGATGAAAGCAATTAGAATAAGCCCTATCAAATACAAACATCTTAAAAGCATCAGAGACATATGAAGCAATGAGTATTAAGTGGACTAACTGCCCTTCCAGGGAGGAAAGATTCATTCAGAAGTGAGTTCACTTCTGGCCTGAGATTAACATTATGCTGATCTGGGTCGTGCAGAGAATATGCAGAAGAAAGAGAAACCAACAATGTTTTTAGAGGACATAAGGGGCTAGAGTGACACATTGGAGAGCTGAGTGTTCTCAAATGCATAGTCATTTTCTCCACAAGACATTTTCTGTATTCTAAGACTATTCAAAAGATTAAAATGCTACCTTTCTGCTGACAAAGAATAATTCAAATTAATCAGGAATACACAAACAACCTTACACTTTAAAAATGGGCATAACACACGAACAACCTTTCACTAAAGAAATATGTAAAGAAGAAACAAGAATTGCTCATAAGAAAAATGGCCAGCATTATAAATTATCGGAGAAATTCAAATTAAAGTCACAGTGTGATATAATTTAATACCTACCAGGTTGTCCAAAATGTAAGTTTTATAACAACAACAACAACAAAAATACACATATAACTTGAAAGCTATCATTGTTGAGGACGCGTAGAGAATTAGAGAAGTATTTTAGAAAGTCTTATTGAGAAAACTAACAGAAATGGTCCAATAAATGAAAGGGGTAGCTATGAGTCAGATTCAACTCGACAGGAATACGGTTTTTTTTTTTTTTTTTTT
>NW_004443949.1:28174232-28192366 GCF_000243295.1 Trichechus manatus latirostris
TTTTTTGTATAGTATCAAGGAAGAGGTCTTTTTTTTTTTTTCCCCTTCTTTCTCTCTGTCTTTGTTTTTTCTTCTTGGATATGTAATACTAGAGCATGTTTGAGTGTTAATGAGAATGAAATGAGCAAATGGGAGAATTTGATGATGAGAGAGATCATAGAAAATCGAAAGGGTGAAACCTTTGAGAAAGTAAGTAGAAATTCATTCATTCACTCCACAAATATTAAATGTTTACTATATTGAGGTGGGAGGTGATGAACACAATCAGCTCTTATAAGCTGGTAAGAGCTGGCTTCAGCACACCATTTTATAGACTTAATGTTATTCTTTTTCACTCTGTCTTCCATTTTACATATTTTACATTTCTTCTTCCATATTTCTAATTTTTTCCTTTGCTATGGTTAATTTGCTGGATAATGCAAACCTTAAATTTTAAATGTCAGTTTTTAAATTCTTTATTTTTAAAAGGTATGTTGAATAGTTTTTCAAATATGCTGGTTTTCTGCTCTTATTTTCAAGACTATTTATTTCAACAAATACATACGTTATATAAAATTAGTTGATACATATCAATGTATAGATATACATATACTGATATATAGAGATATATCAATATATGTATGTATATGTCTACATATATTTATTTATAGTATTTTATTTTTGTTTAATAATTTTAGTAGCAATGTGGCTCTGTTTCTCCTGGGTTTGCCTCAGAGGGCCTTGTTTTCTTGCATGTTTGTGATGCTTGACTGTGAACTGCTCATTTCTCCTGAAACTTTATCCTTGAGAATTCTTTGAAATTAGAGTTGAGGTTAAATTTCTCCAGAAAGGATATTCAGTTTTTTATACCAGTCACTTTTGCTAAAGTATCTCTCAAAGTTTTCAACATTTTAAAAACCCATTGCTGTCAAGTTGATTCTGACCCATGGCAACCACATATGTGTCAAAGTAAAACTATTCCATAGGGTTTTCACAGCTGAGACCCTTCAGAAGCAGATCACCAAGGCTTTCTTTTGAGGTGCCTTTGGGTGGGTTCCAACCACCAACACTTAGTAGCCTAGTACTTAACTGTTTGTGCCACCCAGGGACTCCTTTGGACACTGTAAGTACTATGAAAACAAATCTGTATGAAAGCCAGCTTATGGCTGTAGGTTTTCCAGAGATTTGTCCCTTTCCACATCTGCCAGAGTTGAAATTGGCAAGTTTTCTTGCTGTCTTCTTCAGCAAGACAGTTTTTAATCTTTCTTTCATTTGGAGTCCCTGGGTGGCACAAATGGTTAGGTGTCTGACTATAAACTGAAAGACTGGTGATTCAAGCCCATCCAGAGGCGATTTGGAAGACAAGCCTGGTGACCTTCTTCAGAAAGCTCATAGCCACAAAAAGCCTAAGGAGCAATTCTACTCTGTACAGGTGGGTTCGTCATTAATCAGAATTGACTTGACGGCAACCAACGACGCTCATTAATCAAAGGATAAAGATAGCCCTTTGATGTCCTAGTGGTACATAAATTTCTTCTTGTAGACTCTTCATCTTATTCTGAGCTAGGGATTTATCTCCTGTTCCTGCAGTCTTGAAATAGTCTTCAAAACAGAAGCTCAAGTTCTTCAGCATTCAGCAGATACCCTAGGGTGAATTCTCGTGATTAAAAAAAAATAAAAAATGGCTTTTGGTTCTCATTTCACTGCCAGGGTTCCAGATTTGACATTTCAGGGCTGAGCTTAGACCTTAATTTTTTTTTGGACAAGTTACCAATGGATTTTATTTTAATAAAGCTATTTTGACTGTTTTTCCAGGATTCATTTGTTTCAACATGTAAAGTAACACAAGATATCTAATCTGTCAAACCCGGGTTTTAGTCACTGAAAATCCAAAGAATAAGGTACTGTAGACTACATCAGCACAGACAGAAAAACTTGTGCTTTAATCACAGTCTATTCACCTTTTATTTTATCACCTCGGAATTGACTCAACTGCAATGGGTTCGGTTTTTTTGGTTTTTAATCCTTCTTTAAAGAACACTTTCAATTTTCCCATAAAAATTCAGATTTGGCACAAGATCGGATTGTTAAATTAGACTCAATTTGCCTAATTAAGTTGCCCCACCTACCTCACTTACTTTACCCACAAACGTTTTTTCCACATATGCAATGCAATAAGCCAGTCAAATTTATATTTGCACACTTACAACATATTTATCATGCATTAATTACATCAAAATAACTTCTGAAACTGATTTTTGTTTTCTAACTGAAGCATTTAAGTAGCATCTGAGTTTTGGGGGGTTCTTTCTCTTTCTCGGGCTTATTAATTTTATTCCTAAGTTCACTATGTTTGTGTTAAACCAAGATATTTCTCTACTTGTTAAAAATTATTTCCTTCATTCATCTTATAAATTTTAAGATATATATTAGTTGACGTGTTCAATTTTAATATTACACTTTTAGTGTGCTTCCATCATCTTATAAGAACAAACTGATATTTTTCTTTATTGCATACATATGTTTTACAGGTGGCTGGATGGTGCAAATAATTAAGTGCTTGACTACTAGCTGAAAAGTTGGCAGTTAGAACACATTCAGAGGCACGTGGGAATGGCACAAACTGTTAAGCACTCCACTACTAGCCAGAAGTTTGACAATTTGAACCCACCCATATTTGCCTCAGAAAACAGGCCTGGTGATCTGCTGACCTTCTGAAAGTTCATAGCCTTGAAAACCCTATAGAGCAGTTCTGTTCTGCACACATGGGTTCACCATGAGTAGAAATCAACTGGAGGGCAGCTAAAAACAACAATCCGTGGGTGAAGACTTGTGAATAGTTTTGGTGAATGAAATTTGAATGGAAATAATGTAAGTCACTTTTGGGACAGTTTTCATCTCCTAGTATGAGAATTCCCCACTGCCCCTACCCCAGTCCTTTTTTATTTTCCTATGGCAACAAGGAATACATGGGATAATGGCTGCTCTGTCAGCCTAAATCAGAAAGTGAGGAATCACGAAGCAAATCCTTTGTCTGACCTACAATGGCCTGTAGCACAGGAATGAAATACAATTTTATTTTTGGCTGTCACAGACTTAGAGATCAAATTGCAGGTCAAGTCAATGGTTTTAGCATTTGTGATTTTGGTAGGTAGAATAATATCCCTCAACCTCCCCACCTCAAAAAAAAAAAAAGTCCACATTCTAATCTTTGCAATCTATGAGTATGCTAGGTTACATGTCACTATTAGTTAATATTATATGTCAACTTGGTAGGCCATGGTTTGCAGTATTATGTAATTATCCTCCATTTTGTGATATAATGTAATCACCTCCATGATGTGATCTGATGTGATCAGCCAATCAGTTTCCCGGGGCTGTGGCCTGCACCCAATGTATATATGGATGTTCTAGCAAAGCTCACTTGCTTGCTCTGGATGCTGTTCCCAGCTCGTCATCATCTGACCCCTGGTTCTTAGAATTTGAGCCAGCAGCCTGTTGTCTGATCTGCCAACTTTAGGATTCATTGGCTTCCTTAGCCCTGTGAGGCAGCAATCTCCATCTGACCTGCCAATTCTGGGTTCATCAGCCCCTGCAGCCACGTCAGAAGAAGCCTCCAGCCAATGACTGACTCACAGACTTTGGGACTTGATAGTCTCAACAACAGCATGAGTCATTTCCTTGAGATAAATCTCTCTTTCTCACTCTCTCTCTCTCCATATATATGTGTATGTCTGTGTGTGTGTGTGTGTGTGTGTGTGTGTGTGTGTGTGCTTCACTGGTTTTGCTTCTCTAGTGAACCCAGCCTAAGATGCTAAGACATTTGGTACCGAGAGTGGTTCTAGAGAAACAAAACCACAAAGATGAGTTTTCTAAATTGTTTCTCAAGTCTGACTAGTCTTAAAGGCACTGATGACTCTGTCTCAACTAGTGAAGAGAATGTTGCTAGTCCATGGAATGAGATGGTGATATTAATACTCAAAAATATCACCACAAATATATATGGGTGAAAGGTGAGGCTCTGGGTGATCGTGTGTTTGATACTTTTCTACAATTTTGTCAGGGTGAGAAGTATAGGGAAGCTGGTTGGTTGGTCCTACATTCACTAGACACAGTGGTGAAAGAAAGAGACGAGCTCAGGGCTTCAGAGTCACAGCTCAAGTGCCACATAAAAGACCTCAAATTTGCCCCTTGTGCACTGAAAGAAAGCCTTGTGTCTTGTAAAAGAGCTGATATTACCAAAAACCAAACCCAGACTCTTTGAGTTGCTGAATTACAAAGCCAATTAAATTCCCAACCTCGAACGGTGTCTGAAGTTAAAGTGAGGGCACTGATTGGGAAGAAATGGGATCCTGAAACTTGGGATGCAGACATACGGACAGATAATCAGGAAGCTGGAGTCATTGAGACCTTAAATTCCATTGAATCACTCCTGCCAACAGAACTAGCCTCCCATCTGAATATATTACTCCATGTTGTTGGCTAAACCACTATCCCCAGTAAAACCACCATACCTTCCACTCCCATCTGAGGGGATTAACCTAGCTGAGTCTGAAGAACTTTCCTTTGAGATATCACCTGGGGTGGTATCTGAGTCATTACCTGGGTCATTGCCTGGGGCAGATGCTTTACAAGGCATTGCTGAATGTCCCCAGGACCCAACCCCATCACTCATTTTTGCTTCTAGACCTGTAACTAGATTTAAGTTCCAGAAATCCCCAAGAGGTGAAGTACAAAGTGTGACCCAGGAGGAGGTATTCTACACTCCAAAAGAACTTCTTGACTTTTCTAGTATGTACAAACAGAAACCTAGGGAATATGTGTAGAAATGGCTATTAAGGGTGTGGGATAATTGTGCAAGGAACATAAAGTTGGATCAGTCTGACTTTATTGATATGGGTCCACCAAGTACAGATTCTTCATTCAATGTTTCAGCTCGAGAGGTTAGGAAAGGATCTAATAGTTTATTTAGTTGATTTGCTGAAGCATGGATTAAGCAGCAGCCTACCCCAAATCAAGTTGAAGTGCCAGACCTGCCTTGGTATACGGTAGGAGAAGGTATTCAAAAGCTTAGGAAAATTGGCATGTTATTGAGGATTTATCAGGTTAGACTCACAGACCCATACATGGAATGCCCAGAGGACACATCTTTTACCACAACTATGAGAAACATATTTGTGAATGGAGCCCCAACATCCCTGTATACTATTGTGATTGATATTTTATGTAAGTCAGATTTGACAGTGAGAACTTCCCTAATTGAATTAAGACATCTAACTACAATGGGGCTGATTGGATCCCATGGTGGTAGGGGCCAAGTGGCAGTGACAAAGATAAAATTGGTGAGGTTACCATAATAGAACAGTCAAAACAGTAATAAGAATAGTCTGACTCGTATGGACGTATGGTATTGGCTGCTTAGTCATGGTGTACCTAGTCAGTCACTGTGGACCACCAGTCAGAGTGGGAGCATATGGAGGTCAAGTTATTAATGGAATATTAGCTCAGATCTGTCTCACAGTGGGTCCAGTGGGTCTCTGAACCCATCTTGTAGTGATTTACCCAGTTCCAGAATGCATACCTGGAATAGATATACTCAGCTACTGGCAGAACCCCCATATTGGATTCCTGACAAGTAGAGTTATGGATATTATAGTAGGAAAGCCAAGTGAAAGCCATTAGAACTGCCTCTACCTAGGAAAATAGTAAACCTAAAGCAAAGCCATACTCCTGGAGGAATTGCAGATTACTGCCACTATCAAAGACTTGAAGGATGCAGGGATGGTGATTCCCATCACAGCCCCCTTCAACTTGCCTCTTTGGCCTGTGGAAAAAACAAATGGATCTTGGAGAATGACAGTGGATTATTGTAAATTTAACCAATTATAGTGCTGTTCCAGATATGGTTTTATTGTGTGAACAAATTAATATATCTTCTGGTACCTGGTATGAAGTTACTGATATGGCTAATACCTTTTTCTCCATACCTGTTCTGAAGGACAATCAGAAGTAGTTTGCCTTCAGCTGGCAAGGCCAACAGTATACATTCACTGTCCTACCCCAGAGGTACATCAACTCTCCAGCCCTATGTCCTAATTTAGCCCTCAGGGAGATTTATTGCTTTTCCTTCCACAAAACATCACATTGGTCCATTACATTGATGACATGATGCTCACTAGACCTAGTAAGGAAGAAGTATCAATGACTCTAGACTTATTGGTAAAACAGTTGCATGATATAGGGTGGGAAATTAATCTGACAAAAATACAGATGCCTTCCACCTCAGTGAAATTTCTAGAGGTCCAGTGGTGTGGGACATATTGAGATATTCCTTCTAAAGTGAAGGATAAGTTATTGCATCTGGTCCCCTCTACAACTGAAAAAGGAGGCAAAAGGCTGGTGGGCCTCTTTGGATTTTGAAGACAACATATCCCTCATTTGGTGTACTACTCTGTCCTATTTATCAGGGTCACTTGAAAAGCTGCTAGTTTTGAGTAGGGCGCAGAACAAAAGAAGGCTCTGCAACAAGTTCAGGCGGCCATACAAGCCTGTCTGCCACTTGGGCCATGTGATCCAGCTGATCCAATGGTGCTTGAAGTGTCTGTGACAGAGAGAGATGCTGTTTGGAGTCTTTGGCAGGCAGGCCACTATTTGTGAATCACAGTGCAGACCCTTAGTATTTGGGAGCAAATCCTTGCAATTCTCTGCAAATAACTACTCTTCTTTTGAGAAACAGCGTTTGGCTTGCTACTAGGCCTAGTAGAGACTGACTGCCTAGCCATGGGCCACCAAGTCACCCTGCAGCCTGAGTTGCCTATCATGAACTGGGAGTTGTCTTACCCACAGAGTTATAAAGTTGGACATGCACAGCAGCACTCTATCATTAAATGGAAGTGATATATATGAGATTCGGCTCAAGTCGGACATGAAGGCACAAGTAAGTTGCATGAGGAAGAGGCTCAAATGCCCATGGTCTCCACGACTGTCACGTTACCTTCACCCTCCCAGTCTACACCCATGGCCTCACAGAGAGTTCCATATGATCAGTTGACTGAGGAAGAGAAAACTCTTGGCTGGTTTACATATGGTTCTGTGTGATATGCAGGCACCCCTTGAAAGTGGACAGCAGCAGCACTGCAGCCCCTTTCTGGAAACTCCCTGGAAGACAGTGGTGAAGGAAAATCCTTCCAATGAGCAGAATTCAAGCAGTGCACCCGGTTGTACACTTTACTTGGAAAGTAAAATGGTCAGATGTGAGGTTGTATACTGATTCATGGACTGTGGTCAATGGTTTGACTGGATGGTCAGGGACTTGGAAGGAGCATGATTGGAAAATTGATGACAAGGAGGTATAGGGAAGAGGTATATGGATAGACCTGTCTGAATGGGCCAAAGAAGTGAAGATATTTGTGTTTCACATGAATGCTCAGCAAAGTTTGACCTTGGCAGAAAACGGCTTTAACAATAAAGTGGATAGGATGACATGTTCTGTGGAAACAAGTCATCCTCTTCCCCAGCCACTCCTGTCATTGTCCAACGGGTTCATGAATGTCATGGTTTGAATTATGTCCCCCAAAAAATGTGTGTATCAATTTGGCTAGGCCATGATTCCTGGTACTGTGTGATTTTCCTTTATGTTGTAAACCTGCCTCTATGATGTTAATGAGGGAAGATGGGTGGCAGTTGTGTTAGTAACGCAGGACCTGATCTACAAGACTGGATTGTGTCCTGAGGCAATCTCTTGAGATATAAAAGACAGAAGTGAGCAGTGAGACAGGGGGACCTCATACCATCAAGAAAGCAGTGCCGGGAGCAGAGCGCGCCCTTTGGACTGCGATCCCTGCGCTGAGAAGCTCCTAGTCAGGGGGAACATTGATGAGAAGGCCAACAGAGAAAGCCTTCCCCTGGAGCTGACACCCTGAATATGGACTTTTAGCCTACTTCGATTGTGGGGAAATAAACTTCTCTTCGTTAAAATCATCCACTTGTGGTATTTCTGTTATGGCAGCACTAGATGACTAAGACAATGAACAAAGTAGTTATGGTGGCAGGGATGGAGGTTACACATGGGTTCAGCAATATAGACTTCCACTCACCAAAGTTAACTTGACAACAGCCACTGCTGCGTGCCCAGTCTGCCAGCAACAGAGACCAGCACTGAGTTCTCTATATGGCCCCATTCCTAGAGGTGATCAGACAGCAACCTGGTGGCAGATTGATTACACAGGACAGCTTCCTTCATGGAAAGGGCAATGTTTTGTTCTTACTGGAACAGAGACTTAGACTCTGTACATGGATTTGCCTTCTCTGGACTCAAAGCTTCTGCCAAAACACCACCCATGGACTCACACAATGCCTTATCCACCATGATGGTATTCCACACAGCATCAATTCATATGAAGGGACTCACTTCACAGCAAATGAAGTGTGGCAGTGGATCCATGCTCATGGAATTCACTGGTTCTACCATATTCCCATCATCCTGAATCAGTTATCAGGATAGATTGATGGAATGACTTCCTAAAGATACAATCAGGGTACTAGCTAGATGGCAATACTTTGCAGGGTTGAAAAATGTTGTCCAGGAGGCTGTATACACTCTAAATCAGTTTCCAATAAATGGTACTATTTCTCCCATAGCCAGGATTCTTGAGTCCAGAAACCAAGTAATGGAAGTGGGAGTGGTAACATTACTATTACCTCTAGTGACCCACTCTCAAAATTTTTACTTCCTGTCCCTGTGACCCTATGTTCTGTGGGTCAAGAGGTTTTAGTTCCAAAGGGAAGAATACTCCCACCTGGAGACACAACATGGATTCAATTGAACTGGAAGTTAAGAATGCCACCCATCCACTTTGAACTCCTCATACCTCTGGATGAACAGGCAAAGAATGGAGTTACCATATTGGCTAGTGTGATTGATCCTGATTACCAAAGGGAACTCGGACTGATAATACATAATCGAGGTAAAGAAGAGTATGTATGGAATACAAGAGATTCCTTAGTACTACCATGCCCTGTGATTAAGGTCAGTGGAAAACAACACAACCCAATTCTGACATGACTACTAATGGCCCAGATCCTTTAGGAATGAAGGTTTGGTCACTCCACCAGGCAAAGAACCACAACCAGCTGAAGTACTTACTGAGGTTAAAAGGAATACAGAATGAGTGGTGGAAAGATGTAGTTCTAAACACCAGTTATGGCCATGTGACCAGTTACAGAAATGAGCACTGTAATTGTTATAAGCATTTCTTTCTTACTGTATGTGTATGTGTGTATATATATGTATATTTGATGTACATATATACATGTATATATATATACTGCAAATATTTTTATTTTCTTCTTTCTCTTATCCCATGACTTATAAAATATAAGATGTAAACAGTGCTAGTGCATTTTCAGTTGTACTCATGATAGTTGTATCATGTTAGGTGAAAGTATGACTTTATAATAGTCTTTATTTAGAGATTATGTATGGTTTAAGGATATGTGTACAGGTGACATATTGACAAGGGGTGGACCGTGATAGTTAATGTTATGTGTCAACTTGGCTAGGCCATGATTTTCAGTATTATGTAATTATCCTCCATTTTGTAATTAATGTAATCACCTCCATAATGTGATGTGATGTGATCAGCCAATCAGTTTTCCGGGGGTGTGGCCTGCACCCAGTATATATATATATATGGATGTTTTGGCAAAGCTTGCTTGCTTGCTCTGGATCCTGTTTCCCACTTGTCATCATCTGACCTCCAGTTCTTGGAACTTGAGCCAGCAGCTTTTCACCTGTTCTGCCAACTTTCGGCTTTGACAGCTCTTTAGCCCTGTGAGCCAGCAATATGCCATCTGACCTGCCAATTCTGGGTTCACAATAGCATGAGCCATTTCCTTGTGATAAATCTCTCTCTCTCTATGTGTGTGTGTGTGTGTGTGTGTGTGTGTGTGTATATATACGTATGTATAAATATATATATATGCTTCACTGGTTTTGCTTCTCTAGAGAACCCAGCCTAAGGAGAAATAAAGTAGCAGATGTAATTAAGGTTGCTAATCAGCAGACATTGAGATAGGGAAATTATCCTGGATTAGTTTATCCAAGTGGGATCAATGTAACCACAAGTATTCTTGAAAGTGGATGAGGGAGACAGATGATGACACTCAGCGGGAGTTGTAACTAGAGAAGAATGATCAGAAAGATACATTATTGGTGGCTTTGAAAATGGAGGAAGTAGACCATGAACTAAGGAATATAGACATCTTCTAGAAGCTGGAAAAGTTAAGGAAAAGGAATCTGCCTTAAAGAGTCCAGAAATGAACACCCTGCTGAAACTTTGATTTTAGTCCAGTGGTACATTTGACAGACTTTTGAACTCCATATAATAAACTGGTGTTATTTTAAGCCACTAAGTTTGTGGTACTTGGTTACGGAGCAATAGAAAACTAATGCAGTGGCATATTTTGGTGTTCTGACCCTCTTACTAGCCTAGGTTAGCTTGTCATATCATTGCTCTCACAGTATTCAGTGCTCATCACTATAAAATTTAAAAACACAATATTGAATATTAAATGGAGAATTTTATGTAAAATATAATAGAAAACAAGTGCAAAACTGAGTGTGAGACAGAAATGGGCATGTAGAACATACAAAGGAAATATCCAAGAACTGGTTCATACTAAGATAAAAATAACTTAACATCATATAACATAAAAAGTATCATAACAAATTTCAGAGTATGACTAAAGGAGGATAATTTAGATAGCAGAATTTTCTTGAGAGAACTGTTGTTCCCTGATGCTGACAGCATCGTTCATCCTCAGGGAGAAGGACAGGAAGTACTGTCTTCCTACCCCAAACATAGTGAGAGGTTTTCTTTTAGGGGTCATTCAATTTGATATGCATTCCCTGCAGCTGAGGTACAGTATGATACGGTGCCTGACTCATGCCTAAGTAAGTCTGAGTGCCCTATGGCATTGCTATAAGGGAAGGTAGATGCTAAGTGTGGGTGTAGTACACATGAAAGGGGAAGGGATGTGAATATTTCCCTATGGTCAGGAGAGCTGATCTGTAGCCATTACAATGCTTACTTCAGAGGGTCAAGACATTTATTATCTTTTGGCTGACCTCTAACTCCCACTTGGCTGCAGAATGCTACAGATATTATATCATTATAACACATTACTGCCAAATAGTGAGTGTACAATAAACTGGACATTGAATAAGGAATGAATGAAAATGTATGAATGTATGAAACTGATAAATTGATTCGGCCGATAGAACAATATCAATCTAAAATGAGATAATTCAAGATAGATGTTTAAAAAAAGCAAAGAGGTTTACAAAGCAATAATAGATAACACTTTTTAATCTAATTTTCCAAATATTTATCTTAGGCAGATAAGCATATTATTAGTCCTATCTTTAGGTAACCTTCTTAGAAGAAAGCACTAATTACATAACTAGTAAGAACAAGGTTTTTTCTAACTCTTTACCTTTTTCTCTTTTATTACATCATGAAAATTTAACATGTCAATTGAGTTAAAATGACAGAAGATTCAACATTTTGCGTGCATGAAAACACTAGATGATTTTGTTTTTGAAAGTCAGTAGCTTTTCTTAATTATTGTTATAAACGACCAATATAATCTACTGGTTGAAAAATTGAAACAAATTAGTCAAAAAAAAAAGCATTTATCAGTTATCACAAAAACATACATATATTATATAATATCTCATTTATAATGTTATGTTTTACATATATATTTTTGGCAGTAATAATGTTGCTAATTTAATAGTCACACCTTGACCATGCAGGTTTTTTTATGGAACTCACTCTCATTACTAGTCACAGTTTTGCCAAGTAAGCTTCAGAGGGAAGTAATTAAATTTAATGGAAGCCTCCTTCATTTTGAATCCGCCGTCAATTTAAAGCCATGGGGAAAGGTAATTACATTTAACAGACACTATAGTCTCTAGACGAAGATGTACGGTATGTGACGTTAATCATTAGCCCAACAGTCTGAAAACTAAAAACTCACTTAGAACAAAAACCCTGCAAGTAAACTAAACTCTTTTTTTTTTTTCCTTTCCAACTTAATAGGAGTAAAAATTGGTGCTTATTTAGCTCTCAAATACATTATTGAAATTTTACTCAGAAGATTCAGTTCATTGATTTCAAGCAATGAAACAAAGGTAGATGGCATTTACGAATCCCATTGAAGTATTACTCACTCTTAAGGAAATATATATTGATAATATTCTTTATTAAATATTCCTTAGGTTCAATAACTTCTTTCTCTTTTCTAATTGTTGAGACTGAAGTAATAAACCACTGCTTTTTGAATCCAGTCTTGTATTATTTTATTATGCTGTGGTTTATGTAAATTAAAAATGTTTACCGAGTTTCAGTATATAGGAGTTTTAAATCAGTGAAAGATCATAATAAATATGAAAGCAGAACATTCCTTTTTGGTAAACACATCTACAAGCCTGACTGCATTTCACTAAGCATTTTATAGGTTCATTATGCCATTTGACTCACATTGAAGTCACCTTAGAATTAATTTTTATTTTTTTCCTTGTAGTGTATGAATAATTTTTGGCTTCTGTTTAGACATTTGATTGTAGATATGCTTTTTGAATCAGATTTGGATAATGAACTCATATACAGTTGCCATAAAATCAGAAGGAATTTCCCAAGAGTTGATGAAATTAAACTTGAAATTTAGAATCGATAAGATTTATAACATTGTTTTAGGAATACAGAATTACTGCTCTTCAGTGCTATTATCTATTCTGCAATTTCTTACTTGTATGTATTCAAACTAGCATAGTCATGTACAGAGAGGAGAGAAAGAGAGAGTGAGCGATAGAGAATGTGAATGATGATATTTTTTAGGATCGAAGGCAAGAAAAATAAAATTGATCTCAATATTATTTTGTCACTTACATAAAGTACAATAGTAAAGATAAATCTGTGTCAGTTATGATATTTTAAGTAAGACATAAAAGCTTTCTTTTATGGAACTAAAACACTCTACCAAGAATTTTATAAGAAAATTTTAAGACATGATGCATTTACCTCATTTGTGATAAGAAATGATACCACAATTATGCTTTTTTTCCCCCAACATCTATACTTTCCAGGTATGCTTTTAACTAGCAATGTTTTAAGAATTACCAATGATAAGTTTATTTTTCAAGTACATATTCAGACTATGTTGTTCATTATCTTTAACAATGTTATTTAATGTTCTCAAGGGATACATTTACAATACTCTTTCTACTCTTAGGCTGTAACAGATACTTAGTTATCGACTTCTGATTTTACTGGATTTTTAAAAAGAAGATGGTTAGTGAACTAAAAAGTTGAAATTAAGATGAATCATTTCTGGAGGTGGAGCCAACATGGTACTACAGACAGAAGCACCATGCTGTCCCTCCACAGCAAAGCCTCAAGAAACTAAGTAAAACAGAAACAAACGTCAATCCTGGAACCCTAAGCATCAAATGAAGAGATAAAGAACTCAGCCAAGAGCCAAATGGAATAAGAAACTGACAGAGAACAAAGAGCAAGGAGAAATCCATGCAGAGGTCCTCTATCAGCTAATGCAGCATGGACTCGACATCTTGGACTCCTATCAGAGATCAGTGGACAGGGAATATGGGAATGCAGCTTCATGGAGCTCCCAGCAGAAGACAGAACAACCGCTAACCAGCATTATATGCTTTCCCTCCCCCTAGTTTCTTCCCCACCCCACCCCCCACTCGGCCTCCTCTGCTTTCCACTGGCTGCAGTCTCTTGGCTGGGAGACACTGGCTTCAGCCCCATGATGCTTGGATTTGCCTCACCCACACTGGTCGGCTCCCTGAGTGCCATTAGTTTGTTGCTGGTGTTGCTTTTTTCCCCTTCTTTTGGTTTCTTCCGTGCCTCTCACCACCTCTCCCTCCTTTCTTTTGAACACCTGGCTTCATGTGCCATCTTTGCTTCTTCTTGAAAGGCTATGAAGTGCCGCTTAACTGGGAAACTGCTTCCCCGGCCTGCACCACCAAGCTGGTGGAATTCCCGGGGCTATTTTTTGTTTGATTGTTTTGTTCTGTTTGTTTGCTTGTTTTCTTTTTATTTTCATGGCTTGGAAGCCCCTTCTAGCCAGGCTGTACTGTGCAGCTTGGGAGATACTTCCCTCGTCTGCACAGCCACACTGGCAGGATCCTTGAGCACGTTTCTTTTTCTTTTTTTTTTTCCTTTTTATCTTTCTTCATTTCTCAGTTTCTTGTCTCTCCATACTTACTTTTTCTTCCTGTCTCCTGAATACCTGGCACTGTGTGACATCTCTACCCTTTGTAGCCAGGCTGTACTTTGTGGCCTGGGAGCCAATTCCCCAGTCTTCACAGGCACACTGGTATGATCCCTGGGGGTTTTCTTTTCTCTCTCTCTTTTTTTTTTAATAATTTTTATTTATTTATTTTTCTTCTTTTTCCTTTTTGTTTTTCTCCATTTCTCTGTTTCTCATCTCTCCACTCCAACAACAAGCTCCCTTAGTACTCTTTTTTGTTTGTTGGTTTTTAGCTCCTGTTTCTCTCTTTTCTCTCCTCTATCCCATGCCCATCTTAGCTCCATACATCACAATCTCCCTCCTCCTTCCTGCCTACCTGCACCACATGCTTAACTTCACACCTCCAAGCAGCACACGCATGACCTACTGGAACCTGCACTGCGCTGATTCCCAGCCCGCCCTATCAGCCCTAGTACGTGCCTCAAACAACCAATCCCAGCCCCTCCCCTTCAACTGGACCTGCCTTGCTACACCATAGCTGAGGGACTGGCCCCGCCCATTGGAAAAAGAGGTGAAAAGTATTGTGCCCACAGATGAGCAAACAACAAAGAACACACAGCCTACCTGCTCAGACATAACCAAATAAAACAAAAAAGCAGGACAAAACAAATGTACAATCAGTAAATGAAGAAAATAACTACTAAATGTCCTGAATACAGCAGACAATATCAAAACATATTTAAAAAAAACAGGACAGAATGTTTCTAGTAGGCATCTAAAACAATACACTAGATGACTTTCCAGTAGAAGAAAAGGCCCTAGAACCTCCTGAAAGGGAATTCAAATCTCTAATATTCAGAGCTATCCAAGAGTTGCAGCAAAAAGCAGAAAAAAATGAGGAAACCCTGAGGATTATGTGGGATACAATCAAAAGCAAAAATTTACAACTGATCAGAGTTCTGAAATGGGGAGAAAATGGAAAACACAGAGATCATTGAAGAATTGCCGACAGAAAACTTCCCTAAATCTTGAAAGATGAAAAACTGACCATCCAAGAAGCTCAACGGACCCCATACAGGATACACCTCGCCCCCCAAAAAAAAACATTGCATGAGCTCCAACCTATTGTTTTTTCACATTTTATCTGAAAATGGTTCCAATAATGGAGGAAAATAAAATAAACAAACAAAAAAAAGATTAATCATTTCAGGTACACTGGTTCAGTGTAGTGGTATTCCAAACTTTTTTTTTAAAGATAGACACACAATTTACCTACCATTTTCAAAGTTTGTAAATTTTCAGCAATTATTTATAGTTTACTTCGAAGAATTAAAACAAACAATTGAAAGCAATCTATCCTTCGGTTTTCTATGTAAATTTAAACATTGCTTGCCTGATATGTTTGGAACAGTCCAAGAAATAGTAGGATATTCATAAATTTTTCATATTAATCAAATCATTCTATCGGAAACACTTCTAAAAGTCATATATTAGACAATTTATATAAGTATAAAAGATAATTTTACATCAGTATTGAAGCACTTTTGAAAATCTTTAAATCCTTTAGTATTAAAACATGGACTTTGTAGAAAGTAATAATTTTGGAGGTTATTGAAAAATATAATTGAATATATTTATCATTTAAACTCATAAAAATGCAAAAGAAGTATTCTAAGTACACCTATCTACCTAGTCTATTCCAATGTTCAAGTATTAGAAAATAATATATTTTTAGTGAAATGATAAATATTTCAGAACTACCATTTAAAATGTTAAGGCTTATCCCCCTCTACCCCCCTTTTTTGGGGGTTTTGTTTTCCCAAATACTGTATGTGATAAAATCACTATAAAAGTAACCAAAGCAGAATAACACACAGTATGGGGGAAGTCAGCACATCTGGACCAAAGCAAAAGCATAAAAGTTTCCTAGACACATCCAAACACTTTGAGGGACCAAGTAACTGGTCCTGGGGGCTGAGGACCATAGTCTCAGGAGACATTTAGGTCAATTGGCCTTGATGTCCCCATAGCTCATAAGGAAAATCTTCTACATACCACTTTTGTGAGTAGCCTCTGGGGTCTTAAAAGCTTGCCAACAGCTGTCTAAGATACATCTATTGGTATCTGCCAGTCTGGAGCAAGGAAGAATGAAGAGAAACAACAATATAAAGAAAATATTAGCCCAGAGGAATAAAGGACCACATGAACTAGAGGATCCACTAGCCTAAGCCCAGAAGAACTAAATAGTGCCCGGCTACTACCAATGACTGTTCTGACAGGTATCACAACAGACAGTCTCAGACAGAATGGGAGAAAAATGCACAACAGAATTCAAATTCATGAAAAAAGACCAGACTTACTGGTCTGACGGACTGGAGGAACTCCCAAGACTATAGGCCCTGGATACATTGCTAACTTAGAACTGAAATCATTTCTGAAGCCCACTTTTCAAAGATTAGACAGGCCTATAAAACAAAAAATAACACACGTGAGAAACACGCTTCTTAGTTGAGTCAAATATACGAGATGAAATGGGCAACTCTTGTCCAAAAGCAAGACGAGAAGACAGAAAGGAACAGGAACTGGAGGGATGGAAACTGGGGTGGACAGAGGGAGCATGCCGTCATGTTGTGGGGATTGCAACCAATGTCACATTATAATATGTGTATAAATTTTTGGGTAAGACATTAACTTGAGCTTTGTAAACTTTCACCTAAAGCAAAATAAAAATTTTAAAAAAGTAACCAGATCAAATAAACAACCACAAAAAAGCCCAATTTGCATAGCCTATGCATTTATGAAATTTCTTTGGTTCAAAATGAAGATGACAAAACAGATTAGCTCTACTAAAATTACACTACGGTGATTTAGGAATAACACAATAATATTTTCATTTTAACACTGTTGGTAATTATTTGTTACTGTTAAGGGCTGTTGCTTAAAAACTAACATTCAGCTAAGGCATGTAATATCATCAAATAATAAAGATACATATTGACCTCTAATTCTTTGTGTAGAACTTTTCTCCACCTAATGCAAGTCCATTCAAGAGCATATTGTATATTTCCAAGTTATTTGTTTTATGTGATATATTGGAGTGGAATAAGAGAAAATGGCATTTTACTATCTTGTAGCCCACCCCATAATCACACCCAGCCATGATCTTTGTTACTAGTATATATCCTGCTATTGCTTCCCCATTTCCCCATAAAACTTCCATGTAAAATTGTTTCTGCTCTTATAAATGGTCTTCTATCCACTCTACTATGTTTCATTAGCCCTTTGCATGTATCTCATTCAAGCTTGGCCATGTTTATTCTTTTGAAAAATACTTGTTGAGGGTCTACTATAAACAGGAACTCCCATAGGTATGAAATATATCAGTAAATAAAACAAAGTCTCTTTTCACATGGATAACACAATTATATTTTAATACCTTTTATGCATCCATTTTTTCTCATTCGTTGAGAGCAGAATTATTGTCTTTTTATTTTATTTATTCATTCAAAATATTACTCATGCAATATCTGTGTATTAGTGTATAGGCTACAGTGGTACAACAAAGAGCCCCGAGAATACAGTGCACAAACAAGACAGCAGTTTATTTCTATGTTAAGAAAGGAAGATGGACAGTCCTAGCAAGTAAGAGATTTTGCCCACAAAATTGTCCAGAGATGCAGGTTCTACCCATATTGTTGCTACATCATCCTTGAGAGCAGAACTAGGAATATAATGCAAGCCAAAATGTAGACCAAATATGCAATTAAAAAATATCTAATAGCCATGCTTAAAATGTAAAGGGAAAGAGAAAAATTAATTTTAATAATGTATTTCATTTCTCCCAATATATATAAACTATTATAATTTTGACACAT
>NW_004443949.1:28192466-28304941 GCF_000243295.1 Trichechus manatus latirostris
ATCGAGTTGATTCTGACTCACAACGACCCTACAGGACAGAGTAGAACTGCCCCACAGAGTTCCCAAGGAGTGCCTGGTGGATTCAGGTTGCCCCACCAGGGTTTCCAGGTCTTCAAAACTGGGTGTGTATTTTACACTTACAGCTCATGTTAATTTGGAGAAGCCACTCAATTTGAACTAGTATTTACCACATTGGACAGCACAGCCCTAGAGCAATGCCCTTCTTTGAGTGATGGAAGCTGGCTCATCACCACTGTATTTAGTGCTACCCCTAGACCTTGGCAGGAGGGACATCTTCCGTGGGTCCTGTGCATCAGAGCGTCTTGTTCTGGATATCCTCTAGCTCTGCTCTTCAGCACAAGGCGAGTACAAGAACCATGATATACGCTCACCAGGAATTTGAACCCAAACTTTTAGCCTACAGGCAGAGTACCTGGGACCTTAGAATTCCCTATCCAAAAATGTCCCCAGGGTTTTTGCAGCCCTCACCTCAAGACTGTCCTTTTGAAGGTAGAACGTGACACTAGTGTGTGTTCCCATAAATCAAAGAGATGGTCAAAGGATGGTTGTTTTCTTTGGGTGTAGATGGGATCTGAATGTGTGATCTAGGGCATCCACACATATTTGCAGGATATATTACTGTGCAGAACAGAACATGAGGCAGAAAAATAATGGAGATCAGTCATGGGCCTTGAGCCAGGTGCCAAATTTCCTAACACTGACAAGTTGTGGTGCAAAACTCTATGAGTCTGAGAATTCTAAATTTATTCCTGGCCTTCCAGGTCCTTAACCAGTAATCAGTTGCCGTCAAGTCATTTCCAAATCATGGCAACCCATGTATGTCTGAGTAGAATTGTACTCCATAGGATTCTCAATGGCCGATTTTTTGGAAGTAGATCACCAGGGCTTTCTTCCAAATAGCCTCTGGGTGCACTCAAACCACCAGACTTTTGGTCAGCAGCCAAGTGTGTTAACCTTTGCATAAGCCAGGGGCTCCTCCAAGACCTTTAAACCCATTGCTGTCCAGTGAAATCCGACTCGTAGTGACCCTATAGGACAGAGTAGAACTGCCCCACAGGGTTTCCAAGGAGCAGCTGGTGGATTCAAACTACAGACCCTTTGATTAGCAATAGAACTCTTAACCACTGCATACTGTACTTAACTGTTAGCTTGATTTATACGTTTTACATATTTATACATGTGGCATAATATGATCTCTAAGGATGCTATGAATCAGAATCAATTCAATGACAATGGTTTTTTTTTTTTTTATGTGACTCTCTGTTTGTACTATTTCCACAGTGTCTACAAATGTTAGGAAAATTTTTGGCTGTATCTGCATTCAGCACACAGGAAGCGGGGAGAAAGAGTGATAAATTCATCCCCAATCATATTAACTTTAATATCCTGAAATTTCGGCCATGACATCTAATCATAATCCATGATGAAAACTCAGTTACATAGATTCATTTAACTACAAAAGAAGATATATAGTATCGAGACGTAAATTCATATGTCCTGTTAAAATATCCATAAATTTATTATTAAATTATAAAAATGAGACTAACTACTGGGGACAATTTAAGGTATCTGCTATAGTCCACTATGTACTTGATTTAACCTCAGGCATGCTATTATGGAAAAGGTACCATCCATGAGTTCAAAAAGTTTAGAGGTCTAGAGTGGGAGCAAGACAACTAAATAAGCCACTGTATTACAGTGTAGTGAATTTTATAATAGGGATGACACAATCCAAGCTGCTTCTAAGGGGCAGTAAGAGAGGGAGTCAATGTGTTTTTGGCAGTGGGAAAAGTATTTCCAACTAAATTTTTGTATTATAAACACATAATTGCATTCAGTGAGCATTTGATGGATGAGTTAGCTCCTATTAGACTCATTAAAAAGCATGCCATACCTCCTTGATTTTGCATTAAGTCATTTAATCACAGATTCTTAGAACATGTAGAATATTTAAGGGCCATCTATTCAGCTACTTAACCAAAAAAGAATTTCTCTCTATAAATATATGACTTTTAGATATCCACCAAATTCTGCCTGAATTTCCCCAACTACTTTTTAATCATAGGTAAACATCTTTCTGGTATCCTCTGCTTTCAACCAAGATCCATCTGATATCAGCAATGATACCCTTGCTCCAGGTCCTCTTCTGAATCGGCTTGAATTTTTGGAAGTTCCCTGTCAGTGTACTGCTACAGCTATTTTTAAATTATCTTCAGTAAAATTTTCCTTGAGTGTGATATTAATGATATTGTTTGATAATGTTTGCATTTGGTGAGATTACCTTTCTTTGGAATGGGCACCAATATGGAACTATTCCAGCAGGTAGACCAGCTAGCTGTCTTCCAAATTTCTTGGCATAGATAAGTGAGTACTTCCGGTATGGCATCCTTTTGTTGAAGCATCTCAATTGGTATTCCATCAATGCCTGGAGGTTTTGTTTTGTTTTGTTTTTTCCCACCAATTCCTTCAGTGGAGCTTAAACTTCTTCCTTCAGTACCATTTGTTCTTGATTGTATGCTACCTCCTGAAGTGGTTTAACATTGACCAATACTTTTTGTTACAGCGATTCTGTGTGTTCCTTCCTTCTTCTTTTGAAGCTTCCTGTTTATTTCATTGTTTGCCCATAGAATTCTTCAATATTGCAACTTGAAGCTTGAATTTATTTCTTCAGTTCTTTCAGTTTGAAAAAAGTTGAGCATGTTCTTCCTTTTAGTTTTCTTATCCAAAGTTTTCGCACATTTCATTATAATACTTTACCTCATCTTCTCGAGTCCTTGTTTGAAATCTTCTGTTAAGCTTCTTTACTTCCTCATTTTTTCCATTAATCTGCACTTAAGAGCAAATTTCAAAGGTATTTGACAGTGTAGATCATAAAAAATTATGGATAACACTGAGAAAAATGGGAATTCCAAAACACTTCACTGTGCTCATGCAGAGTCTGTACACAGACCAAGAGGCAGTTGTTCAAACAGAACAAAGGGATACTGCATGCTTTAAAATCATAAAAGATGTGCAACAGTGTTATATCCTTTCACCATACTTATTCAATCTGTACACTGAGCAAATAATAGGAGAAGCTAGACTATCTGAAGAATAACACACATCAGGATTGGAGGAAGACTCATTAACAACCTGTGATATGCAGATGACACAATCTTGCTTGCTGAAAGTAAAGATGACTTGAAGCACTTACTGATGAAGATCAAAGACTACAGCCTTCAGTGTGGATTATAATTCAACATAAAGAAAATGAAAATTCTCACAAGGGGAGCATATAAGAAACATCACCTAAATGGAGAAATACCGAAGTTGTCAATAATTTCATTTTACTTGGATCAACGATCAATGCCCATGGAAACAGCAGTCAAGCAATCAAATGAGATATTGCATCAGACAAATCTGCTGCAAAAGACCTCTTTAAAATCTAAAGAACAAAGTTGCCACTTTGAGAACTAAGTCGTGCTTGACCCAAGTCATGGTATTTTCAATAACCTCATATACATGCAAAAGCTGGACAATGAAAAAGGAAGACAGAAGAAAAATCAACAAATTTTAATTATGGTGTTGGTGAATAATATTGAAAATACATACCATGGACTGCCAGAAGAACAACAAATCTGTCCTGGAACAAGTACAGCCAGAATATTCCTTAGAAGCGAGGATGGTGAAACTTCATATCACTTACCTTGGACATGTTATCAGGAGGACCAGTCCCTGGAAAAGGACATCATGCTGGTAAAGTAGAGCGTCAGCAAAAAAGAGGAAGATTCTCAATGAGATGGATTGACACAGTGGCTGGAACTATCAGTTCAAACGTACCTACTATTGTGAGAATGGCACAGAACTGACCAACATTTTGTTCTGTTACATGCAGGGTCACTATGAGTCGGAGCCAACTCGATGACGCCTAACAACAACTTTTCCTAAAAACACATTCTTTTGATGGATTTTTCCACGCTCTCAGAGCACTTTGCATATACTTCTAATAGAGACACATTTTATTGTGATATACTTAGATCTCTGCATATATGTTTCCCCTGCTAGAACATGAACAACTTGAGGACTTAAGTTATAGCTTATTGTTGTCACCAAGTCTGTTTCAACTCATAGCAACCTTATGTACAACAGAACAAAACACTGCCTGGTCCTGCACCATCCTCACAATCATTGCTATGCTGCAGCCCATCATTGCAGCCACTGTGTCAATCCGTCTCCTTGAGCGGCTTCCTCTCTTTTACTGATCTTCTACTTTATCTAGCATGATGCCTTTTTCCAGGGACTGGTTCCTCCTGCTAACACATCCAAAGTACGTGAGACAATCACAGTCTGGCCATCCTCGCTTCTAAGGAGCATTCTGGCTATACTTCTTCCAAGACAGACCTGTTTGTTCTTCTGGCAGTCAGTATTGTTTGCCAACACCACAATTCAAAGGCATCAATTCTTCTTCAGTCTTCCACATTCATCGTCCAGTTTTTGCATGCACATGAGGAGCCCTGGTGGTGCAGTGGTTAAAGTGCTTGGCTGCCAGCCAAAGGGTTGGCAGTTCGGACCCACAACCTGCTCCCCCGGAGAAAGATGTGGTAATCTGCTTCTGTAACGATTTACAGCCTTGGAAAACCTATGCAGCAGTTCTACTCTGTCCTTTGGGTTCTCTATGAGCTGGAATCGATTTGACAGCAGTGGTGTAAGTTATAGCTTACTCATCTTTATTTTCCTAGCAGTAGATTTAAAAAAAAAAAAAGGTTGCTGTTCATTCAGTTCCAACTCATAGAAACCTCATATGTGCAAAGTAGAATTGCTCCATAAGGTTTTCAAGGCTTTTTTTTTTTTTTTTTTTGAAGCAGATTGCCAGGCTTTTCTTCCAAGGTACCTCTGGAATACTAGACTTCTGGATAAGAAAACAGATCTGTTATTTATGCATAAAAGCAATCTTCACAGCACTACTTCCTCTAATTCTCCATGAGAAATGTGAAGAGGGCCTGACTTCACCTGCGTGTGCAGGAATTGCACCAGAGAAGAGGAATTCTGACATTATGAAGGGAAGAGCTTATGTCGAGTGGCTGGTACCTCTGTCCCTCTGCCCTTCCAAAAGAGTGAGAGAGAGAGGTCTTTTCTCTGGAATGATAAAAATCCTGTCCTGGTAGGTGAAGAAAACACTTCTAGCTTCCCTTCCCTACCCTGGAATATAAACAAACAGCTCCAGAGCAATACACAAACCCTGACTTCTAAGACATGTTTGCCATTCAATCATCCTTTAACCCAGGGCCTGTGCTCTTCGCTCAGAAAGTTCTAACGGTGCAGAAATATGAAAAAATATTAGTTTCCCAAAATACCTACTTTTTAACTGTTATATTTCTTGAAATTTAATAAGCTGTTTCGTGTCTGTTTTCTGATAGCACAAAAATTACGTCTAATTTAATCTCATATATGAAAGTTCTTCATTAATTTGATACTATCATCGTATTTTCTCTTCTCCAGCTGAAATATTTCTAGTTCTTCCACTACTTGTCACATAACATGGTATCAAGTGTTCTCACTATCTTTGTAGAATGCGTTCTAGTTATTGAGTTGTCAAATGCATTGAAAAAAAAGAATTCGTCCACAATTAAGTACTGCAAAGTGTGTTTTTCTTTGGTAGATGATGGTATAGCTATTAAATCCTGTGATGTAGATGTGACTCTAGTGTTAAAAAAAGGCTCAGGCTACTGTAGCAACTGGTTTATTTGCATCAAAAATATCTCATTAGATTTTTCTTAATTGTTGTATCTCTAATATAAAGACAGCACATTTTTTCTTCATTTTTTCTATTTATTTACATCATTCCAAGAATGTTGAGTTGATTACTATCATTTAAATTTTTTTTTCCTTCTTACATATTTACCGTGTCTTCCAACTTCAGGTTTTGATCCAATAGTTTACAATTTAGTAGGAATGGAGCATACAATTAAATTGGTAATATGCTAGACCAAAACCAAACTCATGGCCATCAAGTCAATTCTGACTCATAGCGATGCTACAGGACAGAGTAGTACCGCTCCATAGCGTTTCCAAGGTGCTGCCGGTGGATTCAAACTACTGACCTTTTGTTTAGCAGCCAAGCTCTTAGCCACTGCACCACCAGGGCTCTGGTAATACACTACAGTGTGATAAATTATATGAGATCATAGAAAAGGGACTTTCCTGTCAGACTGTAAGGTCATAGATGGCTTCTTAGATGAAGGTATGCTTGAATGTGGACTAGGATTTAACCAGGCAGAAGACACTGTTTCAGATGTTTCAGGCATAAGGAATATGAAAAGACGAGGAAGTATAAAACTTTTATTTTCATCGCCTTTAAATAAGACAGGCCAAGATTGTAACTGTGTTTTAAATAAGAATGATTTATTTTTCCTTGGTGAAAAAAATACACCAGGAAATAGACAAATTTAACTACGATATTGGTAGGGAATTTTAGAGACTATGTTGATTATTTTAATAGTTATGAAAACTATTGCTATTAATTCTATTAATTCTTTCAGGTTGTACCAATAGTTGAGGAGGTTAGTTTCTTTGGTCAACATACAGACTGAACAAGTATGGTGAAAGGATACAAGCCTGACACACGCCTTTTCTGCTTTTAAACCATGCAGTACCCACTTCTTCTGTTTGAACGACTGCCTGTTGGTCTAAGTACAGACTCTGCATGAGCAAAATTAAGTGTTCTGGAATTCCCATTCTTAGCAATTTCTAATCTTACCTATGTCAAATTTCAAGGTTGTGCTCAGGAGAAATAAGCCAGGCTTCTAACTCTTTTCTGTATATCTTCCTAAGTTGATGTTTAGATTCTCTTTCTGTATTTCCTTTATGCTGCTGGTGAGCTCTGTGTTCACTGGGAAACAATTAGTACATAAATTTCTGTAAGAGCAAAAGTAAATGAAAAGGAAAATAAAAGAAAGAGAAAAACTATGTCCTTAGAATTTCTGAGATATATGTCTCAGTTACTTTCAGAATTGGCTACCTAGTCCCTGCCAAAATCTGATGCCATAGAATTGATTCCAACAATTAGGGAAAGTATAAACCTTGTACTCAATTGTTGAACTGGCCTTTTTGCCTTTCCAATATTCCTGGCACTGACAGCCAGCCCTTTGGTGCAATGCCAAGTGGGGATGTAGGTTGGTTTTACACAGAAAGAAGATTCTATCTCTTATCCTAAGACACACTCCTCTGGAACTAAAAAAAATTTTATGCCTAAGTTAGCTTCTTTTGCAAAAGAGAAGACAAGGAAAATAAGCCTTGCAAATTCAGCTGTTCTACATCAAAATGTGCATAGATGACAACCAGGAGTTTTGTATTTACAAAAATTAGTTTTTTTTTTTTCTCAATTTTTACTTTTTATTCAGTTGCTTTCATGTATTTTATAAAAATTGCTAATAATAGTAGTCATAGTACTATAGGTACAATATTACATTTAAATTGTACAGTTGTTACTATGGATAAAATTAGTAAGTAATGTAATTTTGAAAAGAATTTATTATTGCATTATGAAATTGTATTATGGTGTTATAATCCTGCATGTTAATTTTAATGTTCAGATCAAGAGGTCATTACAAGAAGCATGGTTAAAAATAGAACTATTACTTCAAAATAGATTTTAAAATGTCTCATAGAAAATATATTTATTACCAGACATTGGCATTGCAAAACTTCTCACTTCAATAACACCTCTAATACATTAGTATCCTTTCCTTTATCAATGTTCTTAAGTGGATTGAACATTACATACAGAGAATGTCATTTCTTACTTTTCAATATGCCAATTTGAAAATTATTAATTGAACTTAAATACTCAGAGCTATTTTGATATATTATATTTCTAATTTAAAATGAATAGATAGGTGTGCAATACCTGGCCTGACTTTAAACATCTTGCCATTTCATTAGTTTAACAATACTAAGTAATGTGTTGCTTCTTTAATTTCTAAGAACTAATATTTGTGAATCTAGTCATTACTTTGGCTTCTAAGTGTTTTAGAATAAATTCTGAAGGACACTATAATCAATGGAAAATGTGACTTTTTGTGTGGACAAATTCCCATTTTTCATTTTTGTTTAAAGTGAAATATCATAGAGAAAATTAACAGATTAAAAAAAGATGTATCCTTTCACTCTGGGCAAAAATTCCATCTGAAGTGCATTTTGTGAATTTTTATTTTTTTCCAACAGGGAAGAAAAAGGAACCAGAACACTATATACTGTTAAGACCATTTAATTCTTTTTCACGTAAGTGCATTTATAGAGAAATAAAAAATTTGCAAACACATATTGTTTATAAAAATGTTTACAATCCAAGAGCCACCAGTGTATCATATATATGTTATCACAAAAACGGAATTTTCAGGAGTATGGATGCTTTCACATATGTTTTTGCAAAACTGAACATATGCCACTGATATCATAACAAAATATTAGCTTTGAGAGAGGGATAAATATGTGCTTTGCAATGCAAAATTGTTTAAATAGAATTACCATAAATCCAACAAATGTTTGTCTGATGATTGACTTTTGGCAAACTCCATATACCCTTTTAGGCCATTAAGATTTTATTTAATTTTTTTAGAGATTTAGTGATGATAATAATTTAAAAAAAAAAATCTGGTAGTTTTTATTCCTAATCCTGAAACACAGAGCACATAGTTTAAAGTCCACATGTTCTCGGGGATACTGGTCATTCTGGTGATTAGCAAAGATTCAAAGAGTAAAAACAGATATTTACGTACTATTTCATCTCAAGAGATCTCTCGTGCAAATATATATATAAATATGTACACATCTATACTAAATAAGACATACATATATATATTAATGCACTCTTACATTGCTGTTGGGGGCCATTGAATCACTTCTGACCCACAGCAACCCCATGTGACAGAGTAGAACTGCACCATAGAGTTTCCTAGGCTGTAATTTTTATGGACAGAAGCCTGGTGACACAGTGATTAAGAGCTTGGCTCCTCACCCAAAGGTTGGCAGTCTGAATCAACCAGCCCCTCCACGTTAACTCTATGGGGCAGTTCTACCTTGTTCCTATAAGGTTACTATGAGTCAGAATCATCTTGATGACAAAGGGTTTGGTTTTGGTTTTTTTAATCTTTATGGAAGCAGATTGCCAGGTCTTTCTCCTGCAGAGCCACAGGGTGGGTTCGAACTGCCAGCCTTTTGATTACCAGCTGAGTACTCAACCTTTGCACCACAGGGCTCATTTATTCTTGTGTATGTGTTTCTTTATACATATACTCTTATACAATTATCCTTATACAATTGATTTTGTTATTCATTGTAGTTATGTTTCATAAAGTCCCCATGAGCATTGAATTACCAAATAAGAAACCAGCCTTGTTTGATCTCAATTGCAAATGTGTGTTGCTCCTCTCAGTGTTGATACTGGGGTTACATATAAATTTTAGTAGTAGGCAAATTTGCAAATATTATATCTACAAATAATGAGGATCATTTGTATATGTATTCTTATGATTAATACATGCTAGTAAAGGAAACAAAACAAAAGTGATACCTTTATCTATAAAGAGAAGCTTACATGATATTCCAAAAATATTTTTCATTTGGAATGGCAGGGAAAACAAATCAGGTAAAAAACAATGTAAGACAGAAAAATCACCCGAGAAGAAAAGCTTCTGGTATGTACCGACAGAAGGCCATTGGTGGTTCAGTGGCAGAATTCTCACCTTCCATGTGGGAGACTGGGGTTCAATTCCCTGCCAATGCACCTCAAGTACAGCCACCAACTGTTTGTTAATGGAGGGTTGTGTGTTGCTATGATGATAAACAGGTTTCAGTGGAGCTTTCAGACTAAGGCAGACCAGGAAGAAAGGCCTGGTAATCTACTTCCTAAAATCAGCCAATGAAAACTCTATGGACCATAAGTGTCTGATCCTTGTGGATGGCACAGGACTGGGCAGTGTTTCATTCTTTTGTGCATGACTTTGCCATGAGTTGGGGGTGATTCAAAGGCAGCTAACTACAATAATGTACCTGAAATTATCCTAATAATTCTGTCTAGAATGGAATCAGAATGTTAGAAGATAAATGAGAAGTGATATAACACAAAAAGGTAGTTTGAAAACAAATTTTGAAATCAGGAATTTTGAAATCAGACAGACCTTGATTTTAGCTCTTTCTGTATCACTAACTAGCTATGTGCTTTTGAACAAGTAACTTTATCTGTTTAAAGCTGTGCCTACATATGTACAATGGAAATAATAATCACACCACATCATAGTAATGTAGGGAGAATTTAATAATGTTATCAAAGTGTTATTTCCCCTCTTAGTAATGTGATAAATTAGCTTTGCCTTTTTTGTAGGTAAGGATAGCCTCAGAAAAATAAGGAACACGGCTACATGTGTACAACTATTAAGAGCTGAGACCGTCTCAATCTGTAAACTATGCATTTATCCAGTATACCACTCTGTCTCGCAGAAAATCCAGGCCAATGATTTTAAACAAGGTATTTGCAAAAAAACATAAGAGTGTTGCTTCATGGAAGATAATCTTGACACCAATATTTAAGATAACTTGGGAATGCCAGAAGGAGTGTAAAGTGGCGAAGGTCAGGTGGTAGGAAATGACATAGGTTATTGTCAGTCAAAACAGTTGGATATGATAATTAGCAAGAGATGGATTTCATGGTTGATATTTTCAGAGTTTAAGGGGAACACAAAACAAAACTCTTTCCAATTATACATTGTTTTGATATTTAAGAGAAAATGATCAGATTCAAAAAGATGTGATTCTAAGTCATTTGAATTGCTCCTCCAAATTAGCTTTTCTATCATTTTAGCATCTTATCTTTTATTAGTTCCTTAATTATATAGGTACTACTTTTTCAGAAAACTTGAGGTCAATGTTTAAACACGGTAAAAATTTGTCTGAATTTTTAAAATTGCAACTCATACATAGTATAACGACAATATTATTTTGTTTAGGCTGAAACTCATACACCTCCTTTCTTCTTGAAAAGTGGCATTTTTACTTTTATTCATTTTTCCTATTGATAAAATTCAGATGCCCTGAATCAGCACCACCTGTCCATGTGCAAAATGTATTATAATTTTTTAGTCTTTATCAGTAGAATATACTTCATTCTTGCAGAATTGAAGGATATGATAACTTCTAAATGAGATTCTTGACATTAGCAGAAATGTACAGAACAGGTCTTGTCCCTCTCCACATTTTATTCTGTCAGAATATAATTAAGCAATTAGACATGACAGTGTGTATTGTAATGTAGGAATAACACAGATCCTCAGATGTGTTATGCAGTATAAGGCTGAATTCCATTAGGAATCCCCCCAAAACAATTCATTTACAAGAATAGAACATACCCTTAACTAGGGAACTACAACAATGACAAGTTCATGGCAGGACATTTTTGGTGGATGGAGGCGATGTTTCAGAAAAGCAGAGGCTGCATGTTTTTCTGTTCTTTTATTTTTATTTTACAAAAACGTGAAATATGTTTTACTGTGCCTCTAGCTATTATGAAAATCAGCACAGCAGAGATTATATTTTAATTAATTCCATATTAAACTATGAATTTTCTACAGTTTTGCAGGTTTCCTAGTGTACCTTTTAGGTACAATAATGTCAATTGCTGTTCTTAAATGTTAGATCATTGGACTTTTTCTTTGAAGGCTTGATTCTTGTCCCAGCATAAAGTGAAATATGTATCACTTAGTTTATCTGTTCCAAATATTACCATAATATTCTATAAATTTGGTAAGATTAAATATATTTTTAAAAGTATATATCTCCAAATTTTACCAACCTCTGAAATATAGCAGTTGAGGTTATGTAATATTAAATAATCAGGGAGAAAAATGACATCAGCTTAAAATTCTAAATATTTAAAATTTTAAATTTAATCATTACATTATTTAGTTGCAATAGAAAAGTATGAGTATTAATAAAATATTAATACAAAATGGCTCATTTTAAAACAAATGTCCTCTTTTGAAACTTCTAAAGAATATTCTCAATCTATTTACAAGAATAAAATGTACAAGAACACAATTTACATTTGACAGAGAAACTACGTAAAATTCATGACAGGACAATTTTCTATGTGTGTATGTGCATGTAAACACATGTATACAGAAACATATATACATATATTTGTATAATTATAGACCATACATATGTATACATATCCAAATGTATATATGAATTTATTTATACCCAAAGAGAGGATAAATAAATATATATACATTATATATGTTTATATTATATATGTAAATATATGTATATATTTATATATACATACTCAAAACCAAACCTGTTGGCTGTTGAGTGGATTTTGACTCATGATGACTTCATGTGCTTCAAAGTAGAAATGCACTCCATAGGGCTTTCGTGGCTGAGATCTTTTGGAAGCAGATTACCAGACCTTTCTTCTGAGATGCCTATAGATGGATTTGAACTATCAACCTTTCAGTTAGTAGTCGAGTACTTATACACAAACACATGAGACTAATACACAAACATACACACAGACATAATATGCATACACAAATTTAAAATTCATTTAGGCTAAATCCAGTGTAATAATTCAAATACATAGTCATTGTTCATACATGATATTATAAAATCCTCTGAAAACACTAGTTACTAGTTGTGAGACTGAACCAATTACTCACCATCTGGGTGTCATAATATTCTCTTAGTTTCATGGAAGTAATAATATAATGTGTCTACGGTGAATAGTTGCTGCACATGACTACAGCCAAGTCCATTTCATGGGCATGCAGCCAGTGTAGTCACTCAGAAGGCTGAAATGCTCTTAGCCACCATCTTAATATTTTTAATACTTTTACGTTTGAGTCAGAGCTCTGTAAGCACAGTGAGACAATGGAGCATGTAGAGGGGAGGATGGTGGCTTGGGGCTTCAGCCCATGGACAGTTGCCTCCCAGGATGGGTTCTTGGCTTCTTGCTTCCTCAGTCCCTGGCAACTCTTCCTTCTCCTTGTCCCCTGCTTCCCCCTGCCCCCCTCCAAACTGCTGCTAGCATTACTTTCCTTCCTCCCTCTGACCCCAGGGGACTTTGTGTACTGGGTGAGGGTCAGGGTCAGGCTCACGAGACCCCCTGCATCTTGGCTTGGGCATGGCGGTGGCTGACCCTGCCCTGGCTGGCAGCCCATAGCATGTCTTGCAGGGTCCAACCTCTCATCTACCATAACCCAGGTACTGAACACTTCCCAGCATAGAAGTTGAAAGATACTTGGGGTTTCCCATCTGCTATGGGTTGGGGTAGCAAGTCTGTAGGAAGAGGGGAGGCCCAGCTTGAACTCCACCAACCTGTTCTGGCCTCAGCACACAGAATGAATGCAGTGGTTGGTGGGAGGGGAACACGGCAACCATGAGGCCTCAGGAAACCCTTATTGCATGGGGGATGGGGAGCGAGCTGTGGAGCTACCAGGGATCCATGAAGGTCTGCAACCACGCAGTGAACATAGCCATGTTGGACTAGACTTCCCCTTTCAGTGCCTAGGGAGAACCTCTCTTTCTCTCTCCAGTCTTCCTGCGTCTGACTTGTGTTTGTCTTTTCTGTCCACCTTGAGGCACTCTCCAGCTACAAGTCACGAAAATAAGAATTGGGTACCATCGGTGATTCCACATATCGGTTAAATACACTGATGATTTCATGTAAAACTATCATTGAGCAATGCAAAGAACAGTAAAGTACATGCTAAAAATTTAAATGGTTAAATTTACTTTACTTAGAACAACATCAAATAGCAAATGAAAAAACATTATGACAAGATGAGAGAGGTACAGACAGACTGTGGAAGAAAGGAACAAGCTTTATACAAACCTTTCATGACACTTTTTCCTGCTTTTTTGAGTAAGAGACCCTGCCTCTTCATTTTCCACAGGGTCCCACCAATTATATCGCTGGCACTGATGAGAACTCACAAACATTAGCTTTTGTTATTACAGAGACTCTCCTCACTATTTAAATTACATTATAAGGCAAATGTAGACAATTATCATCATAATACCTGTGATAAAATCAAATACATATTTTTTCTCATTTTGATTATTGCTTCAAAATAAAGAGTTTCCTTAGTGTTTTAGTTTAATCTTGTGTAAAGTAATAAATGCATTATTATATACACAAATTTACAGCAGCAGTCACTCGATTCTTATTTATATTTCTGGTGAACACTGAAAGTTGGTGATGAGAAAATAAGAGATAAATATGGAAAAAAGCCATAAGTATGCTATGCAAATTATGAATAGTAAATTGGACACATTGATTAGATTCTTAGAATGTGTAATAGATTGAAAAAAGAAGTCTGTCAACTAAGTTTTTGACAGGTGTCAAAAACACAGAACTATTTTTTAAAATGAGATTAATTGGCAGAGTATACTATGTGCGCTTTTTATATTAAGTATAATACAGTTTACTTTTACAGATTTGATGACTACTTGAACCGTTGATAATTTCTGAAAAATAAATGGACTTTAGAACTCATCTATCTAATTTTGGTGCAAATCCAGAGCTATGCTCAAGATTTATTACAAAGTAAACTATGTTTTTTGCAATCTTTATAATATTTGCATTCTTTATAGCATAGGACTACCACAGTCCCCATAAACTAAGTATACGATGCCGTGCTTCTTCAGTATCTTAGTGTGGCCATTCAAAAGACCCAACTGTGCTGCTGCTTAGAATTTTAGTATCAATATAATAGGAAGATTTCTAGGTAAGGAGTTCAAGTCACAACCCACAGTCTTACTATCTGTGTTACTTTTGGCAGGAAATTAGCAGCTCTGAGCCTCAGTTTCATCATCTGTTACATGGGGATGGTAGCACTTACTAGGTCTCATACACAGAATTTTGCAAATTTAAGCCATAGTAAATACGAAAGCACTCTGTAAACCTTGATGGGCCAATCAAATGAAAGTTTCACAAATGTTAATGGAATGACACTTACTGTGTAACTGTCTAGAGAAGATTACTAAACCATTGTGTTTATATGACAATTCTTTGTGTACAAATGATTTTACTGTTATTAGTTCACTTTATTTGAAAAAGGTATGTGAGGTAATTGAACAGTCATCCATATTAGATCTATGAGGAAATAGAGACACAGACTTTAAATACTTTCCCAAGATTATAGAATCATTGAGTTTTGCAGCTTAAATAAAATTTAGTGATTACTTACTCCAACTTCTTCATTTTATGGAAAGAAAACTTATATCCAGAGAAAATTGGTGAATGTACCATGGTAGACTGACAATTATGTTACTACAGTTTTCACTTGGTAGTCCCTTTTTCTTTCTTACTCAACCTGTTGTCACTAAGGTGATGACAATTTAATTTTTTTTCTTTAGTTGAAACAAGTTTTGTCAATCAATAGAAATAAAATTATGAAATAGTGAGTAAAGCACAATATTAACATTTAAAACTTTAAATTTTGCACTCATTATTCATTTATTAATTAAAAATACATATATGGCAGAGATCTAGTAGGTCAAACATTGGCAATAGGTAGCAAGAGAAGCATTTCCCAGTCTCTTCCTAAACCTAGACTCTAAAGAGTGAGATTGGCAAAAAAAAAAGTAAATAAATATGAAAATATTGTTAATTATAAGAAGTGCCACAAAGGAAATAAATCAGTTGTTGAAACCTAGAATAAATGAAGAGAAGCTGTCAGAGCTGCTCATTTAAAATGGGTGGTCAGAAAATGTCTTTTTGTTGAGGGACCATTGAAGCTGTTTTCTGGCTGATAAAAGGGCTAACCACAGAAAATGTTAAGGCAGAGAAAAAGCTACTGAAAGGTAAGGGAGTTTCATTGTATTTGCAATGCAATGGAAAGCTATTGAAGAGTTTTAAATATGAAAATATCATGATGTGTTGCACATTTTTAAAGGATTACTCTGGCTGCAAGGAAGGGAATGATTGGAGAAGGAAATTATGGAAGCAGAACAAATAGGAAGCTACTGCAGTCATACAGATGAGAGATGTACTCCTAGGCGCAGGGCACAGGGCTGTTGTGTACCACTGGGCAGTGTGTGTTCTGCATACCTCTGTGGGGGCCGTTCTCTTAGAATGCTAAGTGAATGGTTACACATAAGACTGTGCAATGAAAAACTGTACACTGTGACCTTGCTTAGGAGTAAGGTGGTGTTAGTAGAGATGGAGAGAATTGGCACAATCAGTACAGGTAGACTCCAACTTACGATGGGGTTCCGTTCCGACGACTCTGTCCTAAGTTGGTTCTCAAGGAAGCCGAATACCTCATACCTCGGCTTTTTTAAAAAAATATATATATATTTTCATTGCCTGCTATATGGCAGTGTTTTGAACGGTAAATCATAACTTTGAACGTCTGTGAGTGAACATCTGAGAATAATAACATCAGCAAATTACATGCTGTAACATTGTACGCAGTACATAGATAATACTAACGATAAGTTGTACAAAACAAGAAAACAAAACCAGATGGTCTAAATGCAGTTCGTCGTAACTAGAATACGTTTTAAGTTGGGACTACCTGTACACAGTTTAGAGATAGAATCAATCACCCCTTTTAATTGGATGGACATTGGTGGAGAGAAACAGAAGAATTGGGAAAAAATCACATTTCATTTAGAACTGGGTAGATAGGGATTCTATTGCTCATTTCCCAATTGCTTCTAAACTTTCCTTTCTACATTTGTTATTAACTATTATACACAGCTGAATATGCTTTTTAAATTCTTTTGTTAAAAATGACTTTCAAATATTTGGAAACCTGGAAAAACTTTTCTCATATTGATATGATATGAGTTTGGTTTGTCAACATGAAAAAAATTCTATAAAAGATTAGCTTAACAAATTGGAAACAATATGATCTTTCAAAAACTCAAGTTATGCACAGTAAGTGGTCAATAGCTATTTATTGATGGTGATGATGTTCTCTGCCCTTTGAAGAGCTGATAATAATACAATGCAAACCATGTGCTGTTGAAATCACTTAAATGGGATATTTATTAACATGATTAGACTAATTTGCTGCAAGACTGAAATTCTTCTCCAGTGTTAATATGAACAGTAGAGTAGGCCTGAGGAGTGAAAATTACAAATAGTGTTTTTTCAGAAGATATGATTTTGTATATTCATGTAATTTAGCATTAAAATATTGGTTTAACCTAATACTAAATTTAAAATGCTGAGGTTTCATACTTTTGCTATAGAAAAGTCTTAGTTTTCTTTCTGCCCAACAAAGCAAAACATATTGATTCTTACAGTGTTTAATACATTAACTTGACCTTAGCGTACAGTATTTAAAAAGAAAAAAAAATGTTCATTGTAAGAAGAATCTTCAAGCCTCCCTGAGAGGATTGGCAATGCATCCAATATTTTAATGCTGTCACTCTGTAATCTGTTGATTGGTATTCATAATTCTTCACAGAGATACTGTAAAGATTAATGAAATAGAGTTTGTAAAGTATTTTATCTCCTCAAATGCAAGTTCTGTGAGCTGAACATTTAGAAGCCTCATTATACACAGGGTATACTGTGCCAGAACTCTTAAACTGTTAGTAAAATCTCTTAAGTGTTGTACTTTATCATTGCTGTCTCAGTAATGTGGCGCTGTGCCTATCAGATCAGTTTTTGTCTCTTCGGGACTGTTTAAGCATAGTACTATTGATACTTGACATTTATCAGAGTTACAGTGATCCTTTTAAATTTTGAGGGTATGGAATTTGAACTTGATTTACCTTATAGTGTTATCTAATAATGTCAGGCTCTGTATAAGCACAACCCAGCATTACATAAAGAGCGGCGATGTTTAAATTATATCCTCGGTATAATGAACCTCCGCAAAGTTTGCTTTACAACATAATGCGATGAGTTCCTCTCCCAAAAGAGCTTTGAGGTACAGGACACTTTATTTGAATGCCTAAAAGGTACTGTCTCATATCAATATAACTTTCTGCATTTTTACCATAAAACAACATTAATTTTTAGAATGTTATTTCTAGAAATGTCTCTGATTTCTAGAAGAAAGAAAAAGACACTTCCTTTGGAATTTGATATTACCTAATTCCACCTTGGGAAAGAGAGGGGTGGTGAAGCTTAAAAGATCCTAGGGAATCCTAGAGTAACAAAACACTGTTATTTGGAGTGGTAGGGGAAGTGGTTAGGTCCTCATTCACAATTGCTCGTAGTTTCTCTGGGCAATAATGCCTAGGAAGAGAATATCACTGAGAACATATAATGCAAAACAATGTCGAGTCTAACATGAAAGCATTTCTTTTGAGGAGAAGACTGAAACTCATATGCTATAAGCCTGATTTAGTTGTAAAATGTGTTCCTTCTTTGTACACATAGAATGAAGGTCACACTATATATGGGAAAATAACTTAATCTTTTAAATATAATTCATATGAACATATCTATCTGGTGCAGTGGTTAAGAGCTTGCTTGCTAACAAAAAGCTTGTCAGTTCAAATCCACCAGCAGCTCCTTGGAAACTCTATGGGGCAGTTAGTTCTACTCTTGTCTTATAGGGTCACTATGAGTCAGAATCCACTTTACGGCAACGGGTTATGGTTATGAATTACAGGTTTTTTATTTACCTTAATGATAGAGGAAATTTCATTCTATTTAGAACCTATGTAACTTTTTCTTAGTCTTCTAACTAGCTACATACTTGTCAAAATATGTTGTTAAATATGGTTTTCTGATTTAAATACTTTAAAACAAGTACAATTTGGAACTGAAGAGGAAAAACAATAAGCAAAAACAAAACAAAAGGACAGATACATGCAAAAATAAGGAATACAATGTAAAAAAGAAGACATAGGCATGATATAATTTCATTATACATTAAAAATATCTAGTGCCCTTATTTTACCCAAAGGTTTATTTTTAATCAAGATGTAATATTTAAAAAAAAAAAAAAAACTGTCATTTTAATTAGAAAGTGATCATGTTGCTCATAAGATATCTTAAACCTCTTGTTACTAGGTGATCATCTTTTAAACCAAAAGTAGAGACTACATTTCTACAATATAGGCAATGTAAACTAGTTATCATATTTTTATACCAGACTATTTGCTTTATTGAAATGAAAACGTTGTATAGGCATGTATTTTTTGTGTAAATTTAGAGAAATGGATGCTGAAAGGAATATTTTATAAATCTCACTGTATTTCAAATTATTAATCCTATTAACTACTGTTGACAAAGATTTTAGATGGCCTGTAATCCTCAAAGTTTAGCTAAATAAGATTTGGTATAAATCAATCAAATAAATCCTTACCTAAGCTATCTATACATAGAATCGGAGCCTTGGTTGCACAGCGGTTAAGCGTTAGGCTGCTAACAAAAAGGTGAGTAGTTTGAATCCACCAGGTGCTCCTTGGAAACCCTATGGGGCAGTTCTACTCTGTCCTATAGGGTCACTATAAACTGGAATCGACTCCACACCAAGGAGTTTCTTTTTTTTTGGTATACTCAGAATTGTGTCTTTTAAAGTGTTTCTTTTGCTGTGATTTTCTATTTACACTTATTGTTTTTCTTTCTTTCTTTTTTTGTTGTTGCTACGTATTCCAGATACATTATATGATAAAAATATAAGTGCGTGTTTCATTTTTAAGAAATTTCCTATAAATCATGTGTAATGTGCATTTCTCAAGATAGAGATACTTTAAGAGTCCCTGTTCATCAGATATTCCATAATGCTGTATTCCAGAAGTTTTCTACTTGGGTAAGTGGGGAATAATTCAAAGAGTGAAGAAACTGAATGATACTTTATGAATGGTTATACAGGAAAAATAAGTAAGAGCTCTCTCTCTTTAACTGTGGTCATTGGTAGTAAAATTTGGTGATGCATCAAACATAATTTTAAAAAGCCTTCGATAATGTAAATCCTTACAAACTTGCAGAGATTAAAAATTAACTTTAAAGTGGTTGAAATATTTAGTATTTTGTAGATGATATTGAATATTCACCACACTTAATGAAAGAGTTTTAATCTACCAGGATTCTGTGATCGACTGTCAGAAAGGGGAAAAGCGCCACCTATTGATCAGAATATGCAAATTATTTGCTGGTCTTTGAACTTTCTGCTACCTGTGCTGTGTTGTAGTACAAGAATTTATTACTACATTGAAGATTTTAGCCCCTCAGTCCTAACATCCTTTAAGTCGATTTCATTCTCAAGAATATTATCTCTCCATTTAAGGATATATTCAATACATCTTGTAACATAGTCTTAACTAGCCTTTCACCGTATTTTTTTATGAACAGCAAACCAAAATCCTCTCAACAGAATGTTTAATGCATTGTATACTGAAATAATGGGACATAAACATATCTCCTTTTTAGTCAATAGTTCACTTTGTAAGTAGAACAGAATAACTCTTCACAAACTGTAAAACTGTTGTTTAAAAAATCAGAGTTTAAAGTTTCAGATATAGTCAAATACAAATTGTGTGAAATAGTATGCATGGTAGTTTAATAAATATATTTAATGCATGTGATTATAAATAGTCATTAGTTACATATTTCACTTTGAAATCTTAAGTCTTGAAAATTAATAGTTAATTCATTGAGTAACATTTCAACAAATTGTATTGAAATTCATGGACCATATAGACTGAACGGAAGGGTAGTAGTTCTATTTTAAAAGAAGATTTTATGTCTGTAGAATTGAGGAAGATTGACTTTCATATGAGATACCTCTATTCTTATATTACTATCCCCAATACCAATAGAAAACTCTTTTTAACCTACACAGAATTATCTTTTATCCTTTCAATACACGGAGGATTATCAGACTGAAATCCTAAACATATCTACAGGCAGGAACTGCCTCCAATCTTTGCCGCTGGAGGGAAGCAGTTTTAATTTTAGGATAGTTCTTGCTCAGCAAAATGTTAACTGTGTAAAATCACTTTAACATCTGAAACGAAACAATAGAGTTATGCTGTTGAAGGAATTATACAACTGTAAATACTGCTAATTAGGTGAAAATGTACTAAGTTTCCCTTAAATACCTGATTTCAAATACACAATGTTAACTTGGAAACTAAGAAAATGAATGCCCAGATGCACTTATTTTCTAACGATGATGATTACAATTTGTGTATTTGTTTTACTAAAATGTAATTGTAATGCCTCGGTTTTACTTGCTTCCCTGTGAAACTTTACAGGTTATCTTTGTTCTCTCCCATGTCAATAAAGTAACGGCAGATAACTATTAATATATTTCTTTGCATCTGCACAGTGAAAACTTTAAATATTAAAACGAAATATTGCAGCCCATATATCATCTACTCTTACAAGACAGGAATGACAGTATTAAGATGCACATTCAGGATAGCACTCTTTCTGCTTTGAACGCTGTCAAGAACAAAGTGCTTTACAGACTTAAAATAAATCTAGGTACTAATCCATTGAATTTCTGACAACAGGAGCCCAAGGTTTCCATGCACTTAGCTGAGTACTGCATAAGAGCTTGTGCATTATTTATGTCCACTAATGGTGTTGCAATGCGCTTTGTGTGAAGCAGTGACAGTGCAATCTGCCAAGATAGCTGCTGCTGTGGACAAAGCCATACATTTTCTTGAGCTTGAATTTTTGACAGAATACTCTATTAATGCCAATTCGGCTTAAGTAAATGCTGAGCAGGGGTCAGTTGTTCCTTTTTCCCCTCTTATCTTATTATTTAAGAAAATAGTGCCATAAAATTGAAAATGATGTTCTGAGGTTTGCTGAATTTTTCAGGACAATAGTAGCCGATAAAGGTCATTCTACTTTTTTGTCTACTTTTATGATTTCGTGTGATGGTCCACAGACTCAGTAGGAAAGCTCTTAGCACTGGGAAAGGGAGGTGCTATTAATTCCAGTTTCAATGTCATTATACTCTTCAGTGGATCAATAGAATTAAATGAGCTGAGATATTAGGAAAATATTGAAAAAAGCAGGAGGGTTGTATTGTTTGACCAGGGTTGGGATGAGTTGAAAATAAAGAACCATCTATAGCTGCTGTCAATAAATCATAAAAACTATACTCTGAACCAAATGGAATACAGCATGAAGCCTCAAGCCTTAAATGCCCATAATATCTGTTGTGGTTTTTATAATTAAACATTTTTGTTTGAATTATCCATTGCAGTTGTCTTTTATCAGTCAAGTACGCTTTTAAAAATGTTTTATTCACACAGGGAATATTCCTGTATTGATATCTAAGATAAAGGCGGTTCTATTCATAAACCTAAAAATATGTTTTGATTAATGGGTCACTTTAAAAAGGAGTGGGAAGATGCTTATATTAAAAAATTAAATTCAGGATTCTGTTCACTTTTGGACATTATGTACATATATTTGAATGTATAACTTCTTGGGTTATAGATGCATGGTTGATTTTTCCCTTCCCTGCAGTAATGTTTTGTCATTTAATTAAACTGTAAGAAGTCAATAAATCCTAGTCTTCTTAATAGCAAAAATAACTTGAAAGTGTTTTATTTTAGTCAGTAAGAGATGCATATTGGATCAAACATTAACAATGGAGTTGTTCACTCTCTGTACAAATAAGAACAAAAAAGACTTATGAATCCCTAAAAGAGTGAAATTGGTAGCATCATATAAAGTGCTCACAGGCATATGTTGAATTCTTTTATTAAACCTTACTGGAACTTGCTACATTTTAAAATTTCCTCACAGTGATAAATTTTGGCTATTATAGTATATTTGTGTTCAAAACTAATCTCAAAAAAATCCTTACTTGAGAAAAAATATTTTTAAATGTGACTGATGTGGCAGAGACAATAAACCGCTCATCCAAAGATGTGTTCTCTTTGTCCTACGCATACTGCTAGATGTCTTGTTCCTTCTACCCTTGCCGGTAGGCGTGACCATTGCTAGATAAAGGACTGTTAAGAGTGAATGGTACATACCATTTCTAAGCCAAGACATTTAAGAAGTGACTGTGCTACCTCCGTATTCTCTTTCCCTCCCTCTGAATGGATGCAATAGCAGAGCTAGAAAAAGGAAGGAATATGGGTTCTGGAATCACTGCAACGGATCCCTACCAAATGTGAACAGCTGCTTGTGCTGTTATGAAAGCAAGAATAACCACCTATAGTGTCTGAGTCATTATACCTATGGTTCTATTTGTTACCACTGCTTAGTCTTCCCAAAATTATAAAGATAACATTAAGTAGGGTCAGTAATTTTTGACACATAATGGTTGTGAAAGATAAGCATGTCAGTAAATTTAGAGCTCAAAAATTGCTTTTCATTTCCCTTTCAATTTTCAGGATGACAAACAGAGCAATCTACTCTGGGGTCAGTTTTGGTTTTCATGATCTAGGAGATGACATCTCACAAAATGACAGTTTAAGATAGCCCAAATTTTGAGCTTAATTTTACAATATCCTTATTAGACCGTGTATACAGATTGTTAGTAGGATGAAATATAATTGGAAGATCACTTCACTTGACTATCCTGCAAAAATAAATATTCTTATTATAATCAACTATTATGCTAACCCAGAAGTTATGGTTCTAGTCCTTACTTTCTAAGGACACAATGGAAGTTTGATTTTTCTGAGAACAATATTAGCATATTAAGAACAACATTGTATTTACAGGATGGAATAAAGATTTTGGGTCTCATTTGATTTTCTAACTTCACGTTGTTGTTGTTAGGTGCCGACGAGTTGGTTCCAACTCATAGTGACCCTATGTACAAGAGAATGACACAGTGCCTGGCCCGGTGCCATCCTCACAATCATCGCTATGTTTGAGCCCATTGTTAAAGCCACTGTGTCAATCCATCTTCTTGAAGGTCTTCCTCTTTTTCGCTGACCTTCTTCTTTACCAGGTACAATGACCTTCTCCAGGGACTGGTCCCTCATGATAATATGTCCAAAGTACGTGAGACAAAGTCATAAGGAGCTCATAAGGAGCATTCTGGCTGTACTCTTCCAAGACAGACTTGTTCATTCTGCTGGCAGTCCATGGTATATTGTATATTCAGTATTCTTCTCCAGCACCATAATTCAAAAGCATCAATTCTTTTTTTGTCTTCCCTATTCATTGTCTAGCTTTTGCATGCATATGAGTTGACAGAAAATGGCTCATGGCTTAGGTCAGGTGCACCTTCATTCTTAAAGTGACATCTTTGCTTTTCAACAATTGAAAGAGGTCTTTTGCAGCAGATTTGCCCAATGCAGTATGTTGTTTGATTTCTTTTTTTTCTTTTAATTGTGCTTTAAGTGAAAGTTTACAATTTAAGTTAGTTTCTCATACAAAAATTTATACACACATTGTTACATGACCCTAGTCGCTCTTCCTATACTGTAATAGCACACTCTTCCTTTCCACTCCAGATTTCCCATGTCCATTCAACCAGCTCTTGACCTTCTCTGACTTCTCATCTCACCTCCTGACAGGAGCTGTCCATTTAGTCTTATGTATCTACTTGAACTAAGAAGCACACTCTTCACAAGTATCATTTTATGTCCCATAGTCTAGTCTAATCTTTGTCTGTAGAATGGGCCTCAGGAATGGTTTTAGTTGTGGGCTAACAGAAAGTCTGGGGGCCATGTCTTCCAGGGTCCCTCCAGTCTCAGTCAAACCATTAAGTCTGGTCTATTTGCTAGAATTTGAGTTCTGCACCCCACTTTTCTCCTGCTCCATTGGGGATTCTCTGTTGTGTTCCCTGTCAGGGCCGTCATTGGTGGTAGCTGGCACTATCTAGTTATTCTGGTCTTAGGTTGATGGAGTCTCTGGTTTATGTGGCCCTTTCTGTCTCTGGGGCTAATATTTTCCTTGTGTCTGTGGTGTTCTTCATTCTCCTTGTTGTTTGATTTTTTGACTGCTGCTTCCGTGGGCATTGATCGTGGATACAAGTAAAATGAAATCCTTGACAACTTCGATGTTTTCTCCATTTATTATGATGTTGCTTATTGGTCCAGTAGTGAGGACTTTTGTTTTCTTTATGTTGAGGTGTAATCCATACTGAAGGCTGTAATCTTTGATCTTCATAAGTAAGTGCTTCACGTGCTATCCACTTTCAGTAAGCAAGGTTGTGTTATCTGCATGTTGAAGATTGTTAATGAGACTTCCTCCAATCTTGAGGCCATGTTCTTCCTCATATCATCCAGCTTCTCGGATTATTTGCGCAGCGTACAGATTTACTAAGTGTGATGAAAGAATACATCCCTGATACAAGCCTTTCCTGAATTTAAACCATGCAGTATCCTCTTGTGCAGTTTGAACTACTGCCTCTTGGTCTAAGGTATGCATTACTGAAGCCATGAGCCATTTTCTATAGCCTCATATGTATGCAAAAGCTGGACAATGAATAAATAAGACCAAAGAAAAATTAATGCTTTTGAATTATGGTGTTGGAGAAGAATATTGAATGTACCATGGACTGCCAGAAGAGCGAATAAGTCTGTTTTGGAGAAGTACAGCCAGAATGATTTTTAGAAGCAAGGATGGTGAGACTTCATCTCACATACTTTGGACATGTATACAGGATAGATCAGTCCATGGACAAGGACACGATGCTCAGTGAAGGGTCGACAAAAAAGAGGAAGACCCTCAACAAGATGGATTGACATAGTGCCTGCAACAATGGGCTGAAACGTAACAATGATTGTGAGGATGTTGCAGGACTGGGCAGTGTTTTGTTTTGTTGTGTGTAGAGTTGCTATGAGTTGAAATCAACTATGGACACCTGATAAGAAAAACATGTACATTCTTGCTGTCAGTCCATATATATTTTTGAACAAATGATAGAAATAATTTTTATTAACTACTTATATGATTTATTTGATATCAGACATTTATAATTTTTCAAAGTTATAATCATAATTATTTAATGAATTTGTAAAATGAATACATGAATGTGTAAAATAATGTTTGTGTCAACAGGTGTACATGGGTCCAAAGAAACTTTCATATCTCTGACCACAGACACAGCTTGGTATCTTATTGAATGTAGTCAAATGAAATTAAAAAAACAAATTTTTATTTTTTAAATTAATGCTTTATTGTATTTTTGTTGGAAGTGTACACAGCAAAACAAGTTCCCACTCAACAATTTCTATGCAGATTCTTCAGTGTCTTCGGTTACTTTCACATTGTCTCAACATTTTCATTAATTCCGTTCTAGTTGTTCCATTCCCATTCACCTAATCCTGTAGACACTCAACCTTCTCACTTATGCTTTAGAGTATTTGTTGACCAGTTGGTCTCATATATATGTGATTTTTTAAAAGAGTACAGTACTAAAGGGTGATATTCAATACTTTATGACATAAACTCCTATTTAGCTAAAAGGTGTCTTGGGATAGTTTTAATCCAAGGATTAAATAATATCTCAGGGCAATAGTTTCAGGGATTCTTTCTGTGTAAATAGGTCCAGTAAGTCTGATTTTTTCAGAATTTGAAGTTCTATTCCGCATTTTTCTCAGTTTATACCAGGATCCATTTATTGTGGTCCTGATCAGGATGTATGGTAGTGGTAGTCAGGCACCATCTAGTTCTTCTGGTCTCAAGGTAGACGAGGCCATGGTTCATGTAGACAATTAGTCTTGTAGACCCGTTCCTTTTCTGAATCTTGTGTTTCCATTCGCTTTTGCTCCAGGCCAGAAGACACAGTAGTTTTATTTTAGATTGTCATTTGCAAGCTTTAAAGACCCTAAATGTTACTCACCAGACTAGGAAGAAAACAAATTTCTGAAAGCATCTTTTTTTTTTTCAGTCTGAAATTCTACAACCAAGCAGAAAGGTGGTAATTCAAGTATTCTTGTGGCCCTCGTATTCTTAATGTGGTTTAGCAAATGGCAGTCCTAAGAATAAGTAATTGTTATTACCCTCCTTCACTTATCTGTATCTCCAGACTAATACATTTCCTAGATTCAAAAGAAAGAGGAAACTGATAAAAATTAAAGAGTTCTGAGAAGGATTAAGATTAGTTAAAATGACCTGATTTGTGGGCATGAGAAAGATAGTATGATAGTTCTATAAATTAGAAGTTAAACTTATTGTACATATGTTGGAATATTTTAAAAGCTGAAAAAAGAGTTGAGAAAACAAGATTTGAGAAATGAAGGAGCCAGGGATGCCCAGAGTTTCAGCAACAAAAGTGAATCTAACCTCTACCTAGAGGAGTGTTGTTGGTATGTCACACTAGTGGCTCCTAGATTCCACTTAGTTGACTACGATCAGCACTCAAAATAATAGAATATATTATAAAATAGAAAAGATAACATACTACCCAGGATAGCTTTTGCTGTTTTAAAACTTTTCCTTTTATTTTAATGTATTTTTGTGTGTGCTAGGTTTCTTGTGCTATATATTTCTTACTGCAGTCAAGGTCAAAAACTAATGCTCCAAAGCACTACATTTGACTTAAGTCAATTCCATTCTATTCCAAATACCAAATTTAACGGTAAAATATATGCTTAGTTTATCTTGGGTCATATGTCCAGTGTGTATTCATTTAACACTACCATGATTATGAAGTACAGTAGTACTTGGTGATGGCCCTTGGATCCCCACTCAGGAAAGGTAGATATTCTTTGAGATATAGTTTACTCTTTTCATTAAATTCATGGACTTTGTTTTCTGAAATAAAGCAGTAATTTTTGTTAACAAAATCTGAAGTCTCATTGGAATATTAAATCTATGAAACAAAAGTGCTCTTTTCAAATTTATAGCTAATAATTGGAAAAAGAGAACTACGGATGTATGGCAAGAGTTTGATTTAATCTGAAGCTGTAGAAATCACATCCTTTTTGTATTATGTAAAATATACGAATACATAGCCTCTATTCTGTTTTCATTAAATGCCTGTTTGTTTGAAACAAGCTGTGGAAGTACCCTCTCACAAGCTATCCACCTTAAAGTGATGTTACAACTACCTCAGCGTTTCTTCTTCTATCAATCTGTATGTGGGAAATTATTACTATTTGTTTGCATGACTTGTTTCTCTCTAATACTTAAAAATTAGAAGCATATTTTGAAATTTATAGCTTTGGACAATTTTGCATGCAGCTACAACTAATACTAGTTATGTATTATATGTTAAATAACCTGTTTAATTAAATATTCTTTATATAATCAACTTTTCATAAATCATATGTGAAAGTAAATACTTCAATCTTCTGTAGGCAGCTTCTTCCATAAATAGAATTCTATGTTTTTGTCTTTCACTACAGGTATATTTGAATATTGAATACATTTGGTATTAATTCGGAAATAATCTCTTACCAATGGGAAATTTCCTACCAATTGGAGAGTTTTCCAACAATTTATTAGAGAAACATCTTTTGAAATTATGATGTAGAAGATAAGCTGCTGAGTCACCTTTCATCCAAATTACAGATTGGTTTATAAAATAAACAATATCACCCATAATAAACTACATGAGACCAAACAGTCAACATTTACGCTAAAACAAAGATGAGATACTAAGGAGGGGCAGGGAAGCTAGGTTAATGGAAATAGAAGAAACAGAATGGAAATAATGAGTATGTTGACACATTGTGAAAAATGTAAACAACGTCATAGAACAATTTGTATAAAAATTGTTAAATGGGAACCTAATTTGCTGTGTAAACTTTCACCTAAAACATAATAAAAATTTTTTTAAAAGAAGATGATCTGCTGGTACTCTTAAAAATTATTTTGAATTCATTCTTGTTAGTTCTTTATCTTGCTATTAACCACATTTATAAAGTTCTATCCATTATGTCACATGCATCATTTTGTAAAGTTTAGTTCTAAATCCATCTCCTTCTCTTAAATATACCATACTATAGTTATATCTTGACCAAAATTGGACAAACGTAGTTTTACTCAGCATTTATGTATGCAGGACATCTATAAATACACAAGTATATGTTTTATTATGATACATAAATCCCAAATTTAATATAAACTTTTGATTATCTTTATATTTTAATGTCTGTGAATTAATCTTCATAATATAATGCTTTAAAAGCACTAAGAAAGAATATTTTCTATGCTCTATGGTTTGCTTTCTAAATGCCAAATCATTGAAAAAAAGAGTTTTCTGAGGATAATAATCTTATTTTTTCCTGATAGTCCACAGATTGATCTATAGCATGCCTAACTACCAAACTCTTGATAATCAATAGGGAAATGGCTGAATGAGTATTGCATCAGTTTTGGTTAAATACACATAAAAGAATAACCTAAAGACCTTTAAAAGTATATCCTAGAAGGATGTTTAAAAATAACATCATAGAAAGTTTTAAATGATGTAGAAACTGAAAAACACAAATCAAAAATTATTTAGAATATGATCTTATTTTATTAAAAATATGTATGTTGTGCACAAATATGATTAGAATATCTATCTATCATCCATCTGTGTGTGCTGTTGTTAGGCACCATCGAGTCAGTTCTGACTCATAGTGACCCTATGTACATCAGAACAAAACAGTCCATTAGTCCTTCAGACTAATTGTTTCCTTGATTCTTTGGTTTTCTTCACTCTTGTTTGCTGTGGATGGAAAGAGATCAATAATTGTATCTTAGATGGCTGCTTGCAAGCTTTTAAAACCCTAGGTGATACTCACCAAAGTAGGATGTAGAACGGTTTCTTTATGGACTATGTTATTCCAATCGACATACATGTCCCCAGAGACTATGGTCCTTAGCCTTCAAGCTGGTAACTCAGTCTCTGGTAACTCAGTAACTCAGTCCCTCAGTCCTTCAGTTCCTGGTCCTGTGCCATCCTCACAATTGTTGTTATACTTGAGCTCATTGTTGCAGCTCATTGTTGTCAATTCATCTCACTGAGGGTCTTCTTTTTCACAGACCCTCTGCTTTACCAAGCATGATGTCCTTCTCCAGGGACTGGTCCATCCTGATAATATGCCCAAAGTATGTGAGACGAAGTCTCGCTATCCTTGCTTCTAAGGAGCATTCTGGCTGTATTTCTTCCAAGACAGGTTTGTTCATTCTTCTGGCAGTCCATGGTATATGCAATATCCTTTGCCCATATTTCAATTAAAAGGCATCAACTGTTCTTTGGTCTTCTTTATTCATTGTGTGTTTATGCATGTGTATATCACACTAGCTGTCACTGTTTCAAGTGGTGTAATTATGTTTGAAATTCAGTTCTGCTTGCGTATATATCTACCAAATTTTCTAGAATAAGCACACATTTTTGTAATAAGACATACAATTTTAATTAAAACCGTATAAATTATATATACATATATATAGATATAGATATATAGACATAAATTCATATAATTACACCTGGAGTGATCCTTAAAAGTTTATGTATGCTGAATAGGTGTGGGAGGGTGTATGGGAGTACACCCACATACATATATAGGTTTGTCTGTGGATATTTCTACATACATATTTGTATGTGCTGCATGTATACTCATATATATATAATAGAGCACACAGGGGGTACAGTCATGGAAAAAGCCTACATATATCCAAACACCTCAAGGGACTTAGTTACAGGCTTGAAAGCTAAGGACTATAGTCTCTGGGGACATCTAGGTCAATTGGCATAACATAGTTCTAAAGAAAACATTCTACATCCTACTTTGGTGAGCTGTCACCTAGGGTTTTAAAAGCTTGCAAGCAGCCATCTGAGATACAACTATGGATCTCTTTCCATCCTCAGCAAAGAAGAGTGAAGAAAACCAAAGACTCAAGGAAACAATTAGTCCAAAGGACTAATGGACTACAGGAACTACAGCCTCCAACAGCCCGAGTCCAGAAGAACTAAATGGTGCCCAACTACCACTATCTATCACTCTGACGAGGATCACAATAGAAGGTCCTGGTTAGAATGCAGGAAAACAATATGTAGTAACAAAATTCAGATTCATTAAAAGACCAGATTTACTGGTCTGAGAGAGACTGAAGGAACCCCCAAGACCACAGCTCTTAGACACCCTTCTAACTTGGAACTAAAGCCATTCTTTTTTTTTTGGAACTGAAGCCATTGTCAGAGATCACCTTTCAGCCAAATAATAGATGGGCTTATAAATAAACAATAACACACGTGAGGCTAGTGTTTCTTAGAACAATCATGTACATGAGGCCAAAAGGACAACATATGCCCAAAAGCAAAGTTCAGACATCAGGAAGGAGCAGAAAAACTGGACAAATGGAAAAGAGGAACTCAGAATGTTAATGGGGAGAATGCTGACCCATTGTGGGAATTGCAACCAATGTCATAGAACAATTTGTGTAAAAACTATTGAATAGGAAACGAATATGCTCTGTAAACCTTCACTTCAAGCATAATAAAAAATTAACTTATTCAAAGCTCTAAATAGAAAAAATAAATGACTTTCTCATGGTCAAGCAGCCCAGAGGTAACAGATCCAATAAGAAATATCTTTTACTTCTGAATTCTTAGTCCCTTTTCAATTCTACTATGGAAATAAGTTACGTTTTTATTTAGATTGTCAGTGTATATTTTTTTTCTACAAAATTAAATTCTTATTTACTTGAAGTTAAAACTGAAATAACGCTTCTTTAAAGCAGAGTAAGTAAATAAAATATTTTTTGCCCTTTTAATTTGGACCTCACTGCTAACTGCTTACAAGAGTTACTGGGCACTCAATTGCCCTGAGTCTTGTTTGTCCACAAAGCATCCCCCTTTGGGTTTGTAAAAATCTGGAAAATCTGCCAATTAAAGTGACTAAGGGAGAGGCTCAAATCCAAATAACAACAACAACACAACATCAACCTTAGTTCAAAACCACGTAATTAACAACTGTTTGCTATTCTAAATGCCCAAGTTAAGAATCTTAGAATGATGTCCTACTTGAATCAGGCTCCTAGTACAGTCTTTAATGAAATTCATTGGAAAGTATTTATTAAATAGTAACCCAGACATTATAACTTCAGTGTAATAAACATAGATTTGGAGAAGAAGAGAAGGTAGAATGATAAATTAATAAAGCTTGTTCACATAAAGCTGTATCTCTAGTAAATATAGAACAGATGTGCTAATGTGTCCTAAGGTGCAAGCATAATGGACCAAGATAATATTTTTTCTACAATAACCTTTTATTTCTTTCACCTGTTTATCTTTCTTGCACCTGTGTCTTGTTGGCAGCTTGCACAGTTGAAATTTCTAAAATGTGTAAGTATTAATGAAGTATAACTACTATTTTCCCTTGTGTGTTTCAAATTGTTCATAAATGTTCACATAGATTTTGTATGCCCTTATAATTGTATTGAGAGTCAAGCTTCTAGCTATTTATAGTTTTTTCTTGGCTTTCCCAATTTTTCATGAAAATGAGGGAAGAAAGATGTCAGAATACCCTAAAATGAGATAGTATATTTTTAATCTCTTTCAAATACTTTGTTTTGGTGATTTTTCTTTGTGTTTTGATTTGTCCCATTTTATCAATCTTGCTTTCTCACAGAGGTGATGATTTCAGGATAATTCCTTTTGTTCAGGAGAAGGGCAAGGCCAGATATTTTTCTATTGGTTTTAAATCTTGCCACTCACTATCATAATTGTTATACTTAGGAAATGAGTACTATTTTCTGTTCAGAAGCCTACGTCTAGGTTATATAACTTCTAAAGAAAGGGAAAAGTTTAGAAAAATATATATTATTTCTCTAGTCACCATAAATCCTGTTCACTTAGGGATCAGTTAAAGGTTACCATTGAGTCCTACTTCTTCCGTATTCATATACTGTTACTCAAAAATTTTAATATTCAAATTTGAACCAGCAATGATAATAAAACTGTACATAATTTATTTTCAGAAATACTTTGTCAAATATGAGTCCTAGAAATTAAATAAAATATAACTACCAAATTAAAAGCACCAAAGTGAGGTACCAAATAATGTTCTAAATAGGGAAAAATAATTGTGTTATTAATCATGGAGTAAAGATGGTAGAGGGAAACTTTATTGTTATTTTCCATTACATAATAGGATATTGTATAACAAATATTCATGAGCCGTTTTAACATAGAATATGGAAAGGATAGAATTGCATGAAATTACACATGAAATAATATATTTTAGCTAATTATAACATACTAAGTGGTATAAATAAACTATCCCCCTTTTTTTACAATTTCTTGGACAGCATAAATGTAACATTGCCAAGCAGTAGGTATAGTATCTGTATGACTTTTCAAGTTTCCTTCATCTTGTTTAAAATTAGTATTTTCAAGCCCAACTGTGTCATCATAATATTATCTATATTGGCATGTGCACAAAATATGCTCTATAAATAATCTGATTTTTTTGGAAACAGCGTGATCTTAGGAATATTTTCTTACTTCCTTCTAAATCATCACTATTAAAGAGAAGTTTAAAATTCAAAATTCGACTATAGTTAAGAAAGTACTTTAAAATATGCTATGTCATTTATGTGGGAGTACTTCAAGTTTCCACCACCCGTCTCTCTGTTTGTCCCATTGTAGTGGCTTGTGTGTTATGATGCTGGGAGCTATGCCACTAGCATTTCAAATACCAGCAGGGTCATCTATGGTGGACAGGATTCAGCGGAACTTCTAGACTAAGACAGTCCATGAAGAAAGGTTTGGCAATCTACGTCCAAACATTAGCTAATAAAAACCTTATAGATCACAATAGAACCTTGTCCAACTCACTTGCTGTAGACATGTCATCAGGAGGAATCAGTTGCTGGAGAGGCACATTATTTTTGAAGTAGAAGGCCAGCGAGGGTGAGGGAGACCTTTAGTGAGATGGATTGGCACAATAGCCGCGACAATGAACTCAAACATGCTGGTAATCATGATGGTGACTCAGGGCCCAGCAATGTTTTGTTCTGGTGTACATAGGCTGCCGTGAGTTGCAGTCGACTAGATGGCAGCTATTTCTTTCTCTCTCTTCTCACTCTCTCCTTCAGGTTTTATAACACTTGAACGTATTTTACAACACATTCAGCAAGAGGGAGGAAAAAGCCAAGAGTGACAATATTTAGTTGGTCAATGGAAAATTTTGTTTATTCTATAATGTCCTATAATCTTTATAATATCTGGAGTGTTTTACTACAAGAGCATTTATGATGTTCTTGTTCTCAATTATCTACTTTTAAAATTCCAGGCAACAGAATATTCTCACTTATCTAGTGATCACTTTACTTATCATTAAAATAGACATACAGGTCAAACTTTTGATGCTCTAGATCTGCGCTATTGAATACGATAGGCACTAGCCACATGTGGCTATTTATATTTGAATTAATTAAAATAAAATAAAATATAAAAAAATCAGTTCCTCAGACATACATATATAAAATACTCAATAGCCATATGTGGTTAGTCGCTACCATATTGGACAGTGCCAAAAATTTCCATCACTGCAGTAAGTTTATTGGATGAAATTGTTGTAAAATATTTAAATCCATCTCTTTGATGTATATCCTTTGGAATGATTTCTAAGGCTACCATTCCATACCTTATGTTGAAAAGAAATAAATATAAATAAATATAAAATTATGTAGAGTACCAAAACAATTTATTATAGTGGATAGGAGTTCCTGGAAAGCACACATAGTTAAGTGCTCAACTACTAAGCAAAAGGTTGGTTGTTCAAATCCACTCAGCGACTCCTTGGAAGACAGGCCTGGCGATCTACTTCTGAAAGGTCACAAGCCTTCAAAATTCTGTGGAGCAGTTCTACTCTGAACGTATGGGGTCTCCATCAGTCAGAATCAGATCGATGGAAACTGACAACATTGTAGTGAATAAGACTGGATCTTCTTTTTATAATATATGCAGCCATGGTAAGTTGCTGTACATCATTAAATTTCAGTTTCTTGTGTTTGATAAAAAATAATATGTCGTCTTTGGATTATTATTTAGATTGCATAATAAAGTCCATACAAAGTGTATAACACACTTCAGACACCTAGCAGCATTCAGTCAATCTTAATTATTGTAATTTTTACATTTTATTAAGCAGTAGTTATGTCAAATGATGGAATCTTAGAAGTCTGAAATGCTTTATATAAATTCATCATAATATATTAAACTGTATTCTGCTCGATTTTATCTTTGCATTTTTTCCGGGCGTATCAACAAGCACTGTGAGAAAGAGGATCTTCCATTTCAGCTCCTTTTGGAATTTAAACAATCTTGTTCATATGTAAGTCCATGGAGGTTATTTAAGCTACAACAAGCCAGTCAGAAAATTGAAATTAGTATTATAGCATCATGAAATTATTAGTTGGTCTCTAGATTATTCAACAGTAGTTGTAGAAAGTAGGTGAGGGATTTCTAAACAAACAACCTCAGAGTGCATGTGAGGTCATCTTAATCATATACCTGCTCGGCCTATTACACTATTACACCAGTGGCCTTTGATATACTGCACTTACCATGAATGTACTGTATATTTCCCTTGTATAATAATTTCCTGCAGACTCACTAGGCATTAGAGCTTTGCACCAGATGTGCTCTTTTCATGTTAATCTTTTACTGCTTTTTCCAAAACAGCAGTAGATTAGTTGTCTATAAATGGACCGAGTGTAATTTTCTATTTTGCTCAAAAGCAAACCACTGTAATCATAGAAGCTAGAATGAAGCATTTGCTTTTACTTCATTAAAGCTGTTACATTCTAAAGAATTGTTCAGTAATTTAGGGCTTATTTAGTTTGTATAGAAAGGGTGTATCTAGAAAGCTAACCTTATCTAGTTCAAGTAAGTATTAAATACTATAGTTTGAATCATTCTACTACATTTAACTTACTACCCAGAGGAATGTAGACCTGAAATTACATTATGTCATACATGATGACCTAGTTTAGGAAGATCTCTGCTATGGATTTCTCACAATGCAGCTTATGAAAGCAATCCAATCTAGGGAGCAGTTTCTAAAACTGAAAGACATTTTCCAAAAGAGCATCTCCAATCTTCTGTGATGTGACATTATGTGTTAATATACATATCTAGGTATAAATATTCATACAACATACATATACACTTACTTTAATCATTTAGTCATGTATCTTTAAATTCTAATATCATGATACAATTACCAATATATGTTTATTGTCTATTTCTATGTATATTTTGGCTTTGACTTGCTGGATCTTATGCCAGAATCACTTACGGCTTTCTCAAAATTAAGCTAAAGATGTTCCTTTCTTTTGCTCTACCCAGGGTACAGTACTAGAGCTTCGTCCTAGGAATAAGAGCAGATGGGTTCCAGAGCTTGCACTCAGGCCCTTCATGAGTCTCATTTTCCTCATCCAGGATTCCCTCCAGAGATACTAATCTATGAATACATGATATTCCACTTCAGCTTGTTCGCTATCCTGATATCCGTCTTAAGTTAGCACTCAGAATTGAACAGCTTCTTTACTGGGGAAATATTCAGGAAATAAACTTCCATACATTAATTTTCTTAGGGAGCAGGGCTAGAAATGAAGGGAAAGGGAAACTGAGGGACCCTTGACAGACCAGAAACCATTTTTCTTCCCTCTAACTAAGGCAAATGTAGACTGGGCTCCAGTGCCTTTGGGGAAGTGAATGCTTGCATTTTTTATCAAATAATATATACCAAGAGTGATGAATATACATTTACAGGAATTTCAGAACCTTGGCCTGATTAGGGTCTTTGCATTTGTCAATAATTTACAGATATATAATATTTATTTATTAGAAAATGTATATCTTTTCTTTGGAATCGTTTTTTGTAAGGTGTGACTGTATTGAAATTAAATTAACCTAGTTCATATTTATGCAGATTGATTTTAATTCACCTCATTCTTTGAGTAATAAATTTGCTAATATCACACAGTATAGATGCAATAATTATCCAGAATTGGATTTCAAAATCCAGCAGGATTCTGATTTAGGATTATGATAGTCATATGATTATTGCTCATGATACCTTTCCCAATTAAAGTTTTACAGATAATAAACTCGGGTAACTTTTTTTTTTTTTTTATTACTGGGAGAAAAAATTGTTATTTGTCATGTGGACCAAGATGTATATGATTTGTCAAAATATACACATTTCTCTTTTTAACTCTTTGTACCCTGTCACTTTGCTTCACTTGTTTGTTCTGGATGCTCATAGCTAGAATTGTTTTCTGGTTAAAGAAAAAAAGAAGAAAAAAGAAAAGTTGCTTGGACGTGATAACCATCAACTGGAAAACTCTTATTGACATGTCTCTTGCTCAAATGGCTAGTGTGAGCTCTTGCTTTCAGCTTCTGCCAATGTCTGCCTAAACTTTTTTTTTTTCTGTTTTTTTGACTTTTTACTACTTGTCTTGACTTTGATTTTTTGTGTTTTCCTGTAACCTGACTACATGATTTCTGGTTTACTGCTAGTCTGAACTTCCAGTATTTGTATATCATGAATTCTTCCTGTCTTTGACAATCTCACTTCCCCAGCTTTATTGCCAGTTCTTCGAGAGCATGGGCAGCATATTATTTACAAAGAGAAACTAATGATTAATATGTTCTCACCAGAATGTGGGCCTCCTATTTCTAAGATCTACCTTTTCCTATATATTTTTTTGATGGTTGAAGATTCTGTGACTGTGGATTGAATTTCCTGTCTCTGGGTTCATGAATTTGAATAATATCTTCTGCCTCCTCTCACTAGAGTATAAGCGCCATGAAGGCAGATATTTTTGTCTTCTACTCCCCACCCCTACTAATATATTCAAATACCTACAACCGTAAGCCATGCTTATACATTGAGAGTGTCTGCTCAATATTTGTTGAGAGGATGAATTAATGAAAAGTGATTAAAAAATGAGCCATCAAGGTCAAAAGGAATTTTAGATACCAACATCAACTTTGTTATATTGTAAGAATTCCTTCCAGAATACTCCTAACTCTGAAAAATTCTTTCATGAGACATTAAGTGCCTTATTCCTGGAGTTTTTTTCCATGTATTAAATCAAATTTTCTTCTGAAAGCCTCTCATTTCAGTTTCCTTGTCTAGTTTTAATTCACTATTTTCTATAACCGTCCTGCATATGGCCTGGCTACATGTTGTCTTCTGAATTTGGGCTAACGTCCTTAACCCAGCCTTCTCACAGGTCTCCCTACCATCTGCTGTCACATACTTCTGTTTACTCTTCTGTCTGTACCTTCTTTCCCTACACTATCGTTTGTCCCACTATCTACACCTTCAATTCATGTCTTTTTGCCCAGAGTATACATTTAATTCCTCGCAACCACATATTCCATATGGTAATTTAATTACTTCATGATATTAATCATTTACTCAATACCATTCAATGAATAAATGCCAGGGTCAGAACTCAAACAAAACTCCAATGCCTGGTCCCACTATTCTCAGTATACTACCTAATTGTATTCAGTCAGTAAGAAAAAATAATAAATACAGATATCTAAAACATCAGTGAAATTTAGTTTCCCATTGAAGCCTACGAAAAGTAGCTGTTAATATCCTCAAGAGCTTGACCTTTGAGGTTCAAGTAAACTGAGTTCAAATCCTGCCTTTTGCTCCTATCGTGTATGTTAACTTAAACCTAGTCATGTGACTTCCTTATGTTCCAGTGTTCTCATTTATAACATTAGTGAAAATGAATGTAAAATACTTACATAGTGCTTGGCATATGTTAAGTATGTAAAAATCTTATCTTTGTTGTCTATTATCATTATTATTTTGACTTATTTGAGCCTTATATGTCTCCTATGGCAAAGAATCTGACCAATATACAAATATGTTTGCTCTTGTCTTGTTCAGTTACACTTGTTTCTAACTGGAGGAAAGAATGTTATATTCTTACAGCCATTGAGTTGCACACATTCCTGTAAAGAGGATTCAATTTTTTTGAAGCATAGATAAATTCTTTCTATGTCAGAGACATTACAATCAATATAAAATGAAGTACTATGTTTATACTCTCCCTGTCTTTCTAGAAAAAAAAATTGAGACTATGTGACCCATGTATACATATTTTTATGCTTAGGCTTTACAGTCCAATCCCTACTAATGTTATTTTGATCCAATTAATTAGAAATTGTTGAATAAAAGACATAGCAAAGCAAGGAAAAATCTCACTTAGCATTTGGTCCTTTATTTCAGATTTACTTCTGGAAACACTCTCACTTCAATAAAGTAAATACTAGAAGAAATCTAATTGTTCCCGTAAGTGCAGTATTTAATCCAATCACAACATACTGTCTATAACATTCCATAATCTACCTTGATAGAGTAAATTTGGCAAACAACTTTGTTAGAAGTGGTTTTGTGTTTATCACGTTTCTTTTTCATGAGGTTTCCAAGACAAGAGGGGTTACAAGCTTGACTAACTCACAACCAGCAGAAATTTTATTGCCATTCTTTTTTAATAGTTTTAACTGGTACTTATCCCAGAGGGATATACACTAAAAGACAGATGTTGGTTGACTCTTTTTTCTTCTCCTTTCCTTTTCCTTAGGCTGGAAACTTTTCTATTTATTACTCAAGAGTAACTCATGCTTAGTAATTGCTACTCAGAGATTCTAAAACTACACGCCTTTTTAATTTTATCTCTGAATTATTTCTGTTATATTGGGAAACAAGAAGCATGACTCTTATTAACTTAGTTTAGCATAAAATAACTTATGTCATTTGAACTGTCTAGCAGAACAAAATCGTTTTTCTCTCTTCAAATGGTTGCATTTGTATTTTTAAAATAAATATACTCTAACTTATTTTAAAATATGCATTTGATCTTTTGATTTCTTTTTTATATTCAAGAGAAACAATTATTGAGTGATTTAAATCAGAATGCGAAAAACATGAAAATAAATAGGTAATCTAACAGCGAAAAAAAAAGAAGTTGCATTCTAACACTTGTTGTCAGATGAACCAGAGTATTTACCCCTTGCCAACAAATACTGTTGCTCATTTCTCAACCAAAGATTAATTATATGTCAACATAGGGAACCTGTACATTTCCTTTCTGAGACATTCACATTCTAGATCATTAAACTCTGTTTTATATGAAAAGGGATATTCTAAATGACTGTTGTTGTTGTGTGCCATAGAGTTAATTCCAACTCATAGTGACCCTATAAGACAGAGTAGAACTACTCCATAGGGTTTCCAAAGAGCAGCTGGTGGATTTGACCTTTTGATTAGCAGCTGATCTCTTAACCACTGTGCCACCAGGGCTCCTTCTAAATGATTAGACAACTTAAAATTCTGGGATGATGTTGAGGTCAGTAGAATCTCAAGATCTCAAAAGCTGCTCTAATCTACCAGAATAAAGGTAAAATTATTTTTAAGTTAAAAAAAAAAAAAAGCTGAAACAAACAACAATAAAAAAAACTTTAAGTTCTTCACTTTAAGAGAATCTCACTTATAGAACTTATGTAATAGAGACTTAATAGGTAGAACAAGCGAAAGACTCTCTGGACAAGTATTCACCTTAAAACAGGATTGCTTTATTGCCGTTTCTTGCACCCTCTTCATAAAATAAAACAAACAACTTCTTCAGGATTTGACCTATTTTATATAAAATGTATATATAGTACATTTAGCATGGCTAAATACATTCATATTAAAATTTTAGGGCAGATTATATTAATTTATAAAAAGAGTCATTGACTAAAAAATGGTTCATTGTCACACTTTAGAGTATAAATCCTAAAATATTTTCAGTGTTTGGACTGCAAAACAATATATACAATAGCAATATACTTGCCAAAAGACATATATTTGTATATATGTGGTATAAAGTGATTAATAGCACTGAAAAGTATGCAATAATAATCCACATTTTAAATTAAACTTCTGAGAATTAATGAAAAATTACATGTTTATACAAAATTATGACAATTTATATAAAATGTTTTAATCATGGGCTTAATGTTTTGACTTGAATATAAAGTAAGTAGAATATTCTCAAACCATCTTAACTAGATTTTAGCTTTTCAGTTTTTTGAAATGCTCTTAGTATTTCACTGATTCAGTACATTAGTGATTCAACATTGTGAATCTACTAAAAATAGATTTTATGTTTTAATAATACATTTTATAGTAAAGAATAGAATTTTCATTTAATTTTTCATGAAATATGATTAATATAGATTTTTCAATTAAATCTGAAGGCCTCCATGTAAATTCATTTAAGTAACTTTAAGTTATTTTTCCACTTTCTCAGGTTTTAATGTTCGAAAACTTTTGAGTTTGGATTCTTTAAAAACTTTTTACAATCATTCGCTGAGAGCATGCCCTAGAAAGTTTTTTGTTGTTGTTGTTTGTTTTTTTTAAGTGTGTATGTTTGTTTTAAAATAATCCATACTATCTTCTTTCAGTCATCAAAAGTATTGCATTCTAAAATGGTACAACCACTATGGAAAACGATACGGCACCTCCTCAAAAATCTAGAAATAGAAATACCATACCATCCAGCAATCCCACTCCTAGAAATATATCCTAAAGAAATAAGACCTGTCACACAAATAGTGCAAACTCATATTCATTGCAGCATTATTCACAATAGCAAAAAAAAGGGAACAACCTAAGTGCTCAACAACAGAAGAACGGATAAACAAGTTATGGTATATATGCACAATGGAATACTAAACAATAAGAACAATGATGAATCCGCGAAACATCTCACAACATGGATGTATCTGGAGGGTATTATGCTGAGTGAAATAAGTTACAAAAGGACACATATCGTATGAGATCACTATTATAAAACTCAAGAAAAGTTTTACACACAGAAAAAGACAATCTTTGATGGTTACGAGAGAGGGGAGGGATGGGAAGGGAAAACCACTAACTAGATAGCAGGCAAGTGTCAATTTTGGTGAAGAGAAAGACAACACAACATACGGGAAGTCAGCTACAACTTGACCAAGGCAAAGTCAAAGAAGCTTCCTAGACACATCCAAACACCTTGAAGGACTGAGCTGCTGGGGCTGAGGGCTGGAGATCATGGTATCAGGAGACATCTAGGTCAATTGTCGTAACATAACATAGTTTATAAAGAAAATGTTCTACATCTTACTTTGGTAAGTAGTGTCTGGGGTCTTAAAAGCTTGCGAGCAGCCATCTAAGATACATCTAATAGGTCCATCACATCCGCAGCAAGTGCGAATGAAGAAAATCAAAAACACAAGGAAAATATCAGTACAAAGGACTATTGTGCCACATGAACCACAGCCTCCACCAGCCTGAGCCCAGAAGAGCTAGATGGTGCCCAGCTACCACCACCAATGGCTCTGACAGAGATTACAATAGAGGGTCCCAGACAGAGCAGGAGAAAAATGTAGAACAAAATTCAAATTCACAAAAAAGACCAGAATTACTGGTCTGACAGAGACTGGTGGAACCCTGGAGACTATGCCCCCCAGACATCCTTCTAACTCAGAACTGAAGCCACTCCCAAAGTTCATCTTTCAATCAAAGATTAGACATGCCTATAAAACAAACAATAACTCACGTGAGGAACGTGCTTCTTACATCAAGTATAGAAGACCATATGGGCAACATCTGCCCAAAAGCAAAGACAGAAAGCAGGAAGCCTGGGAAAACTGGACGAATGGAAATGAGGAACCTGGAGTGGAAAAGGGGAGAGTGCTGACACATTACAGGGATGGCAACCAATGTAACGAAACAATTTATGTATAAATTTTTGAATGCGAAACTAATTTGCTCTGTAAACTTTCACCTAAAGCACATGATAAAAAAGAAAAAAAGAAAGAAACCATTCCCCTGAACTAGGACTTTAAGCTAGTTTAATGGTACATTATTACTTGATAAACCGAAACCAAACCCACTGCCTTCGAGTTGATTCTGACTCATAGCGACCCTATAGGACATATTACTTGATAGGTGGGTGAAAAAAAAATTCAAACTTTTAATTAAAAACAAACATAAGGTAGATAGTTGTATGATAATGTATAACAGCATGTTAGTGGTAGAATTTAAGTGATGTGTATATGGATATTGACTGTAAAAATCTTTCAAATTTATTGTACGTTTGAAAATATTCATAATAAAATGCAGGAAAAAATAAGGATTTAAAAAAATCTTTTCAACACCTTACCTATATTTTTAGCACAAATACCTTTTTAGGTATTATTTCCCCAAGCATGAACATAGTGTGTCTTCATAATTCCGTGTTTGTGTAACAGCCTATTATTTTGATATACCATGTTTTGTTAGACAATCCACCTGTTCCACATTTATTTAATTTCAAAAAAAAAAAGTAAATTGGGATTAAAATCTCAACTAGACCTGCCCTAAGAACAGAAGTATGAGAAGAGAAAACAAGAGTACTTAAGACATGTCTCTATGGGAAGCTGTGTCTTGCTGAACAGGCAACAGACCAAACGCGTGCACAAAGGGACTAGTCAAAAATCAATCACTAAGGTCGTCATGCAGATCCTTACAGAAAAACATACAAATGAGGAATATGCAAAATTTCAATTTAAAATTTCCTGTGATCGTTGGGGAAGCTTAAGTTTCCCATCCATTTAAGGAAAATTCAGTAATCTTCTGAGGCAAAGAGCTACTGGGGAATAACCCCACCAAGATATGTAATGGGAGACAAAATACCAGCAAAAGATTTACACTGTCCCTGAACAGCACCCAGGTTAATATCTCAAGCAGCTGTCCTGATCTCTGTGGTCTAAGCTTTTAACTAACTTTAATTAAATGGAACCTTTGGTGTGCAAGGGTACATATGCCTGGGATATGAATAAAAGAAACAAACAGCAGAGCCTGGCATATGGTTGCACACACATGCATCATTTGATTTTAATTTTTTTTGCAAGTATATTTTAACATTCATGAGAGGTAAAAAAGATGAAAACAGAAAAGGAATTGTCTCTCTGGACTTGGACTTTTTGCCGACTCTTCCTACTATCACAGCTAGTACTAAAAAACACTATAAGTCTTAATTGTCAGATGCACAATCTGCAGTGTTTAAATGGACCCTGTGGATTTTGATCCAAAACCAAACCAATGGGTTACAAGCTATTTTTCTCTTCCATTAGATGTTCTGCAGCAATATTTGCATAAATGTAACCGGGCTGCCCGTCTTTTAACTTTCACTCAATTAATTATGCTTCCAGCCCCCTGCTGATGGACAAAAATGAGACTTCATCTGCAAATAGCTTCAGCAGTTTACAGCTTATTAAATGCCAAAATCTAGTTAAGACAGTTTGAGAATTCTCATGTCAGGCATTTCAACATGCCATTTTTAACACAAAATTCTTATTAAAAAAATGAACCCACTACCCTAAGTCAGAAAAAAAAAAAAAAACACTGGTAGAAAGGTAATGAATAGGTTAGAATTTTATACAAATTGTGTACTTAGCATATGTGGCTTACTCTGAGCACACTTAACTGGTTTGCCTAATAATGAAAAAGCCATGAGAAAGACTACTAAGTTGACAAGAAAATGGTCTCTGCGAATTACAAACAGTTTTCATCTTTGGAGCCACCTTTTATAATTTATATAAAAGTCAGTGTATTGTCTGAAAAAAAGCAGATGAATAGGAGTTATATACTTAAATATTCTTTTAAAAATAACTTTTCTCTTACTTCCTGTGACAGGCTTTACATATTGCATCAAACATCTGGTGCATTCATGATCTAGAATTCTTTATACCATTTGGGGTTAGCTCTTCAGTTAAGCCAGAAAGAGAAAGAAATAATAATATATCTGTTCAAGCCAAACAAATAGGAAAAAAAAAACATACAGCATTTTGCATTCTCTAACGAAAGGGTTGAAATCATTCTTTCCATAATTCTATGTAGTTATTTGATGGCTGTTTATTTATTAATGAATATATATATATATATTTCATCAGATATCTGGCATAAAACATTTTAATTGTTTCGGTAGACCCCTTACTCTCTGTATCTGTTTTAACATTAATAATGCTTTTATTGATATATGATTACATTTTCTTAGTTTGGAGAGAGAGAGAGAAAACATCTTATTTATTCTACTGAATGAATTAAACTATTTGGTAAAGTTGATTTACATATAATTCAGCATTAAGAATATTTAGTTATTGTCACCGAAAAGTCAGGGTAAGTTTTAATGGCAATTAGCAATCAGTCTCATACCTGAAGTTTTTGGTTTTTTCCTTTAAATCTTATGGCATATCATATGGTACTCTACTCTCTTGGACTTTATTGACAAATTGTGTCATGTTTATGTTCTCATTTTATAAACTACTGTGATAGAGCTGAACATGACATGATGATTTATGACAGAAACATCAGGGATTATTTTAAAAGCAATTTCTGTCTGATCATATACCAATTAACAGCTTTCATAAGAAATCCCCAAATTTGTACTTGGCATTTGGTCAAAAAGAATGCATTCAATTGCTGATATTTATATATTTGGAACATACAACTAAGGAAATTCATGTTGCCCACTTTTGATAGCTGCTACTGTGGACACATACTATGGCTGTAAGTACTGTTCTGACACAATATAGTATTATACATTACCTCGAGCTCATGCTATGACCTTCTCTCCAGAACTTCTGATCAAAGAAAACAAAGGGTCTGGGAAAAAAAAAAAAAGTCAGGTATTTTCTCTTCATCTTAATAAATGCTAAATAATTTTTTACATGTTTGTTGTTAGCAATCAGAAGGATAGAATCCTGTTGCTAGAAGAAACTAAAATAACTTTGTTAATCCAGAACAAAGGAAAATTTAAAATAGATGGAGCTTTAGGTTACATTCAAGCTTTGTGAAGATACATAAATTGTGTTGTGGTAGTGGTTAAAGAGTTCTTGGCTATTTTGGGATTTTTCTTCTATGGGTAATTTTTATGCAGGAAGTGGGGGATGTAGAAGGCTTTGTTTGATTGACATTTATTTTTCTTTCTCTGTTAAAAAATGTAAGCCTTCTTTATTTTCCCCACTCCTCAGAAATACTTTTATTCTATAGCATAGGCCAGGCATAGGTGTTCTACATGGGCCATGGCCAAGGTTCCACCAGAGGGGCCCTGCCTCAGCCAGCAGACAGGACATGAGCATGTGATGGGAGACACTCCAAGGGAGAATGAGCCTTGAGTCTTCATTGATTTATATATTTAAAGGTTAGCCTTAGAGGGTTAGGATATACTTGACTAAAAGCATTGTATCATCAGCAGTTGTTTGTGCCCAAGAACAATACTTGGGAGTAGGGCAGGATGATGTCATCAGCCCAAGGCCTTTTCTCTGTGGAGAATGGATTAATCCAGCTAAACCAGCTCTCTGCTAAGCTACCAAAAGGGGAAGAAAGTGCACCCTTAGGGCCACCCAAATTTGTCTCACATCAAATAGAAAGTCAGTCTCACTCTAGTAACTACTTTTGAGTACTTTTAACTCCTTCTGCCTGTTCAGGAAATTTACGTTACTAATTATCTTTTTTGTTAATTTTTTTCTTGTTCTTTTATATTCCTCCAGATATACTGCCTCGTTTTCTTCCTTTCATAGCCAAAGTATAAGAAAGACTTTGCTATACTGAATGTCACCGTTTCATCACTTTCACTCACCCTGTGTCTGAATGGAATCTGACGTTTACTACTTCACTCCACTGAGTTAGTTTTCACCAAGGCCACCCGTTATTTCCATAACACTAAATCCAACAGGCATTCTCAACATTAATTTTGTGAAACACTCTCTGCTTTTGGCACAAAACTCTCCAGGTTTTCCCAGTTCTTCATTAGCCACTATGTTACAGATTTCTTTGCAAATTCATTCTTATCCTTGTATACTGGAGATCTGCAAGACTTGATTCTACCCCATCTGTTCCTGTCTTTTAGACATTTTCTCTAGACAGCTTCATCCATGCCCATGGCTTTAATTATTACATAACTAAATATTATATAATTATTATAGGGTTATGACTTTCAAGTCCATAGACTCATCCAACAGATCTCCTCTGAGCTTCAGAAATATACATCCTCCTGTTAATAGATGTTTCTATTTGGATTTCTCAGATGCATCCAACTAAGAAAGTCCAGGGGAGAAATTATGATTTTCACAACCATCACCAGTTTTCTTGTGTTCTCTAAAACAGTGAATAATACCATTAAGCAACCAGTTGGATGAAATCCCAACTCCCTTCTACCACGTACCTCTCCATTACCATAGTCAGTGTCTCAGCAAGCCCTGTCAATTTTACCCTTTAAATATCTCCTGAATTTATACATGCCTGACCATCACCACAACTATTGCTCATTACCTAAAACTATAATTTGCCTAGACTGTCACCTTAGCCAAGTGATTTGGCATTTTCCTTTCTTCATATAAGCACCATATTGCAGCCAAATTAATTTTTCAAAATCAGACCTTATCATTAACCCTCACACACATTAAAACCCTACAACCACTTCCCATTTTTCTTAGAATGAATTCCTTAACACAGATATAAAATACTTTTGTGATCTGAACCATGCTTATTTCTTGAGTCTCCTGTTGGACCACTTCATCCATTGTTCTCTGTCCTCTGGGCTCTCCAGAATTTATTCTAATCCATAGGGTTATATACCATGCCTATTCTCCAACCCTACCATAAATACCAAGGTCTTTGCCCAAGTCGTATTCTCACTTTGTCAGGGAGGAGGGCAAGTGCTAACAACTAGTTATGAGGTTGATCCTTTAGCCTCTGAGAATCCTGAGGTTTAGACTCTTGAACTAATCCTCATTGCAATGTGAAATCAAGGAGTCTTTACAAGTATACTGGATCCAGGATAACTGTGAACCTAGCTGAGACTACTACAAAAAGAAGCAAGCACATGAACCTCATTGTTGTGGTAAATTTATTGATAAGAAGAAACTAGCATTAATGAGATGCATCTACACTGTAGAATGGATTCTCTCACATATCCATGAGGGGTAGAAGAACAGTAAAACATAAACTCCAAAGCTGAATGATTCTCTAATGTAAGGCAGTTGGTGGCACAGTGGTTAAGGGATAGGGCTACTAACCAAAAGGTGTGCAGTTGCAATCTACCAGCTGCTCCTTGGAAACCCTATGGGACAGTTCTACTCTGTCCAATAGGGTTACTATGAGTTGGAATCGACTCTGCAGCAATGGGTTTGGTTTTTTTTTTTTTTTTTTTGGTTAGTCTCATGCTTGGGAACTTCAGACATTCCCAGTGTGGAAAACATGAGGGTTATGAGACCTCTACTATGGTTTTTTCATAAACTTGTGTTCTTCCCTGCACTGTTACCTCTCTTAAAGCAAAATAAATTGGTGTTGGGTGACATCTTTTATCTCACGTGTTTTGTTATCATCTCTAACTCAAGAACACAGCTATTGGACAAGCAAACTAAGTGTGCCACATGGAGATACACTCCCACATGCACTCTATCACTTTACTTAAATACTCCTCCTTTGGATCTCATCTCTATTATCATTTCCTCCTTGAAAACTTCCCTTAAACATCAATCTAGGTTACAAGTTCTCATAGAACTTTCCTTCAGATCTCATATGTCTATAAAATATTAAAATCCCTTTATATGATTATTTGACCATTGTATTATCATCCCCATTGGTTTAAGCTCCAGGAGAGAGGGCACCATAGTTATTCCAGCTCACTGTTGAATGCTCATACTCTAACACTATGCCCTGGTATGTAGGAGGGAGTTAATAAACACTTGTTAAAAGAAAGGATGCAGAGTAGGTGTTGTGAGCTCATATTTCACAGAGATCTGCTCTGGCCTAATAATCTGGGGCTTATTATTATATTCCTTGAGGAAGTAACATTTAAGTTAAGAACTAAAGTTTGAACAGTGATTAAGCAAATTAAGAATATTGCATTTCAGGAAGAGCAAACATTTATTAAGCTTGTGTATGGAAGGGGAAAAAAGTATGTCACATAAAAAAATTGAAAAAAAAAGTTCAATATTTTTGGATTGTAGCTAAATAGAGAGGCAAGAAAAGAGAAGAAATAAGCAGCACAATCAGGAAAACTTTATTAGCATGTTAAAGATATTGTCATACAACTTAGCTGATGGAACTCAAAGAATGTAAAAAACTAGATTTTTCCTTCTATGCGAACTTTACCCTGATTCTTAGCCTAATGCTTAACCCATTCTACTGGTAATACTTGCCACAGTTTAAGAGTCTCATTTCTTTGGCTGTTATCCACGTGTTATCTTAGGTAAAATAGCATTTATAGATCATAAAATTCCAGAGGCGTGCAAACAGTTAAGTGCTGGGCTACTAACCAAAAGGTTGGTGGTTCGAACCCACCCAGAGGCTCCTCAGAAGAAAGGCCTGTTAATCTGCCTCCAAAAGGTCAGAGCCATGAAAACACTGTGGAGCACAGTTCTATTGTAAAACAAATGGATTTGCCATGGGTTGGAATCTATTCAACTGCAACTGGTTTGGGTTTTTTGTTTTTGTTTATTTGATTTAATACAATGGAAGTTTATTTTTCACTCACTTAGTTGAAGTTGGTATAGCTGATGGATGGGGAGCAATTAAACTCTCAGTCAGAAAAGACCAAGTGTGATACCCAAAGCAGTCACGGTCAGCAATGATAAAATGCTGCCAGGTAGGCATTGTAAGCCCCCTCCCTGCCAGAGGGAAATTCCTTGATTTCCTCCCTAGGTCTAAAATAGCTTCCTGAAGATGCTGGAGCCACAAGTATGGCCATGAAACACACATACAGGAAATCTGCCTGCTTGTTCTAAACAACCCATTTTAATTGTTACATGAGAAAAAAAAATAAACTTCTACTGTGTTTGAGGCATTCAGTTTGGGGTCCATTTGTTACAAGAGCTAGCAGTTCTCAAGCTTATGATACAGATTGAATAAACAATGTCAGTTTATGAGTAAGGCCACATCATAATAAGGAGGAAGAATTTCCTATGAAGAAGCAATGCAGTATGTCAGGAAGAAGCACACTAATCATGTGATTAATTTTGTTGACTAGTCTACAATAGATAATGTGATGACTGATAAATATTTCCCACAATTTATTCAAGGCTTGTTGTGTGATTTTTAAAGAGAAACACAGTTACTAATTTTACGCAAAAGCTTTTTCTCTTTTAAAAAGAATCTGAAGTGACTTAATGATAAAAATGACAACAATGCATTGATTAATCACTAGTTCACTGGTAGAAAAATGATAAATGTAAGTCCTGAAAATTATATTACTATCAAGTTGAAATTAAAATTCACTCATATGTACATGGAAACCCTGGTGGCGTCGTGGTTAAGAGCTATGGCTGCTAACCAAAAGGTCAGCAGTTCGAATTCACTAGGCGCTCCTTGGAAACCATATGGGGCAGTTCTTCTCTGTCCTATACCGTCGCTATGAGTTGGAATCCACTGGACGGCAACAGTTTGGTGTTTGGTTTTAATATGTACATTTCTTGAATTAAGAAACAGGAGATAAAAATATTTGTAAGACAATTGAAAAAATTAAAATATTCTTATAAAATGCAACTGCAAAATTGGAAAGTCACATATTGCAAAGTATTTTTCCCCCTAAGCAGTGTAAATATTTTCCTTGCTTGTAAATAGTACTTTAGAAGGCTATGGTCGCAACCGCTCTGAGAGTTAAACTGCTAATAGAAGCATATATATTTTGAGGACTAGTTACAATCAAACTCAAATTCATAAATAAGGATAATCATTTCTTTTCATCTTATTCCATCGTTTAGCCCTAATTTCCAGACATTTAGAGTCCACTGCTACAAGTTGGAATCAACTCGATGGCAACAGGTTTGTTTTTTTGTCGTTGTTGCTATTTTTTGGTGCTATGTACCAAAGATTACGGCCAAAATAAAACCCTATGAGGCAGTTCTGCTCTGTCACATGCGGTCAATATGAGTCAGAATTGACGTGATGGAGCACAATAATGACAATGCCACATATACATGAGTGTGTATTAATGAGTTCAATTTTATCCATCTATACCCTCCACTCCAGCCATGTGTATCTGTTCACATTCTCCGGAGTCTGCCATGCTTTCTTACCCCCAAGTCTTTTGACATATGAAGTCGTCTCTAAGCATAAGTTCTTTGCAATAACTCTTATGCTTGTCCTTCAACTATTTTTTCAAGACACCACAAGGTCATTTCTTCATGACGACATCTTCCATTTCTGTCTGCTACCCATCACACTTACCCACTCGCCCCAATTATCTAATATAATACCACATTTTATCATAACAGTTTTATAATTCATCCATCTCCCCACTAAATTGTTGTAAGCTTCTTGGGGGCAGGAATTTATCATTGTCATTGTAGAATCCAACACTTTCCTTAGCTTGGTAATAGGTACAAAGATATTATTGTGGAATGGATGAATAAATGGATGGATGAATGAGTAAATCTAGGTTGAGGACAGTGTGGTATATAAGTCATTTATCAATAATATAGTCAGAGTTAACACACAAATTAGTAACAGGTGACATGCAAATTGGAATGTACCGTCAAATGAAGGTAAAAAAGTTGTAGTAGACTGTCTTTTTTCCCATGAGTACAAAGTGAAATATTCCAAAGAACACTCTAGTTGACATTCAAATTGTTGTTGTTAGTTGATGTCAGGTCAATTCCTATTCATGGCGACCCCATTTGTGTCAGAGTAGAACTGTGCTCCATGGAGTTTTCAAGGCTGTGACTTTTTGGAAGCAGGTCCCCAGTCCTCTCTTCTGAGACACGTGGGTGGGTTTGAACCACCAAATAATCCTTCTGTAATTCACCATTTAGCATAAGTGTTACTCTATTTTGATAGACAGAATCTTTCTTTGTCATAATAAAAAAAAAGCCCACTTTTTTCTGTTTTTCTAGTAGCAAGAGGAGTCAAAATTGACCTTATGCCAGTGTCAGAAAACTCTAAGTTCAGTAAAACCACTATTAACAAAAAAAAAAAGTTGTCATGGAATCGATTCCTACTCATTGAGACCCCGTGTGTGTCAGAGTAGAACTGAGTTCCCTAGGGTTTTCCATGGCTGATTTTTCAGAAATAGATAGCGAAATTTTCTTCTAATGAGTCTCATTGTGGATTTAAACCTCCAACATTCTGATCAGTAGCTGAGTGCATTAACCCATTTGCACAAACATAATCTACTATTGGATTCACCAGATTCTTCCTCCTTTGAATTGACAGTCTCAAAGCAGGTCACTAGATAAAATCACGAGAGACATAATCCATACTTACACTTCTTGTTATTTGGATCTGAGAAAAACAACACCATGCATTATATTCTATCTCAGAGTGTATACCATGTATCACAAGAAAGCACTTCAACCTCAAAAGCTATTGTCTGTCTTCTGTAGCTGTAGCTGTTGTTAATAAGATCTCCTAATGTTCCACAATGCCATTTGGTTCTGTGTTTGATGACCACAGGCATGCTAAGACCATAGAATTCCAAGGAATCTGTCCATTATTTTAAATTTTGAGACAATGTTTTACAAGACAATATTTAATTAGTGTTTCTGGCAAGAGCTAGTTAGAAAAAGAAATCCAAATCAAAAATGAGTATCTATTATAGTGTGAAAAAAATGCTAATTATGCCCTTCCTCTAACAGAGGGGTCTGCTAAGGACTGGCTTTGTGGACTCAGGAATGCGCATTATTTGGGAACTCAGCAGTGGGATTGGTCAGCTCACCCTTAGTAAAGGGATGTCAGTGTTTTTTAACCATGAATATTCCTAACCACTAGAACAAAATTTCCAGGAGAGAAAACTTTTATGTTGTGTGCTTCTTTTTCGGTACTTTCATCTCTTCATCATTAAAGTCAAGGGCAGCTCCTGACAGGAACTCAATAAACATTTGTTGATTTAATATATGAATCCCTGCCTAAGTGGCTGCTTGTTTATGAACCCATTTAGGTACCAATAAGCTGGCAGAAAATACAAAGGACAAACATCCTTAGGACAGGTTATCCTGGGCAATTTGATTATTTAAATACATATAAATTTTCACTGGAAGACCTGTGCAAGTGAAGATGTACGTATGTATGTATGTATGTATGTATATGCACACATACATACATCTTCACTTGCACAGATCTTCCAGTGAAAATGTAAAAGAAATGAATTGCCTTAGGCCCAGGGTCATTCTAAAGTGCCCACCTATAGCTCCTTTCCCTGAAACTGCTTATCATCAATCAGTGTACAACATTAGTCACTATCCAAGAATATGTTTATAGCTCTATCCTATTTCATCTTTTTAAATAATATAAGAATTGTACGCATAGCACAGTATATAAATTTTGCTTTTGCACCAATTAATTTAAATATATCAGTAGGTTTTTCAAAATATATAAAATGTATATTTAATTTTATCTTCCTCCATATATAAGCTCCAGGACTTAGGTTCTAATGCTAAACCATGAATTCCAGCTAATGCTGGCTTATTGCTGAGAGACAGTTCTAAATCAGGCTATTTGATATATATGTATATTTATTTGGAGTCCCTGGGTGGCACAAACAGTTAAGTGCTCAACTAACACCAAAATCTGGCAATTCAAACCCACCCAGAGGCACCTCAGAAGATAGGCCTGAAAATCCTATGGAGCAATTCTACTCTGACACACATGGCGTCATCATGAGTTGTAATTGACTCAACAGCAACTAACAACAAAACAACAACATATATATGTAAATATAGATGTTGTTGTTGTTAGGTTGTTAGGTGCCATCGAGTCGGTTCTGACTCATAACAACCCTGCGTACAAGAGAATGAAACACTGCCTGGTTCTGCGCCATCCTCACAGTCGTTGTTATACTTAAGCCATTGCCGCAGGCACTGTGTCCCTCTACTTTACCAAGCATGATGTTCTTCTCCAGGGACTGATCTCTCCTGACAAGAGGTCCAAAGTATGTGAGACGTAGTCTCGGCATCCTTGCGTCTAAGGAGCATTCTTGTTGTACTTCTACCAAGACAGATTTGTTTGTTCTTTTGGCCGTCCATGGTGTATTCAATATTCTTCTCCATCACCACAATTCAAAGGTGTCAGTTCTTCTTCAGTCGTCTTTATTCATCATCCAGCTTTCATATGTCTAGGAGGCAACTGAAAACACCATGGCTTGGGCCAGTCGCACCTTAGTCTTCAAGGCGTCTTTGCTTTTTGACACTTTAAAGAGGTCTTTTGCAGCAGATTTGCCCAGTGCAATGCATCTTTTGATTTCTTGACTGCTGCATTATGCAGATGACACAACCTTGCTTGCTGAAAGTGCAAAGAACTTGAAGAACTTACTGATGAAAATCAAAGACCACAGCCTTCAGTATAGATTACACCTCAACATAAAGAAAACAAAAATCCTCACAACTGGACCAATAAGCAACATCATGATAAACAGGGAAAGGATTGAAGATGTCAAGGATTTCATTTTACTTGGATCCACAATCAACACCTGTGTAAATATATATTTGTATATATATATATGAATGGAAACACTGGTGGCGTAGTCGTTAAGAGTTTTGCTGCTAAACAAAAGATAGGCAGTTCAAATCCACCAGACGCTTCTTGGAAACCCACATATATATATATATTCATTCTTTCTCAGGTAATGAGAGGAACAGATTGGAGAGATAATTTTTAGGATAGTTTTTTGATGTTATCACAAGCCAGAGGAACCTCACCTGGTAAAGTGGAATGGGAATGATTTCCCTAATCTTAATGGAAAAGCCTGACTGACAGAGGTTAAGTGGCATGTAGGCAGCAGGGTGGAAACAGTAATTATATCTCTGGGAATGAATTGACAGTGGAATCATGGGATTCACAGGAATAAACTTGACAAACTACTATGGAAGGCCTTGTTTTATTTAACAACAAAGGAACAAAACAAACCTCTTTACTTTGGACAAACAGAAGGTATCAGTTACCACATTAGAGATTAATGGCCTTTTTGCTATTGTCCAGAATTTAGTAAGTTCACAGACCCAGAGCTCATGACTGAAGAGTAGGCAGGTGAGTTGGGGAAGGACTCTGTATTCATCTGCTGGGCAAACAAGAACAACAGAAGTTCATTCACGTTTCACCTCCTGTACAATTTATGCCCTTTCTAGTAGCTCAGAGGAGATTCCAGCTTATCTCTTCTTTATGATAAATAACTACAATTTCCTTTCACTCTTCTCTCATTCCAATGTTTCGTCTTCTATCTTTGAATTTGTATCCTCCCCACATGCAAAATTGTACACTCTTAAAAAGCTGTGATCAACTTTTATTCATGTATATTCATTTCAACTTTAGTACTTTTCCATAAATGTTTGCTGCACTGTATTGAATTGAAAACAAAATTCATTTTAAAGTTTTTTTCTACTTAAATAAATTGAATCATGAGGCAACTTATAGAATTGTGTTTTCTCTCAATTTCATCATGATCAAGACTCAACATGTCCCTAAAAATTAAGAAATTAAGGAATAATATGTGAAAATTTCCAAAAATTCTGACATGGTAAAATGATATATTAGTTTAAATATATAAAAAAATACTCTATTGAAAATATAGGTACAGGCTACTTATTTTCTTTCTGTGTTCACACTGTTGAACCATACACAGGTACATCAGCCAACTAATCACCAAGGCCAGTTATGTCATAGTGGTGGTAGAGAGTGAAATAAAAAGAGGAAAGAAGCAATTTAATCATACTTATAATTAGTAGAGAATAAGGAAATATAGCATAATAAAAGATTGGAATTTGAAAGCATTTTTACAGTTTTGATACCCCAAAATACGTCAATACACTTTTCACAATTAAAAAAAAAGCCTAATTATATTTCTTTTCTTATTAAAAATATTCAGTGCCTTCCCATTGCCTTTCTAATGAAATATAAAGATCTTACTTAGTAAATACAGATACCATAATTTCCTTTACACCAAAATTTTCTAGCTTCTTAAGTCACCTCACAGCCACCTCCACATTTGTAGCTATTCTTGAATTTACTTGAAACATGTTTTTTTCATCTCCACATCTTCATCTTTTCAACTTCTGTTCTCCTCATCCCTTTTCTTGGTTTGCGTTATCGAGAAACAGAGCCTGAGATGAGGTTTAGGAAATACTGGCAGAGGAATAGGAAAATGAGACAAGAAAGACATGATAATGAATGACGTTTGTGCTGTCAAGTAAGTTACTACTGAGGGCAAGTGGGGTTTCCTCCTGTAGGAACTCTGGAGATATATAAAACATGCACCTAAGGTACCTTGGCAATAGAGCTGAAGTATTTATTCACCGGCTGCCAGAAGTCATGGGCTAATCAGTCACTCATTTATTCTTGCAGTTTTGTATACTTGAATTATCTCTATTATACCAGCTATATTTATTGCCAGATTTTTATTAGACAGTGTGTTTCCATTTTACCTTGTGGATAAAAGTTTAGATTTCTGAAAATTAAAATATTGTAATATGAAAGGTATACAACTTTACAATGAAGAAAATGTAACTATAAACCTCCAAATCTTTCTTCCCTCCCTTCTAAAAAAAAGCATTAATGGAATCTTCATAAGGACTATAATGAAAGTCGATATACTCAACTTTATCTTTTTTAGTCATTTTCAAAGCTGTTCTAGGAAATTAATTCTGAGAACAAAGTAAGCAAGTTTAGCAAAAGTGCTATGCAAATTCCTGTTTTGTTTTGTTTTCTAAGTGAGAGTGGGGAAAAACTCATCATTATTTTAGTTTTCATTTGCTTTTACTGTTACAACGTCAAATCATATACAGTATATCACGTTAAAAGCAAACATGTTAACCTCGTAGTGCTTTTTTTTGTGTTAATGATGATGTTTTTTCATTATTTGTTTTTGTACCAAAGCATTATGCCAGCAATGAAAAAAATAAACCTTGTAAAACATTTTATCACCTATTCATCTTAAACAAAAGTTTCATCATATTTCAATACGGTGCAATATTGTAGTACAGAATTATGCAAACTAAAAGGCATTTCCACTTGCAGAAAGAACTGATTCTTATTACAGAAGCTGGAGAATGAAAGCAGGTGAACAAAGTCACCTGTGTGGTATTGTTGCAGTAAGTTTTTAAAACACTCACAATCTCGGGCTATCAATATCTCAGTTATCATCAAATACATCTTTTCATTATAAGTAGATTCCCTGGCTCATGCTGACAACAAGTAAGATACCATTGACCATAAAGGGAGAAAATAAAGCAAATCTAAAAGCAAGTGACCAAAAAAAAAGAAAAAAAAAAACCTATAATACTAAGTGGTACTCGGGACTAAGTTTGTAAATGAAATTTATATCAGAATTATAGAAATACATAAACAAGTGTTTGATCCCAGAAGAATCTATGAAAAGTTTAAGATCCAAATCTCAATATCCAAGCAGACCTAAACGATGTTTTGCTCATGAAGACTGTGATTATCAATATTTAGAATCTCTGGAGTAAAACAACTTTGGTTGATTCCGACACTTGGTGGATACAAGTCCTTACTTCTCTGGACTCATTGCCTGTACGTGTGGAATGTAAACAGAGGGGTAGCAAGCATAATGAGTGCCCAGGGGCAATCTCTAAATTGTGCCCCCCCCCTCAATTTCAAGATGAAACAGAAACACGTCCCTCCTTCTTGTCTGGTTGCCTCAGTCAGGTGCCTTTCATATCTCTGATGCCTTGGAATGTCATTCCATGCTTTGTCTGGTGCCTCTTGGACTTGTGCCTAGGTGCAATCCCCACCATACTCCCTCTCACCATGCCTCTGAAAGTAAAAGCCCTCTGGCAGGGTTGTTGAGGCTCTCCTCAGAGCATTTGTCAAAGCGTACATTGTGGGAACCTGCCTCAGAATTACTCACGTGCTTACTGGCAGACCATTGCAGTGCCCATCCCAGACCTGCTGAATGAGAAGCAGAAGAGGGCATTGTGAGAGGGAGACACTCACATTTTTAACAAGCTCTTTTGCTGTTCTTCAGACCTCATGGCTACACTACAGAGTATTTAGGTGGGACTTTAATTATTATAAATGTATTATATTCAGACGTATTTACTCAAGTATATTAACATTGACATTGCAAAAGTTATTAAAAGAGTTTAATCTAAACTGACTAAATTCCTTTATAAAATAACATAAGCAATAATAAACAAATTTTTCCAAAAGGCTACACCCAAATAGATGGTGTTTCTAAGCAAGTATTAAATGAAATGGCTTTCAAAGTATTTTAAGTTGTCTCTAACAAAAAGACCTGGAAGAACTACTAGAAGTCCAAACTGTACTGAAAGCATTGGCAAAAAGCAAGGCTCCAGGAATTGACGGAATACCAACTGAGATGTTTCAACAAACAGATGCAATACTGGAAGCACTCACTCGTCTATGCCAAGAAATTTGGAAGATAGCTACCTGGCCAACTGACTGGATTTTTGTCCATTCCAAAGAAAGGTGATCCAACAAAATGTGGAAATTATTAAACAATATCATTAATATCACACGCAAGCAAAATTTTGCTGAAGATAATTCAAAAACAGTATATCAACAGGGAATTGCCAGAAATTCAAGCCGGACTCAGAAGAGGACTTGGAACAAAGGACATCGTTGTTGATGTCAGAAAGATCGTGGCTGAAAGCAAAGAATACCAGAAAGACATTTACCAGTGTTTTATTGATTCTGCAAGGACATTCAATTGTGTGGGTCATAACAAATTATGGATAACATTGAGAAGAATGGAAATTCCCCAACACTTAATTGTGCTCATGAGCAACCTGTACATAGATCAAGAGGCAGTTGTTTGAACAGGAAAAGGGGATACTGCGTGGTTAAAATCAGGAAAGCCGTACATTGGAGTTGTATCTTTTCACCATACTTATTCAATCTGTATGCTGAGCAAATAATCCGAGAAGCTGGACTATATGAAGAAGAACAGGGCATCAGGATTGGAGGAAGACTCATTAACAACCTGCGATGTGCAGATGACACAAACTTGCTTGCTGAAAGTGAAGAGCGCTTGAAGTACTTAACTGATGAATGGATTACACCTCAATATAAAGAAAACAAAAATCCTCACAACTGGACCAATAAGCAACATCATGATAAATGGAGAAAATCAACACCCTTGGAAGCAGCAGTCAAGAAATCAAAAGACGCATTGCATTGGGCAAATCCGCTGTAAAAGACCGCTTTAAAGTGCTGAAAAGGAAAAATGTCACTTTAAGGACTAAGGTGCGCCTGACCTAAGCCACAGTATTTTCAATTACCTCATACGCATACAAAAGCTGGACAATGAATAAGGAAGACAAAGAAGAATTGATGCAGTTAAATTACAGTGTTGGTGAAGAATATCAAATGTACCGTGAACTGCCAGAAGAACAAAAAAACCTGTCTTGGAAGAACCAGGCAGAATGTTCCTTAGAAGCCAGAATGGTGAGACTTTGTCTCATGTACTTTGGATATGTTATCAGGAGGGACCAGTCCTTGGAGAAGGACATCATGCTTGGTAAAGTAGAGGGTCAGCGAAAAAGAGGAAAACCTTCAACAAGATGGATTGACACAGTGGCTGGAACAATGAGCTCAAACATAGCAAGGATTGTGAGGATGGGGCAGGACCAGGCAGTTTTTGTTCTGTCGTACATAGGGTTACTATGATGCGCAACTTTTCTGACTTTAAACCACGCAGTTTCCCCTTGTTCTATTCAAACGACTGCCTCTTGGTCTATGTACAGGTTCTGCATAAGTGTTCTGGGATTCCCATTCTTCTCAATGTTATCCATAATTTGTGATGATCCACACAGTCGAATGCCTTTGCATAGTCAATAAAATGCAAGTAAACATCTTTCTGGTATTCTGCTTTCAGCCATGATCCGTCTGTCATCAGCAATGATATCCCTAGTTCCACGTCAAATCCAGCTTGAATTTCTGGCAGTTCCCTCTCCATGTACTGCTGCATTTGCTTTTGAAAGATTTTCAGCATAATTTTACTTGTGCGTGATATTAATGATATTGTTTGATAATTTCTGCATTGTATTGGATCCCCCTTCTTTGGAATGGGCCCAAATATAGATCTCTTCCAGTCTGTTGGCCAGGCAGCTTTTCTCTAAATTTCTTGACGTAGACTAGTGAGCACCTCCAGTAGTGCATCTGTTTGTTGAAACATCTCTATTAGTATTCTGTCAATTCCTGGAGCCTTGTTTTTGCCAATCCCTTGAGTGCAGCTTGGACTTCTTCTTTCCATATCATTGGTTCTTGATAATATGCTACTGTCATGAATTGAATCATGTCCCCCAAAAATATGTGTATCAGTTTTGCTAGGCCATGATTCCCAGTATTGTGTAATTGTCCACAATTTTGTCACCTGATGTGATTTTCCTATGCATTGTAAATCCTATCTGTATGATATAAATGTGACAGGATTAGTGGCAGTTATGTTAGTGAGGCAGGACTCAATCTACAAGTTTAGATTGTATATTAAGCCAATCTTTTTTGAGATATAAAAGAAAGAATCGAGCGGAGAGACAAGGGGACCTCATACCACCAAGAAAGCAGCACTAGGAGCACAGGGTGCCCTTTGAACCCAGGGTTCCTGCTTAGAGAAGCTCCTAGACCAGGAGAAGACTGATGACAAGGACCTTTCTTCAGAGCCATCGGAGACATAAAGGCTTCCCCTAGAGCTGGTGTCCTGAATTCAGAATTCTAGCCTCCTAGACTGTGAGAGAATAAAATTCAGTTTGTTAAAGCCATCCAATTGTGGTATTTCTGTTATAGCAGCACTAGATAACTAAGACAGCTACCTCCTGAAACGGTTGAAAGTGGACCAATTCTTTTTGGTATGGTGACTATGTATTCCTTCCATCTTCTTTTGATGCTTCCTGCCTTGTTCGATATTTTCCTCTAGAATCCTTAATATTGCAACTCAAGGCCTTGAATTTTTTCTTCAGTTCTTTCAGCCTGAGAATGCTGAGCATGTCCTACCCTTTTGGGTTTCTAACTCCATGTCTTTGCACTGCCTTTACTTTTTAACACTTTAAAGAGGTCTTTGATAGCTTAGGTTAATAAAAAATACATTTATTTTATAAATATAGTGCACGTTGGCCAAGAACTATTCCATGATTGGCCCCTGGCCTTGTTCTAACTGATGATATTGAGCTTCTCCATAGTTTCTTTCCCAAGATGTAATCAATTTGATTCCTGTTTATTCTGTTTGGTGGTGTCCACGTTTATGTTGGTACAAAAGGTAGATTTTACCTTTTCTTTTTTTTTTAGCTATTATATAGAAGTGCTCAATAAATGTGTGTTCAATATTATGAACAAACAAGCACTCCTTTTACCAGTTTGGAAGCTTATCTTCATTTCTCCAGTGTCTAGCGTGTTGCCCGTTAGTCATAATCTCCTCCCCTTTTTCCTCAGGAGACTCATTCTGTCCTTATGCAAGATCAACTCATGGCAGACATTCTGGTAAGTAAGAACTCCTGATTTAGGTATGTAGATTACCCTTCTCCAGTGACCTCTTCTAAAGTTACATGTAATATATGAGAATTTACTTAGAATATTTAACTCCCTAAAACTATTTATACTATTGAGAGAATAAAGCTTGACTTGTCTTGCTGGGTTGCAAAGTTTAACCGCTGCATGGGGCTTTTGTTTCTTTTGATAGCTTGTTGTTGTTAGGGGCCGTCCAGTAGATTCCTACTCATAGTGACCTTATGCACAACACAGTGAAACTGTGCCTGGTCCTGTGGCATCCTCACAATCGTTGCTATGCTGGAGCCCATTTCTGTAACCACTGTGTCAATCCATCTTGTTGGAGATCTTCCTCTTTTTCACTGACCCTCTACCAAGCATGAAGTCCTTCTAGGACTGCTTCCTCCTGATAACTTGTCCAAAGTAAGCCAGACTTAAAAGTCCCATCAAAGTCTCACCATCCTCGCTTCTAAGGAGCATTCTGGCTGTACTTCTTCCAGGACAGATTCTGGCAGTCCATGGCACATTCTCTTTCCTTCATTAACACCATAATCCAGATGTATCAATTCTTGTTTAGTCTTCCTTATTCATTGTCCAGCTTTTGCATGCATATGAGGTGATTGAAAGTACCATGGCTTGGTCAGGGGCACGTTAGTCCTCAAAGTGACGTCTTTGCTTTTTAATACTTTAAAGAGGTCTTTGATAGTGTAGGTTAATAAAAAATACGTTTATTTTATAAATATAGTGCATGTTGGCCAAGAACAGTTTATTTTGATTGCACATATTTTTTAATAGCATTAAGGAATAAAATATAATGCCATACGGACTAGAAAAATTAAGAGTTTACCAGCAAATTAATGCTGGCAAAGCTTGACTACATGCAGCAGGAAAAAAAAAAATCACTTAAATGGCAATAGGATACATGTTAGCATAGTTTATGAACTGTAGGACATTTGGGCATGTACCTGTTTAATCATAAAATTTTTCCAAAACAATCTTTTTTTTTTTTTTTTAAATTGAGTTTTATTTAGAAATATGAGATTGGCTTATATTTGTTCCTTTTTAGCTATTTTTTAATTTGGTTAGTTGTAGATGCTGCTTCTTTTTTGTCACAATGCCATACTTTCTTAGTTTCTAGATGTACTTCCCCAACGTTATTGTGGGCTTCATTTGTCTGAATAATTGAGACTCTTTTTGGATCAGGAATATTTAATTCTATTACAGGTTTGCTCTTCTTTTTTACAATGCTCCTTTTTTTTTTTTTTTTCTTTCCAGGAATACTTCGACTACCTGAGTTCTTTACTCTCTGTCATCCACATCCATTTGTCTTCAGAATTTTCCTCTCTTGTGTTTTACCTCGAATTCTTTAAATTCTGTAGTATTTCTCAAGTAGGAGCTCTGCATCTATGGTTTTCTGCACTGCTAAGTTTTCTTTACCAGTAAGTGACCTTCATGCAGGTTTTTCAATCTTTTCTTCAGTATTCTTGTTTTTTTTTTTTCTTTTATCTGAACTTTTCATTTTCCTCTGAGTCTTTTTTTTAATTATTGATATTATGTTTGGGTTTTTCCGTGTCACTGTTTTCTCCATTTTTCACGCTTCTGTTTATTTAAGGATGGTTATGAGAGTCTCTGGGGGGCACAAATTGTTAAATCCTCAACTAGCAGGCTGATGATCTGCTTCTGAATGGCCACAGACTTGAAAAGCCTATGGAGCAGTTCTGCTCTGCACACTTGGGGTCACCATGAGTCAGAAGAGATTAGACAGCAACTAATAGCAACGAGAAATGGGTTGTGAATGTTTCTTCTACTGATATCAGTGAATAATTTTTCAAGGAATATATTTCCACTGAAGTTTTATACAACATCCCTTAGTTAACACTGTGGAAATTTTCCATAGGACTCTGCATTTTTTTTTGTTTGTTTGTTTGTTTTCATCCTTTTACTTGATTTGAAAATCCATCTGTCCAGGTAGAGAGGATTTGTATGATGTCCTTAGCTCTCTTCCTTGGTCACTTAATTGCTCCAGGTTTTCTTCTCTCAGATGGGGATCTTGTGAAAAGCTTCAAGCAAGACCTCTGGTGAACCAGGCTAAATGTCTCCCATCTCACTGCCCAGGTATCTGACTGAGAAGGATATTGACTGTTCAAAAGATCCCTCAATGCAATAACCCATTACTGTCCAGTCGATTCTGACTCATAGTGACTTTACAGGACAGAGTAGAATTGTTCCATAGGGTTTCCAAGGCTAAAGTTTTTATAGAAGCAGACTGCCACATCTTTCTCGCAGGGCTACTTCAAAAGAACCAGGAGGTAGCAATTTAAAAATAAAATAAAATAATAGTTAGACTAATTATACCAACCAGTACAATTTATAAAAGATCCTTGGTGGTGCAATGATTAAGTGCTTGGCTGTTAACTGAAAGGTTAGCAGTTTGAACCCACCCAGGGGCCTCACAGGAGTAAGACCTGGCAGTCTGCTCCCACGAAGATTACAGCCAAGAAAACCCTATGGGGCCATTCGACTCCATCCTATAGGGTCACTAAGAGTCTGAACTCAATGACACGCACCACCAACAACAAGAACAGCGATTTATAAGCACCTTCTGTATGGTAAATAAAATGCTTATCTTTAATCCATTTAATAACTAAAGATTCTGTAGCTATATGGCATGTATTATTTATTCCAAAATATTTATACAAGATCAAATGCAAATTAAAATGTGTTATGCTAAAAGTTAAACATTTTTCAGATTTGGTGATATGTCTGTAAAACTTAATTAAAAGTAGTATTTATATAAACTAATCTCAAAGAATCAATTAGGCTGTGCGTAAGTTTTACCTCTTTAAGCATTCTCTAAAGTAGGCAACTTTTGCATAGTAAGACTACTTTTATACTATTTGCCATTAGAAAAGCAAGCTAATTAAACATTTTTATGCCATTTTACCCAGTAGTTTTTTAATTGGTTTTGGTCTCTCACAAATTCAAACGTCATTGAAATTTCAGTTTATCTTGCATAGTGTGGGGACAATGTGCCACGTTATTTCTTTTTTATTAATTTTTGTTGTTTCTACTTAAGCTTCTTTAAAAAAGGTTAAGAGCAGTTAAGTGCATCAGGACTGTGTTGTAATTAGTAAAATCTAATATTCCTTTGCCTGAGTCCCACTATGCCTTTCCTCAGCTTACTTTCATCAAAGTCATTACTCAAGAATATATAATTACCTGTTTTAATCTTATCATTTTCAGATACCTACTGAAGTAATTAGGTTTCTCTTTTCTTTTTAGTTAGAAGATTGCAGAAAGATCAACGACCAATGCATTATTTTCTACTCTACAGCACCAATTACTTTGACCCTCAGTGTAAATTTATTGATTTTTTTTATTAGTACATTATCACCAGTAACTTCACAGCGTGGTGTTTATTAATTTGAGAAATATAGATTCATTTGTGAATAGTTCTCCTTTTAAGTTACTTTCCTAGAACATGTGTGTAAGCATGCTACTTAATAGTGGCATGTAGAGCTTAAGGATAGAGACTTCATATCTCATTCCAAAAATTGCAAAGTTTTTCCATTGAAAGGCATAATAAAATTGAAATAGCAAGCAAAAAAAGAAAGATTAAAACTACTTATGCAAATTAAAATGTTAGAAGAATTTTTAGTTTTCTGGCCTTTGTTCTCAATTAAAGTGAATTTATTTATTTTCCTATGATCAAGGAATGGAAGGTAGATGCATGGTACACTCTTCATTTATAATATTGGCTATTCTAATATTATACTAAATAAAATTTATAAAGATGAGTTAAATGTAACTCGATATAAATATGGAATATATTCTTTGGTTATTTGCATAACTGTATTATTCTCCTCCTAGGCAGAAACTTTCTGGACAACAAGGAGTGGAAATGAAGAAGAAGAAAATAATTGTTTATTAAGCACAAAGCTATATCAGTTACTTGGTCAGTTATCCTTGCATATTATTATTATTATGTCATTTTCTTTTTTTTAATTCATTGATTCACTCATCTGACAAATATTTAGAGTACATACTATATGTCAAAGGAGACCTGGTGTGATAATGGTTAAGCACTAGGCTGATAACCAAAAGGTTGGTGGTTCAAACCCAACAGTCACTCTGCAAGAGAAGAGACCTGGAGATCTGCTCCCACAAAGATTACAGTCTAGGAAACCCTGTGGGGCAGTCTTACTCTCATATGGGGTCACTATCAATTGAAACCGACATGAATGCACACAACAACTATGTGTCAGGAATTCTTCTACTGTCCTGGGATAGAGTGGCCAACAACACAAGATCCATGCTCTTATGAACTCCATATACTAATGGGAAAGGCAACCAAAAATGAATAATTATATAATAATACAATCTAGTTAAGTTATGAACAGAAAAAGAAAGCTGGATCAGGGATTAGGAAAAAAAAAAAGACATGGATGATAAGGTCATAGATCTTGTCACCTTAGGAGGTGACTTTAGTGCAGAAAACAAAATGAAATAAAAAAAGGTAGTCAGTCATGCAACTATCTGATAAATAGAACTTTAGAATGTGGTTCCAGAAAGTACTGATGCCCTAGAAGTACAGATGATTAGTAGAAGGAACAGTAACAAGACCTTTACGGCTGAAGCAAAGTGAGCAATGGGGAACCAAACCAAACCCATTGTCTTCAAGTCAATTCCAACTCATAGCAACCCTATAGGACACAGTAGAACTTCCCCACAGGGTTTCCAAGGCTGTAATATTTATGGAAGCAGAATGCCGATCTTTCTCCCAAAGACCTTTGGGTTAGCAGCTAAGCACTTAACCACTGTGACACCAAGGCTCCTGCAAGGGAAAGAGGAGTCTCATCAATAACCCAGTTCCTGATCAAGCTCTAGCTACCATGTTACAGGGAATGTAGGAGATATGATTACACACTAACCCACATAAAGAGATACAAATCTAGAATGTGGGGAATTCTACAAGAGAACACTTTTTTTTCATCCAATAAATAAGTAGCAAGAAATAAAACAAAATTAAGAAAAGTTTGTACCTGATTCAAGAAGACTTAAGAGATGTATCACCTAAATTTAATATATAGATTTAGTGTGATCTTTAGTCAAAGTAACCAACTCTCAAAAGACATTTATGATCAATCAGGAAAAATTGAACACTGACTGGACGGCAGATGATGTTAAGCCATTATGTTTAAAGTCCAGGTATAATAATGATATTGGAGTTATGTAATTTTTAAGAACCGTTCTCTCTTAGAATACATACTTAAATGTTACAAACGAAATAAAATGGTGTCTGGGATTTGATTTAAAATAATGCTGTACATGGGATGGAATGGAGAAGGGAGGGGGTATAGAGTAAACAAAATTGGCCATCTGATGATAATTGTTGAAGCTGGACAATGGCTGCATAAAGGTTCATTGTACTTTTCTTTCTATTAATATTTAAAAACAGTAAAAATATAAATTAAAAAAGATCAAGTAAAGCCAAATATTTTTTTCCTCCAGCAAACCTAGAGGAAAATCTGTTGCTGTTACCAGTTGATTTCGGTTAAATGGTGGCCCATGTATTTCAGAGTAGAACTGTGCTCCAGAGGGTTTTCAATGGCTGTGATCTTTCCAAAGAAGACCTGCAGTCCTTTCTTCCATGTCACCACTGGGTGGGTTAGAACCTCCAACCTGTAGGTTTGTGCCACCCAGGGACTCCTTGACCTACGTGTACATGTAACATAATCTCACTTACTTTAACTGATGAGTGAACATTCTATAAAATCAGACAAATCAATATTTAAAGTGAGATATAACTTAGAACAAAATAATTTTCTTTCGAATAGATAAATATGACCCAAAGAGAAAAATCTCTACTTGACAAATATTTTATAACTTTGATAATATCAGTATTATGCATTTTATTGGTAGGCAAACACAAATACTAAAACATTTAAACTTAAAAAAAATTAAAGCAGGGCTCAAATGCCTGATTGATACTGACCATACTTGGGATACTTGAGGAAAGAACTAGAAAAGGTGTATATTTTCCAACAATCTAGAATTTTCTGCAATTAATGTGCATCTAAAATTCCATATTTAGGTGGCATTGTATCAGCATAAAATTTAGAAAACAAATGTTGATATTATATAAACCATCAGGAGTCACTTAGAAATGTTTTTGTTTGGGTGAGTTGATTACTGGCTTTTTTTTTTTTTTTAAGACTATTATAATCACAATGAATTGATTTTTACTGTGATATGAAAATCCAATAATGAGTTGTTTTTAAAGTAACATGGACATTTTTTAAAGGTGCATAAGGATAGGAAGTATAAAACATACTTTCTCCCATATCTATATCCAATTCTAGATGAATCCTTGCAATGAGATTGTATCACACATTCTCTACAAAATAGTCCTGGGCATAATTCCTTAGGCATATATAGCTCTATTTTGTTCTGTTTAAGTAATTGAATAGACTATCATTGCTAAAATTTAATATATTCTATTTATCCAATCCCATTAATTGATACATGGCTTTTCTTCTAATTTTTTTTCTTTAAATATATTTTTGTAGTTTTATGTGAAGTGTTGTTGCAAATAAATTTCCCCAGCTTATCATTGCAATTTTGTTACTTTTTTTAAAAAAAACTTTAAAATCTGTGTACAGTTAATTTTTAATTGTATTTCATTTTTTAGCTCCAAAAGGGCCTTTCTCAGACAAGATTATATTTTTTTTAAAAAAGAAAATTTTATTAAGTCTTACTGCATTTATTACATACATAATTACATGATTGCACTTTTATGTTTAAAATAAATTTTTATCTGAAACTTATTTTGGTATAATAAAATCAGGCACTCTAATGTTATTCATGAATAATGATAATTTTAATCTATCCTTTAATATATTTATGTATCTTATTTCACTGTCATAACCCATAATCAAGTAATTTAAAATTTTCAGAATACAGTTCAATAATACTAGTGGTGTTACATAAACGTATTTTTTTCTCAACTTAAATAGGAAAGATTGTAGTGTAACTAAATTTATTTCAAATTTTAGTCAAAAGTGGATGATGAAATTCACCAAATTGCTTTGGGGGAAATTTATTGATTGTTATATTTTTTCTATATGACAATTTCTATGAATATATTTTTAATATTGTAGCATTTCTGCCTCTATGGGAATGGCATGATATTCTTTTAATGTGCCACTGATACCATCTGCAATTTTTTAGGGTGTTTGTATTTATATGAATAGGTAAGATCAGTCTTAGTTTTCTTTTTTGGTGGTATCTTCAGAACACTGTAATATCATTATGCTAGATTTATTAACCAAAACCCACTTCTAACCCATAGTGACCCTATAGGACAGAGTACGACTTCCCCATAGGGTTTCCAAGCTGGTAAACTTTTACAGAAGCAGACTGCACATCCTTCTCCATTGGTGCAGCTGGTGGGTGGGAACCACCAACCTTTTGGTTAGCAGCCGAGCGCTTTACTGACTGCACCACCAGGGCCCCTTTTATTTAGTAAACAACTTTGGAAACTCACTTTTTCTCTAGGCTTTTAGCAGCACATTAGTTATACCCTGAGAGTGTCAATAAATCACCTGTTAAATTGTTTGAGCTTAGTTCTTATGTTTTTTTTCCAAGGGTGAAATTGAGTTTTTCTGTTTGGTTTTTAATTTTTCCAATTTTTTAATGGTGTGGGGTCATTTTATATTTTACACTTACATACTAATACCCAAATTCATATCCCCAGCCCAGATGTCTCTTTGTAATTCCAGACTCATATCTAACTACTTACTCACCATCTTTACTTGGATGTTTTGAAAGCATGTCAGACTCCGAATATTCAACATTAAACTCATGATTAGTTTCTTCTACACACTCCCTATCCCTAACTCCCACTTTTTCTGGGGTCACATCACTTAGTGATAAGTATCACAAGTCTTCTGTTTGCAAAAGCCTTCCTGCATCCACATAAATAATCCATGACTAGTTAATGTACATTTTGTCTACTAAGTAGCTCTCAAAACTCTTTCTTCCTCACTCTTACCACTACTAGCACCCAAACCACTGTGACCCTTCACAAACTTTCTAAAATCACCTTATTTGCATTTCTCACATGTCATGGATTGAATTGTGTCCCCCAGAAATGTCTGTCAACTTGGCTAGGTCATGATTCCCCGTATTGTATGATTGTCTACCATTTTGTCATCTGAAGTGATTTCCCTATGTGTTGTAAATCCTATCACTAAGATGTTAATGAGATGGATTAGCAGCAGTTCCATAGATGAGATTTACAAGATTAGCTAGTGTCTAAAGCCAACCTCTTCTGAGATATAAAAGAGAGAAGCGAGCAGAGAGACTTGGGGACCTCATACCACCAAGAATGCAGTTCCCGCAGAAGAGGGAGTCCTTTGGACCTGGGATCCTTGTGCCTGAGAAACTCCTAGTCCAAGGGAAGATTGATGACAAGGACTTTCCTCCAGAGCTAACAGAGAAAGAAAGCCTTCCCCTGGAGCTGATGGCCTGAATTTGGACTTGTAGCCTACTAGACTGTGGAAGAATAAACTTTTGTTTGTTGAAACCATCGACTTGTGGTATCTCTGTTATATCAGCACTAGATGACCAAGACACCACCCATTCATTATGTTTGTGTAATTTTTAATTTATTTTTATTTTTCAGGTCTCCTCCTGTGTAAAAGTACTAACCCTCCTTTAAAAAGCATTTGGTTCATACGTCCTTTCTTATTTACTTATAAGAGTTTCTATGTTGATGTACTCAAATTCATCAATATTTTCCTTTGTGTCTTTTGCTTTTTAGTTGGTAGGGTGGGTGAGATATTTAAAAAGTCTTTCTTCATCTGAAGGATATTAATATATTCTACTATAAACGTTCTAGGAAATGTTTGCAAATGTTTATAGCAAAAAATTTACATTTAGAGTTTATTACTGAGAGTGGCTTGAGGTAGCATATCACATTTTCCTTGATAGCAATCCAATTAATCCAACCTGCTTCATTGCCCATCTTTTCACACATAGTTTGAAAAAACACCCTTATCATATGCACATTCCCATTCAAAGATACATTAGTTCGTGGAATCTGTTTACAATTTGTCAAAATATCTGTGCTTAAATCTGTGTGATATTTTAAATACTGTGTGTTTATAATTTGCTTAAATTATGGTGGAAATGTATTTTTCTGTTTTCGTTTTAAATCATTTTTTAAACTTTTATAAAAACTCATAATACCTTTAGATTAGGATGACATTGAGTTAATAGATTAGTCAAGAATTCTCACTTTAAAAAATCAGAGTTTTTTTCTTGATTGCTAATAATTGATGTTTCTTTTTTTCTAAGAACATTCAGATATTTCAATTTTTCCGAAAATGTATCACTTAATGAATAACTCATATACCCTAAAAAGAATAATGAAATAATTGATATATCACTTAATATTAGAGAACTCAGAGACTGCACACCATCTTTATATTTATTTCCATATAGAAATGTACCATTTTTTAAAATGTTAAGAAACATATCCATAGACTAATTCTATATGGTTATAATGTCCTTTTCCTTTAGACTTAGAGTGGAATGGAAAAATGGACCACACACACAAACACACCCACTATATACACGTAGTCTATGGAAGTGTTTCATTAATTCATTAATTTTTTTTCATTGTTGATTTTTCAGTGTTTGTGGTGAAATGAGCTCCTTTATGTGGCCTTTTGCCTTGGTTCTTTGGAAAACAGCTTGAGAAGTTTTTTCCCTAAACACTGAGGAGTTAATTCTGCTCTACTTTGTAACCAGAGGGTTTGTTACTTTTGTCTAGGTTGATTGACATTTCCTGGGTAAGCTGTAAAAACTTGGTTTGATACTTTTTGTCTGATCTTGGGCTGCAGGCTGCCTTGTGATTGGTTTACACCTTGCAGGACTTGGTCAATAAACTATGCAAATACAGTAAGATGTAGCCCAGCTGTGCTTACTATGCAAATGAAGTGTCTGTGGCCTACCTAGAGGGAATTGATTAGTTCATGGCCTTCCTGGGATGGGCTGTGCCTTGAAATTGGCAAGGAGATATGTTTATATATATATACAGCCAACCCCACAGAGGTTAGGCAGACAGAAAGAAGCAAGAAGAGAAGCAGCAAGCAGCTGGAAGAAGCAGAAAGAAGAAAGCAGAAAAAAGAAGCAGAGAGAGAGGAGGCAAGGAACCTCCTAAAAAGCTGTAACACTGATCAAGTGCTGTAACACTGAAGACAGCAGGAGTTTGGGAAGGGGTCCAGCAGTAGAGCTGGTGGTGACAGATGGCAGGGCCAAGAGGAAATTGTCCTGAGGGGACCCAAAGGAGTCTAGGTCCTCAGGGGACCTAGAGGAGCCTGTCCTTTGGGATGAGAGGGGGCCGGTCCTGCTAAGAGGAGCTGAGAGAGCTGTCATGCACTGAAGAAAGGAGACTTTTGCCTACATACTTCCTGATCCTGATTTTGAGTTGTACCAAGTTCCTAGTAAACCACTTAACTGTAAAAAAAAAAAAAAAAATCAGAGTTTTTTTCATTTGCAACCAGGATGTATCTTACATTTTTATTCAGTCATTTATTCTGTCAGTAGAGATGTACCATTTTTTTGCCATATAAGCCTTAGATGCTTCTTATTTGGTTTAGCCTTACCTACTTCATTGATTTTACTGATAATCACATATGGCATATGTTTGTATAAGTGATGTGTGTGTGTTATGTATTTCTTTTTGTTGTTTTTAGTGGGTTTTAAGGAAGAAGGAAGAAAAATGCCTTTAGTCTGCTATCCGAGTCTCTCATTTTCCACTAAACGTGAATTTTGTAAAGTAACATCAAACATTTATTGAGTGACATAATTTTACAAGTATATAATAAATTAAAATTTGCATTACCCCAATGAGCTGCAGAGACTATCATTCCATTCCGAAGGTGGTTTATGGCTTCAGCACAGTGTCATGATAGAATTGTTTCATATGTTATTAGAAATGTTAACATTAGAGTTACCAATGTCTATAACTTTTCTACATTATATTTTGCTCATTTTACTAAGAAAAATACATTCCTTGTAAGCAACTTTGAGAGCCAACATACTCTATATTCCCTTACATACATCATTGCTTGCACTATTGATCTTAAATAAGATTTTTATTTTCCCCTGCTGTTTAAGTCCATTATTATTGATGATTATGTAAAACATAGTTGGAAGGCCCATTGAATGAGTAAACACAGATTTACTCAGACTTTGTCGAGAGTAGTACAATTTTTATTTTATTTTTTTCCTTTTGGACTACAAGGAAAGTGTAACCTGTACACATATGTCTCAACAACGTTGGTAGCTTTCCTGGACTTAGTAGTCTGAATATTTCTTTAGGGTTAGTGGTTTAAACTCATTTCATCAGTGTTAACTCCTAGTTCTTTGCTGAGTCCAAAATGATTTTGAAAGAAAATTATCTATGCTATATCATGCACATAGTCAAATACTAATTGATGTCATTCATTCATTGATTGACTGTTTTACTTCTCTGTTTTATGTGACCACAGACTCCTTGGAAATCTTAACTTGTGCAAAGAGGCACTCTCCTGTATCTTTCTCTATCTCTGTCTGACCTCTCCTACTATGACTGCCTTGATGGTCCAGCTCATAAGTGCAACTATTTCTTAGTTACTTTTCTGGATATTGCTTCAGAGTTTGAGCCCTAGAGTCAGGCTGTATGGGTTTCAATCTGGGCCCTGATACTCCTCAACTATGTGAACTTGGGTAATTGACTTTACTACCCTGTGCCTCAATTTCCTAATGTTTAAAATGACAATAAAATAGGAATTATATTAAGGTGATTTTGCTAAAACTAAATATATTAATTCACATAAATTGCCTAGCACTGTGTCTGGCACTGTTAGCAATTACTGTCATTATTATTTCCTGAATATAGTCTCTCTCCTTTGGGATCTCAGTTTCTATATTGTTTCAACCTTTATCATTGCAGATAACTCAATCAAATGCCGAGATGATTTTGTAAGTTTTTTAACCTTGAGATTTTATAATTTAGTGAAATTGAAAGTCCAGTTGTGAATCAGATGCTGTAACATGATCTTAAAATTTGTACCTGCTAGTGTTTCCATTTAGTTATATACATTTCATATCATTTTACATCCTCAAACCAAGTCGCTTCATGTTTTTTTCTGTTTCAGGCTAATGTTTCCACTGTTTTCCTTGCTACCAGGTTTAAGGACTTTGATCAGTCTTGAGCTGCTTATTGCTGTTGTGTTTTTCACTCCCATAATTATTTTGTTACTAGAAATTTTTACCTGACTGCATTTCTCACAGTCCTCTACAATTACAGCCTCAAATCTCCATTTACTTTGGCCTAATATAATTTAGTTGATATTCCTGTCTCTGTTATTCCCACACTATAACCCATCCAAAGTACTACTGAAGGTTCTTTTCCCTAAGGGAAAGCTTGTGTCAGTCCTGTCTTTTCTTAAAATTCTTGAGTGGTGTTACATTCTCCCAACTCTTTCGCTTGGCATTCATTCTTTTCTGTGACTGACCTAATCTACTTCTTTTTCAATCTCCCTGGGTAGTTAAGTCACGTTCCCAGGGTCCTAATGCATATTCACTTCTTCATCCATCATAACCTACTTATCACTTTTATTTTCCAGAAATTTTCCACATTTTCCCATTGTAATGTTTTTGTTAATGCATTTTATGTATGTGAAATGCCATTCTACTGCATTCCAATCTGCCTGGCCCTTGTAAGAGACCTTTGATATTTCCCTGCCTATGTTGGTATCCTGATTTCATTATGGCACTTGGATATGCCATGGGAAATGTGCAATTCCTCCAATTCCCCAGTTTCTGACTATGAAAGTTAGATGGAGCTGATTCTGTGCTTGGGTCTAGAAGTTAAAGCAAAACCTAAAAATAAATAAATAAATTACTGTCAAGTCAATTCTAACTCATGTAGATCCCATGTATTACAGGGTAGAACTGAGCTCCATAGGTTTTTCTTGCCTCTAATCTTTACTGAAGCAAATTGCCAACATTTTCTTTTGAGGTGCTGCTGAGTGGGTTTCAACTGCCAAGTTTTCTGTTAGTAGTCGAGGGCAAACCAACGGAGCCACCCAGAGACCTGTGCAAAGCTTAAAAGCAAACAAACAAACCCATTGCCGTTGAGTCAGTTCTGGCTCATATCGAGCCTATAGGATAGAGTAGAACTGCCCCACAAGGTTTCCAAGGAGCGGCTGGTAGATTCGAACTACTGACCTTTTGGTTAGCAGCCATACTGTTTAACCACTGTGTCACCTAGGCAGGGCTAATTAATTTATCAGTCACATTCATTCTGTTACAGTGATTGGTTTAGGTAAAGAAACATGACCTGATCAGAGTTAATCCTGTGTATTTTCAGAAGCAAAGAGGAAAGAGAGTCTTGATTTTCTGGTAGATCTGTATGGGCCATTACATGGATAAGCCTCTTTCAGTTAAGCCACCACAGAGAAAAGCAAACACAGAAACAAGCTATGGAGAGTGAGGAAAAGAGACAGAGGTAGAAGGAGAGGGAGAAAGAAAAGATAGAAAAAGAAAGAGAGAGAGAGCACTACGACATCTGGTGATCTGGTGTGTCCCGGAAACCAGCATATCCGCGGATACTCATTTATTGTAGTAAATAAATACCTCTCTTTACTTGAGATGGTGTGATGTTGTGAGTTGGTTTAACTTTGTTAAAGTTAAACTTTAAACAAAAGTGAAAATAGAGAGAAATTATAAAACTAAACATTCACATCATAAATATTGAAATAACTTATGACCAGTGTTCTAGGCTCTCAATGTTTGAATTGAAAGAAATTTGCATACTTTTTTAAAAGGTTAAAAACTCAGAAGAATGTCAAGAATTTGAGGATTATTATTTTTTTATTTCCTCATAATATCTGTGATGACTTGTGTAAAATACTTTTTTATAATATCTCCTTTTATTATACTGTTCATTTTTTTCTTTATTATAAATGAAAAGTGTGTTTTTCTTTTTTTTAAAGTAAGCATTCTTCATAATTTATTTGAGTAAAATTTATTTTGGAGTCCCTAGGTGGTACAAACAGCTAAGCCCTGACTACTAGCCAAAAGACTGGCAGTTCAAACCCACCCAGAGTCACTTTGGGAGACAGTCCTGGGTATCTGCTTCCGAAAGGTCACAACCTTGAAAACCCTATAGAGTAGTTCTACTCTGCTCACATGGGGTTGTCACGAGTCTGAATCAACTCAATAGAAAGTGATAACAACAGAAAATGTATTTTACTATGTAATTATTGAAACTACAGGCCATTTCTACAGTTTCAGTAATTACATACTAGTACAGGCCACTTCTCTGTTAAACAACAAATAGGAGCATTGTAAAAATCACCAGGTAAGCAATCAATTTAGTGTATAAGAATGGGGAGGAAGCACTATATGAAAAGTGCATATTCTTAGATGGATAATTATCTCCCCCAAAGAATGTATTTCTGTGTTTCTATTTGTTATGTAGCACATTCTGTTTATGATAAGAATTTGTAAATTTTTTTTTTTTTTTATGTGACTTTATCTTGCTATGCTGGGAACTTTTGTTCCACCCTTTCCCTTGAGCAAATCTTTCTGTGCTGGACAATAAAGTCCATTTTCTAATGAAGCTGATAGGAGCCTGGCCTGCCTGCAAGTTTTGTTCTTTGTCTTTGGCTGTGTCAATACAGACAATTAAGATGAAAAGCGCATTTACATGAAAGTAGAGAATTGGATTAAAAAAAACAGCATTGGTTTTTGTTATCTTAGTAATATTCTAAGTTTTATTTTCTCCGGTTGGCAAGAATAGACTCAGTTCAAGGTATTTTTTCACAAAAGTCAGTTCACCTAAAAAGTGGTGTCAATTTATTTAAGAGACAAGAAGAGCATAATTGATGGGGCCTGTGGCTCTGCTAATCTACTTTGCATGCTTGCTTGATATTGTAGGGTCTTTACCTTGTGAGTGATTTTCAGTGTGTTTGAAGTGGTTGGGGTCAGGGGAAACAGCAGGGGAGGTGGGAGAGTACAGAATTTTAGAAAAAAACACATAATCCCAATGAGATTACTACTCTTGGATTGTTGCCAAACTCATTTCCATCAGTTTTATTTGATGTACAAAAGCTGTGCTTTCATTATGAAGTGATTTTGCATTGAGATATTCTAAGCATGGATATTATTTATTTTTAAAGTATATTTTTGCTTCTGAAACACATATATATATGTATACACACACACACATACACTTATTTTCCCTAACTATATGTATATATATACCACTATCTATAGAAATCAAGACTACATGCATTATTATATATCCTCAAGAAAAATAGTATTACATGTTTTTGGATTTTTTTGTCTATCTTTCCTTTGCCGTCATAAATATTGGTGTAGCTGAGAAGAGAAATGCCAAATCAGTGTCAAGTCATGTTTCTACTTTAAATGATTATTAGGATCTGCCTAAAGCCTTAGATTGAGAAAGATTGTGAAGTCTAGTCTGGCTAAAGACAATCAAAGCTGTTGTTGATGATCAATATCTGGAAGATGTGATAGAACTGGTCCACACATTTTCCATCCCTTTTCTAAAGAAGTAGACATTATAGAATTGTTCATTTCATCACATATTTAAAAATAATTCAAATTTTACTTAGCATTTAGCTTAAGGTTACATACATATTCAATTCTTTACAGACTATTTATGCTTTTAAAAATATTTCTCTGGGATTCTTAACATCTGTGACCTTCAAAACTGGAATCATCATCCTTCCTCTCTCTCATTATATACATCTCTTAATTCCAATAGTAGACCACTACGCACCCAGGTATACCATTCATAAACCTAGCTGATGCTTGACTCCTGCCACTCTATACTTCTCCCATCATATTAACTGTTGAGGCACATTGAAGTAACCTCTAAATCAAGGTTCACAGACGCATAGATGTCACCTTACCAAAGATTGTTGTCATTAATCAATCAACATTGTGCCACAATCAACGAGTACTGGTAGTTGAATTAAAATTTACTTGTCATCTGGATGTCATATATGTATCAACTATCTCCACTCATTTCAAATTCAACTTTCTCTGTCCTCATTCAGGCCATCTCTACCAGGATTGTGGCAGCATCTTCCCAAATAACATCTTAGTCTCCAGCCCTGTCGTCCATGTATGGTAATCTCCTTCAGAAAGCCACCAGAGTGACTTATTTAGAGCACAACTTTAACATGATACTTCACTGTCTCCTCATTGCCTCAAACTGTAGAGAAACTCCTTAATATTCTCACAAAAACCACAATGATTTGACCTCTCCCTACCTGATCATTCTCATCTCAACTTCCTGCCTCACTCTTATTCCTTCACTCTACATGCTCCATGACACTTTCACTCTACATACTCTGTGATACTTACCACCTCTGAGTTTTAATTGTGATATCTGCTTGTTTGACATTTCATTTACGCACTTATTTATTTAGTCATTCATTCATTAATTCATTCAAAATATATATTGAAAACCTATTATGTGTCAGGGTGCTAGGAATGCCTGCTCATCCCTCGCTCTCTAATATTTTGTTTAGCAAATGTTTATTTTTTTAGACATCGCTTCACCAAGAATGGTTTTCCTAATCTTTTCTCTTCCCTCCCCAGGAATGTGTAATACGACCATTCTCTGTGCTCCTCTTGTAAGATAAACATCTTTATCTTTGTGTAACTCACATTTTGTTAGATAATTCTGGATATTTTGTTAATGGAAAATATACTCGAACAGAAATATGCTTAAACTGTTTTCTGAAATATGTGATCTCTAATATTATGTGTAAGTAGAAAACACATGAATTTACACACATTGCTTCCTATTAAAACAGCACATTGTTTTAATAGCAATTGGATGCAAATCTTATTTTTATTTGTTGGCCCTGCAACATTGGTCAGATTATTTGAATTCAAAGTGCCTCGGAGTCTTCATCCTTAAAAACCAATAAACGCTATCATTGTACCAAAAATAATACACATTAAAAATGGGAACATACAATTGAGTCCTATTACTCAAAGTTACTGTCATATGAACTGAGGCAAGTGACTTTATCACTCTGAATTATAGCATATTCATTTATATAAATATGGTAATATTACATATCATACATATAGTGTTTTCACCAGGATCCAATAACATAATGAAAATAAAAGTATTTTGTAAATTATAAAGCATTACATAAATATAAAGAGTCCCTGCATGATAAAAACAGTTAAGTACTCAGCTACTAACTGAAAGGTTGGTGGTTCAAATCCACCCAAAGATGCCTTGGAAGAAAGGCCTGGTGACCTACTTCCAAAAGGTCACAACTATTGAAAACCCTGTAAAGCATAGTCATACTTTGAAACTCATGGGGTCTCCATGAGTCAGCATTTACTCCACGACAACTGGTTTTTGGTTTACCTGAATACCATATTACCAAATGTGCTAACATTTTAGTGGTGTTTGTAATAACATGGTTGGTGTCCTGTAGAGACCCTCAGTGGACAGCCAGTGTACCATCCCGCAGCTTCTGTGAATGTTGGCTATTAATGGTGGCCCTCAGCTGGTCTCTTCTCTGAAATTTATCGTCAGACTGAACAAGAGCCTCCTCTCACGGGAACGCAGACACTATCTCCCCTCCTGCATGCAATACCTGATGGACAAAGAGGTACAAAATGGAGGATCTTCTTGCCTCAAAGTGAGATGAATTCTGAGATGTAGTTTGTATTCCAGAGCTTCTTAGAGGATCAGGCTGGAGCACCCATCCTTGCTGAGCTCCTTGCCCTGCCCTATTCTGCTTCCCTCCTTCCGTTTCTCCTGCCAGCACATCCTCAATACATCATATATTCCTGAATCTTTGAAGCTCTACTTCTAGGGCACCAAATTTAAGACAACAATTTATGGGAATTAGCACCATCTCCTCTATTTTATCTTAAGCCTCTTATACTACTCTTTAAATTTTGAAACAGCTTTGGAGAGAGCAAAATATTTGGGAACACATAAAAGGCGACTTGGCAAAAAAAAGTCAATGCCTTCACCTAGGCTGTCAACATTTTAAAGGACTTTCAAAACTGATGAAAAAGTAAAACTTCATTTGGATCGGGGGAATATACAGAGAACTGTGTTTGGTTTTGGTGAAAAGATTATCTTTAATGAATCTTTTGATATTACTGAAGAAAAAAGACTTCTCATAAAGAGGATGGTCTCCTAGATTCTGTTTTTTATCTATTTGTGTTGATTTTGATTTTAATTGATACAATAGTGATGTTTGAGATATGGTAAGGTTGAACACAAATCATGAGAAGGAAGTTGGAAAAAATTAAATATTTCTTATATTCACAGACCCTGGTATTCACAGCTTACCATGACGCAAGGTCACTCAGGGGTGTGTACCTGAAAACAGGGTAACAAGTTGGAATTGTAGGAGACAGATTAAGCATGGCAAGCAAGGTGGAGTTATCTAGGTTTCTCAGGCTTCCTAGGGATTGGGTATTTTGAATAATTTTGCAGGATCCAGAGCATAGGGACTGTCCATAGTTGCTGGACAGGTGCATACAGTTGATTAGGGAAGGTGCAGGAATATGAGAACTTGATAAGGGGATTGGTTGAAAAGTGGACTTACTCAGCTACTCAATAAAGGGAACTGACCAGCCTTTAGTTAAGGCCTCAAAACTGTCATAACAGCATTTTAAGAAAAAAAACTCTATTAGTCAACCTTTTGCTTCTTCTTAGTTAAGGATTAAAACACATAACTTCTGCCTGCTTATATGATCTTTCTAGTCTTAAATGATTCAAAGCATACATACACTCAGAGGAAAAAATGGCACAAAAAACCATGAACAAAATAACGAGAAAAATGTAAATACATGAAAACTCTTCTCTCTTAAAGTAAATTACACAGTATTTAAATGAGCCTTTCAACATCAACAAAGGACTAATCACATTATCATAATTTATTAACCAGATCTTTTGTTCTGTGTAGTAATACACTGTGTTTCTATGCTGCCTGTTTTTTATCCTGTGACCTAATTTGCTTGAAAGGAAACTCTTAAAACTCCACTCTTGTAATGAATAAAATGTTAATGAAGAACTATGGAGAAATCCCTTTTGCGTTAGTTCCGTATTCCCAGGAACATCATCATAAATATGTTTGCCTGGTTCTGACAATGGTAGTGATGTTCAAGCTGCACAGAAGCATGGTAATGCTAAATGGTTCTGATGGAAAAGTTAAAGATGTTCAAGGCACTGTCATCTGGGATGGACTGAGAAGTTAACTTTTGGAGAGAGTATTTGATCGTTTTGGCTTTCATTCAATTTTTTCACATTTATTATTTGCATTGATATCTACACTACTAGAAGGTTTTTCAGAAAGTTGCAGATGAAAACTATCAAGCAGATATGTTTTTGGAAGGAAATGCAAGATTTTAAATTGGTACTCTTTTTTTTTTTCTTCCTTCTCAGTACTAATATCAACTAATAGACTATATAGAGTTGCTATGAGTAGGAATTAACTCAATGGCAATGGTCTTATTTTATTTTTTATTTTTACTCTTTTAATAATGATTAAAGCCTACGAAACTCTATAGGGACGTCCCACAGCATTGCTTTGAGTCGGAATCAACTCGACAGCAACAACAACAACAGCAGTTTTTTAATCATGTTATTATGGGTATAAAATGAATCTAAACCATTAAAATGTGTTTTTAATGATTCTTGATAATACTATATAACTTACAGCTAATATTTATGTTTTTGTGTCTAGATCTCTGCTCTGCATGATTAATGTACAATTAATAATTTAAATAATGTTTTGAGAATTTTAGTAGTTGAAATAAACTGCTATGCATATTTTTCAATTAAATGTTGGCATGTTTGAATGAATACAACACTAGTAAAATTTCCAAATGCATCTTGAAAATTTGGTACTTAATCTGAAACTTGAGTGTCTAAATTATTAAATATTCAACTTTAGTGTAACAAAATATAAAGAACATTTTAATTCCTTCCATGTTACCAACACATTAGATTTTGGAAAAACTAAGGTTGCAATATGTTAGCTTTAATTTCTCTAAAAAATATGTAAATGTCAAGCAAGTAGCTACATGTTTACTTACACAGAAACAATATGGTTCTTATTTATTTGCAAATAAAAAGAAAACAATGTCAAACTAAATTATTAAGGAAAGAAAATAGTATTATAAATACTTTTAATCACATGAGATTACTTAAAAGAACATTCAGGGAAAAAACTGAGTGGAAAGAACTATTAAGAGTATTATGTCACAGTTAATTATTAAAAAAAACAATTATGTGGTCTTTCTGGATATGGGAATTTGTGGTGTCAGTTTCATAACTTTGTATTTTGTGACTACTCTCTCATTCCAAATAAATATTTGCTTTGATACTTGCAGTATATACTGCCAGTGCCTTGCTTTGCTGTTAGCTGCCATTCAGTCAGCTCCTAATTCACGATGACTCCATGCACAACCGGGTAGGACTCATGTAGTCCATAGGGTTTTCACTGGCTGATTTTCAAAAGTAGAACACCAGGCATCTCTTCTTAGTCTATCTTAGTCTAGAAGCGCCACTGAAACCTGTTTAGCATCCTAGCAACTCACAACCTTCCACTGACAAACAGGTGGTGGCTGTGCTTGAGGTACATTGACCAGAAATTGAACCTTGGTCTCCTGCAAGGAAGACAAAAATTCAACCAATGTACTACCACTGCCCCATGACAGGTCCTCTCAGATTCCTTTTATAGCTTTTATACATCCATCCTAAAGGCACTTTTGACTTTAACTGCTGCCTTAGTGACTGTTACAAAACCTTCCCTCAGGCTATCAGGCCTATGTCTAGTGACTGCCCACTATCGAAGTAATGAGAGCATGAGTTCTTTGCTGGATCTCTCATTTTTGTATTCACAAAGTTCTATTCTTTTTCTCAAAGACAGTCAACAGTTTTAGGACTCATAAAACACAGCCCCACCATAGAAGATTTCCCTATGAAGTATTTCTCTAGAAGTATTTTGATCAGACTAATGAATAGATAAACCAGTAACAATATCACAGCAATAGAAACATATTTCAAACATAACAATCAATAGCTCACCAGTACCCATGTCTCAGTGAGCATAGTGGGTCTGAAAATATTTGAATAATAAAACCCTACTCTATTCATACCCTAGTATGACAAATTACGCTTTCTCACAATCCATAGTTTTGCTCGGCCATAAGCACCCAAGAAGATTCATTTAAAATCTACTTCTGATCACTTTTGAGAACTTTAAGTATAAGTTGCAGAACATTCACCCTAAATACTTCAATATGTGTGTCCTGGAAGGCACGAATGGTTAGTGCTCTACTATTAACAAAAAGGTTAGAAGTTCTAATCCATCCAGCGGCATTGCAGAAGAAAGGCCTGGTGATCTACGTCTCTAAGATTGCTGTCATTGAAGACCCTGTGGAATGCTGTTCTACTCTGAAACATGTGGGGTCGCAATGAGTCAGATTGGACTTGATGGCCTTTGGTTTAGTTTTTTATGTGCATATCTACATATACATTTATAGAGAGAGAGACAGAGCAGAGAGGGGACAGGATAAAAATCTTGCTGACAAAACCATGAGGTCTTTATGGTAAAATTAGAACCAGATGGGGGAAAAAGTTCTGGTAAAAACAAACTAAGTATATTGGAAGACAATAAGTATTATAATGAGTATCTCTTATCATACATAATAAGAGATATGAGAAGGGGAAGATATGTATGAAAATACTCATGGATTATCATGACCAGAATCAAAGGCATGGATATAGATATTAAATCAAGCAAATCAGTTATTTTATAATTTATTTATCCCTATGGTTCCATAGGTGTTTCAGGAAATTGAGGGAATGGTGACCAGCACTAGAATATGGCAATGGCAGAATCTATTTTGCTCAAAACTTGTTTAATATTATATAGATACATAGATATAGCTTCATATATGAATAGAACATACCATAAATGTAAATTCATGGAAAATACTGGGAAATGATAACAACTGTCTCAGTGGTTATTTAAAATAATAATAACAAGCTTCAATCATACAGATTTCATCTCTAAGGAAGTATCATTTTACAAAAAGCATGTAATTTATAAATTTTGAAATATCCCCAGTCACATTCTCCTAAACCATCCAACTGTTACAATCTATTGTGAAGCATATTTGAAAATTCACTATATCCTAATTTTCCAGAAACACAAGATATTGGTATGTATACAGTTAGGGATCAGATTTTAGCATCAGGGAATCTTGGATTCAAATCCAGCTCAACTACTTCATAGATGTACGAATTCTCTGAAGCAAAGTATCCTCACCTGAAAAGTCAAGAAATTAATATCTAACTTTCCAAGTTTTAATTTTTTAATGTAGTTGAACAGATACATATGAAAAGAGTTTGGCATTTTGAAGGCCATTCATAAATGGAAGCTATTATTACCCTCAGGTGTTCATTTAATTTTCAAGAATACAAACTTGTATTCTTCACTCCTATGTTGTATTCAGTTTTTCTTGATTCATTTATTTCTTTATTCATTCAAATTGTCTTCAGGTAAGTACATGTTGCTTCACAAGGTAAGACAGAGTACTTGCCCTCAGGAAGTCCACACACTAATTACAGTTGTTTGCCTAATGCTACTCTAGTAATGTGACCTTGAAACTCTGTGGCTGGAATACATGGTTTTCAGTAATTCTCTAGTCACGAATCCCTTGAACTCCAGACCGTGGCCTCAGCTTTCTGATTGTTTGGAGTCTTATAGCCTTTGCAATTACCTGACCTGGGTTTGACTCCTAAGCCTTTAAATTACTCCCTTTGTGAACTTAGTTTTGTTTGTTTATTTTTCCTTTTCTGCAGTTCAACTTATTTATAATATGAGGGCAAGGATGAATGAGCTTTCCATTATAAGTACATCTGAACCAGAGCAATTGAACTAAATCTGCTTAGTAAAAACCACATAAGAAAAACACCTGGGAAAAAAATTGTGAGCAAATTTCTTGTAACACAGGTAAGATAGAAGAGTTGTTTTCCTCTCCTCTCTCAGGGAGTCTCAGATTCCGTGCAACTTCCATGGTACAGACATACTGTCATATTGAGGAACACTATTGTGGTGTTTGTATTTTTAAATTCTGTTGTATTTTGTTTTTGCTATAACATTGCTCCTGACATGTAAACTCTTTCCTGTATTGCTTGAGTGAGGAAGTGCTACCTTCTTTGAAGACATAGTGAGAAATAGATTTTGAAAGCAAAAGAATTGACACATAATGCAAGCTTATTAAATGTTCGAGTGCTCTCCCATGTAATAAAATTAGATTTTTGAAAAAAATATATTTTAAAGATGGAAAGAGGAGCATGAAATTATTAATACACAAATTCAAAAGAATACCATAGGAGTCATAAAATAATCTCAGGCTATTATTAGCAGAAATATTATGATTCTAACTTCAACAGAAACTACATTCTTCTGTATATTATGATGGATAATAGACCAGGAATAGGGCTCTTGATTTTCAAAAGTAGAATACCGGGCATTTCTTCTTAATCTATCTTAGTCTAGAAGCGCCACTGAAACCTGTTTAGCATCCTAGCAACTCACAACCTTCCTCTGACAAACAGGTTGTGGCTGTGCTTGAGGTACATTGACCAGAAATTGAACCTGGGTCAACGTCCCTCCTTGTTTAGAATAGGTGGAGTAATGATGATAAACTGTGTAAAAACATGTACCGCGTGGAGTGATTGAAAAAGCTAAGGGTATAAGAAAACTCATTACAATGTGGGCTCTGATCAAGTACGGGAACTGCTGTCATGAAGGGTGCTTAACGTGCTTAGGTTTCTTCAGATGCCAAAAGAGACACTTACGGATGATATTCACACAAATACAATTAAGTTCAAAGTAAAATTATTTTCTGAACGTTAGAAATTAGAAATAGGTGCTTTTCCAAAGAATGAGTATCTTAGTGTTAGAAGTACTCAGACAGAAAATGGACATCCGTTTGTAGCAGTTTTTATAGAACGGATAACTGTATTAGTTTGGAGACTGGTCGGCATAAACTTTAACCTTCCATTTGTCTTTAAAATTCCATTGCTCCCTCTTTAGCCATCAAAGAGATGCAAATCAAAATCACAATGAGGTATCATTTCCCTCCCACTAGGATGGCAAAGATTTAAAAAAAGGAAAATAACAAATGTTGACGAGGATATGGGAAATTGGAACGCTTAATCCATTGCTGATGGGAATATAATATGATACAGCCATTTTGGAAAATGGTGTAGCAGTTCCTCAAGAAACTAAAAATAGAACTACCATATGACACAGCAATTCCACCGCTAGGAGTATACCCAAGGGACTTGAACGGGGTGACGTAAATGGACATATGTACGCCAGTGTTCATTGCAGCTCTCTTCACAATAGTCAAAAGGTGAAAATAACCTAAGTGCCCTTCAACAGATGAATGGATAAATAAAATGTGGTGCATACATACAATGAAATACTAGTCAGCCAGAAAGAGAAATGAAGTTCTGATACATGCTACAGCATTGATGGAGCTTGAGGACATTATGCTGAGTGAAATAAGTCAAACACAAAAGGACAAATATTATATGACTTCACTTACATAAAAAGATAAAAACAGGCAAATGTATTAGAGACCAAAGTTTATTAGCAGTCACCAGGGGCAGGAGAGAGAGGAAAAGGGGAGTTATTGGTTGCGGAGCACTGAGTTTCTGTTCATAGTGACAGAAAAATTGCATTGATTAAGGTTAATGGGTTTGTGTCTGATTGGTGTAAATGACGTCACTAAATTGTACACCTGTAATAAATTGAATTGGCAAATGAAAGGTGTCAATAGATAATCAAATCAAATAAAATCAACTATCAAAGATAAAATATCCACTGTTCTTTTCTGTTCAAGTCTTTCTTTTTTTTTAAAGGAGATCTCTTGGAGGGGAAATAATCTCACAAACTATTGGAGCGCTTGGTAATTTTAAAGAGATTAACCAGTTGTCATCACGTTGACTCAACTCATGACTACCCAATGTGTGTCAGAGTAGAACTGTGCTCCATAGGTTTTTTGTTTGTTTGTTTTTATTTATTAATATTATATTGAGTTTTTGGTGAAAGTTTACATAGCAAGATACGTTCCCATTTGACAATTTCTGCATAAATTGTTCAGGGACATTAGTTACATTTATCTTAATGTGTCAACATTCTCTTTGTTTTCTGTTTGTTCCATTTCTAGTACTCTAGTTTCACTGTCCCCTTATCTTCTCATCTTTGCTTTTGAGTAATTGTTGACGTTTTTGGCTCATACTGATAGTTTTTAAGTAAAACACTGATCTTCTGGGTAATATCCTTTAGTTTGTGTGCCACTCTGCTATTTCACTACAATGTAGTCTCAGGGGATAGGCTCGGTTCTAGGTTTAAAGAATGTCTCAGGGCAATAGTCTCAGGGAGTCCTCTGATTTCTACTGCTCCAGTTTGTTTGGCTTTGTTTTGTTTTGTTTTTTAGTAAGAATTTAAGTTCTGCTCCACATTTTTCTCCCATTTTGTCCAGGACCTCCTATCATGACCAGGTCAGAAGAGTCAGTGGTGGTAGCCAGGCACCATCTAGTTCTTCTGGTCTCAGGGTAGATGAGGTTGTGGCTCCTGTAGACTTGTTTCTTCTCTGAGCTTTTGATTACCTTCTTATTGTTTTTGTCCTGGCAAGTAAACACCCATAGTTGTGCCTTAGATGGCTGCTTGCAAGCTTTTAAGACTCCAGACACTACTCACTTCATTAGGATGCAGATCATGATTTTTGTGAACTATTTTATGCCAATTGACTGAGTTGTCCCTTGAGACTATGGTCCTATGCTTTCAACCCAGAAAACCAATCTTGGAAAGTGTTTAGTTATGTCTGTGGAGTATCTATATTTGTGTCTTCAATGAATATATGCGCCTGCACCCACGTGTTTTGTTGTCCCTTGAGACTATGGTCCTATGCTTTCAACCCAGAAAACCAATCTTGGAAAGTGTTTAGTTATGTCTGTGGAGTATCTATATTTGTGTCTTCAATGAATATATGCGCCTGCACCCACGTGTTTGTGTTTCCATGTACTTATAGATAATTCTATCTGTTCTCACTTATGTACACACCTGTACCTATCCGTATATCAATATGCCTAGACCCATTCATATGCGCTCAAACACTCGTTTTTACTTTAGTTGTACTGTGTTCACTACACCCACATTCAGTGCCACTTTTCCCATCACCAAACAATAATAATAATAATAATAAGTCTCTAAAATCTAAAAAATACTTTTCTCTCCCCTCCTCCTCTCCCAGGTAAACACTAATGAACATTACTCTCTTTCTATATATCTATTCTTGTCTTCTTATAAGAGGGATCATACAATATTTGTCCTTATATGCTTGACTTATTTCACTTAGCTTTATGCCCTCCAGGTCCATCCATGTTATAATATGTTTCACGGACTCATCGTCGTCTTTATGAATTTGTAGCATTCCATATGTGTATGTACCACAATTTTCTTCTCCATTCATCTACTGATGGGCACTTTGGTTGTTTCCATTTATTTGCTATTGTGAATAAAGCAGCAGTGAACATAGGTGTGCATATGTCTGTTTGTGTCATTATTTTTTGGTCTCTAGGCTATATACCTAGGAGTGGGATTGCTGGATCATAGGGTAGTTCTAGTTCTAGTTTTCTGAGAAAGCACCATACCGTTTTCCATAGTGATTGTACCATTTTACAGTTCCACCAAGATTGATTAAGGATTCCATCTTCCTACATCCTCACCAACATTTGTTGTTATCTGTTTTGTGTTTTTTTTCTTCAGTGCCGTTTAAGCCAGGGTAAGATGGTGTCTCATTGTAGTTTTGATTTGCATCACTCTAATGGCTAATGAGCCCTGGTGGCACAGTGGTTAAGAGCTTGGCTGCTAACCAAAATGTTGGCAGTTCGAATCCACCAGCAGCTCATTGGAAACCCTATGGAGCAGTTCTACTCTGTTGCTATGACTCAAAATCAACTTGATGGCAATTTTTTTTTTTAATGGCTAATGATTGTGAACATATTTTCATATATTTGTTTGCTGCTAGGATGTCCTCTTTGGTGAAGGTTCTACTCATGTCCTTTGCCCATTTTGTCATTGGGTTATTTGTCTTTTTTTTATTGAGTTGTTTCAGTTTTATATAGATTTTAGAGATTAGACCCTTATCGGTTAAGTCGTATCTGAAAATTTTTTCCCAAGATATAGGTTGTCTGTTCACTCTTTTAATAAAGTTTTTTTGATGAGTGTAAGTTTTAAATTTTTATGAGGTCTCATCGATTTTCTCTTCTTCTATTCATGCATTTGTTATTATGCTTGTTATCCTATTTTTACAAAAGATTAGGTCCCATAATTTTCTCCCTACATTTTCTTCCAGGAATTTTATGGCTACAGGTTTATTTAGGTCGTTGATCCATTTTGAGTTACTTTTTTGTGTATAGTGTGAGGTAGGGGTCCTATCTCATTTTTCTGCAGGTGGATGTCCAGTTTTGGTAGCACCATTTATTAGAGACAGTTTCTGCACCACTGACTGGACTTGACCTCTTGCCAAAAATCAGTTGTCCACACATGGCTGGGTTTGATTATGAGTTCTCAGTTCTATTCCACTGGTCTATGTGTCTATCCTTGACCCAATACTAATACCAGCTGTTTTGATTACAGAGGCTGTATGGTATGTTTTGATACAGGGAGTGTGAGGCCTCCTGCTTTGTTCTTTTTCTTCAATATTGCTTTGGCTATTTGGGATTTCTTTCATTTCCTTATGAAGTTGTTCATTAGTTTAGTTTAGTTTGTTTTTTTTGTTTCATTTCAGTAAAGAATGTTGTTGGGATTTGTATTGGAATTGCATTTTGTCTATAGATCATATTAGGTGGAATTGATGTTTTCACTATATTAAGTCTTCCAATCCATGAGCACAGGATGTCTTTCCATTTTTGTGGGTCTCTTTTAGTCTCTGGTTTTATAATTTTCATTGTATAAGTCTTTTAAGTCCCTGGTTAGGTTAATTCATAGATATTTTATAGTTTTGGGGGCAATTGTAAATGGTATTGCTTTCTCGATTTCTTTATCAGAGCACTCTTTCTTAGTGCACAGGAATTCAAGTGTTTTTTGCATGCTAATCTTTTACCCTGCAACATTACTAAATTCATGTATTAGTTCTAGCAGTTTTCTTGTGGGATCTTTAGGATCTTCTATGTATAGAATCATATCATCTGCAAATAGAGATAGTTTTACTTCTTCCTATCGGATTTGGATACTTTTTATTTCTCTTTCTTGTCTTATTGCTGTTGGCTTCCACTACTCCTTAGGTTTCAATAATTTATTGTCACAATTCACAGAACTCACAAAAAATGCCATACTTACAGTTATAGCTTTATTATAGCAAAAAGAGGATACAAATGAACAGCTGTATAGAGCAAGGTCTGGGAGGATTCCTGTTATGAACTGACTTGTTTCCCCCTAAAATATGTGTTGGAATCGTAACCCCTCTATTTGAGGTTGTAATCCCATTTGGGAATAGGGTTTTCTTTTCTAGGTTAATGAGGTTATATCAGTGTAGGGTGTGTCTGCCTTAAACCTAATCACTTTTGAGATATAAAAAGAGCAGATTAGGCATGGAAGCAAGCAAGAACAAATGGGGGGAAAGTAGATGTCACATGAAGATCCCTAAGGAACCAAGGAACAGACTTTGCAAAGAGACAAAGATGTTCTCCCAGAGGAGACAGTTTTTCCCTAAAGCTGGTGCTCTGAATTTAGACTTACAGCTTCCTAAGCTGTGAGAAAATAAATTTCTGTTTGTTAAAGTCACCCACTTGTAGTATTTCTGTTACAGAGGAACTGAGAAACTAAGATAGTTCCCAGTGAGGGACTTTTATGTCCTAAAGGGCGTGCTATTCTCCCACAGACATTGACATTTTTCACCAACCAGGAAGCCCATGGAGTTTCGTTTTCCAGGACTTTTGTTGGGCCTCATTACACAATGCAAACTCCAGCTTTTCTCCCTTAAAGTTGGTTGATATATTACAAAGTCATCATGAGTTATTAAGTGGTGGGTCTTTCTGATCTAGCCAACTCCTACTCCAGAGACATTTCATCAACTCACCTCATCCATCAGTTTGATGTGTTCTGGAGTCTTTACTTACAGATCCTCTCTCAGGAACTCAAGACAAAGACCAAACTCCTCGACTAAGTTAATGTCAATTACATATATGTATGTAAATGTACCTTAACAGAATCTATATTTAGTGGGATGATGAAGTGCTCTGATAAGGGAAGTAGAGTGTTATGGACACACACAGGAAGGGTATCTCATTCCAATTTTGAAACTGAGTGAATCTTTGCAAATTTCAAAGAAATTTCTCATTTTTTTTGGAAATTTCTGTAGCCTGGAAAAATGAAGCTCCAAATCTCTTATATATATAATCAATAAGCATTAATACTACTACCTTCTGTAAACAAGACATTATTATTTAAGGTGAATTTTTTGATGAAAAGATGACTTTTTAAAGATATTAGTTCATAAGATACTAGATTAGGAGAGGTCCTTAGATACTTTAAAGAATGTGTAAGCAAGTTCCTGCCTACTAATTTGTAAAGACACCTAATAAAACTAATGTCCTCATTTGTAGCTTAGAATGTATAATTATATATAATAAATATTTACATAATAATCACATAATAGTGATTTTAAGTGATTCTAGTATCAAAAATATTGTTGGCATGATCAATTTGGCTTAAGTTGAAATTTACGCTTCTTTTATTCTCCTTATTAAAAGGGTTGATTTTCAGTATAAAAGTAAATGAAAAAAATCTTGTTCACTACAAGGCTCTGTTTAACTTAATACAGTTTTGTGGAATTAAGTGTGTCCATTTAAGAAAAATTAAAAAATAAATGTAAACTGTTAGTGTAACCTTGATTCCAATAGCTGAAGGCTAAGAAAAGAAAAGTTCGGTGAGTGACTCTTATTAATCTAGCTTTAAAATGGATGAATAATATGTTACAACCTCTCTGACATATGGTGAGGTTTGCAGCAAGTTTGGCATAATGGTTTCACTTAATAAACACCTGATTAGCATTGTTTAACAGGTTTGAAAACAGTCAAACAGCAACATTCTGTCTAGTTAATTCCTCATTAGCAGACTCACAGTCACTGCATTTGACAGATTGTATACCAGCTTTGACACAAGGTGACCTCTTGCTTAGACCTGTTCATCACCTTCAATCTGTTATAAACGAAGTCAGTATAAATGTCAGAGTGAATGTGACATCACCCTAGACTTCATCTGATATGTTGAAGGTTATTATTTCCCCAGTATTATTATTATAGACATAGTGAAACTATATGTAGTAAAAAATGAGAGTGGTAAACCAGAAGAAATTTGTTACATAGGAAAGCTTTTGTTAATATGATATTCTAATAAAATGTGTCATCTGTAAATAAAATTTAGCAACTTTATTTTTTCAATTTCCTCACATCAAGCGTTTTTATTTTTTAGATATTACCAAAATAAACAATGTGTATAGCTTTCGGAAGATTACTGGTGAAGTTTAACTGATTTATTAATAATGGTCACTACATTTAATATATCCATACCAATATTCTTTCCTCTTAGTTTATTTTCATTTTTTTAAAATTAAAGGAGAAAATTTTGAGGTAAATTTCAAGAATTAACTTGGTAAATTTTCAAGAATTAAATAGTAAATATGAGGAAGGCTTTCAGAACCTATTTTGTCAAAAGAAAATCTTTGATTATTCTAACTTTCTGTAAATTCAACACTTAATATAAAAATTCTCCAAATAGCAAGGACATACTTATTTTACGCTTTTGTCAACCTTGATAAATTATCTCTTCCCAAGACCCCCCAATTTGAATCACAAAATCAATTATACAATTACAGAACATATATATTCTTCTCCTTGATGGGTAGAAATGGAACCAAGTTATCTGAAAGAAACAGTGGTTAATACAATATGTTACTATAAACAAACCAAAATAGACATAATGTATTCTTGCTCTTTTCCATTTTTCTATAAATTTTTTCACAAAGAATTTAAAAAATATTATTCCTAAGACTTTTAACCTACAACAAACAAATAAAATGTTGAAATTGGACAGTGTATATGGCAGAATCAAGAAAAAAAATAGTCATTTGATAAAAGCCAATTGTAGTGTACAGGAAAGATTAAAAGAAAAATGTGTAATGGATTGAGTTGGATTTCTTTTTAATATCAAGAAAGATACCTAAAAACGCAGCTCATGTTCTTTGCAAGAGAAGACTATTAAGATTGGACATAACTAAGAAAAATATTTTTTAAATATGTGTTTTTTTTTTAAATTACATTTTGTTAAGTACCTTCTCTTCAATTTTTAATAATTTTAGTATTTGTTTTACAATTTTGTCCAATAGATAAAATAGTTATTATAGTTAAAATAGATAGTTTCTGGGTTCTCTATTAGATAGATATGTTATCTTCTATACCACCATTTAAATATATATGAATTATTTAATCAAAGCTGGTACACTTTTAATAGCACTGATTTTGAGGAACTTAGAAATTGTCATAACAAAGGTCGAAGCTTCCAGGAATGTTTGAGTAAAGTAGGAGCTAATCTAACTAAATTTACTTCCCAAATGATTTTATAAATCAATTTCTCCTTGCTAATGCATTTCTGAGCCAGGTCTTTCCAGTCTTTACAACACCAACCCTTCATGCAGATCTTGGTGTTTTTAGCAGGGGAGATAACTGAAACTCATAGAAATTAAGCAATTTTCCCAAAGTCCTGCAACTAGTAAATAACAAGTTTGAATTCTAAACTCAGATCTATGTAATTCCAAAGGTCAAGGTTATAGTAGGTACCGTCATGGATACTACCCTTTTACTACTCATGACACACTGTTCTCATATATTCTTCATAGTTGCTTTTGTGTTTTATGACTTTTCTTCATTTTTTTTGTCTTCATTATTCAGAGAACTTTTTTTCCTCAATAGTAGTCTTTTTATAATGGCTTCCTTGCTAGGTTTATGTGTGTATCATAATGTAGAGCTCTTTTCTTAGTTTTGTGTATTTTTTCCCATTTATAATTTATAAACATCTTTCGTTGAATAAACATATTTCATTGTAGTCATTAATTAAATGTAGTCCATTTTCCTTTTGCCCCCAAACTAATTGCTAGTGATTCAATAAAAGGGTGCACAATTTTCTTAATAATCCATGATATATCACATCAGAGGCAGCTGATCTATAAATGCTCATTTTTTTCAAGTACAATATTCCCTTATCTACCTTTGTCAAATGTCATTCTTGAATGCTTTTCATTATTTTCTAATAGTCCAAATGTATTTTATTCATTTTTATTGTCAAAGACAAGCTTACTTGAGGCAAGGAATTAAGAATAGGAAGCAATTCACACTCAGTAATAATTTTATACACCAGCTTCATTAACTATTTTTATTGTCTTTCCAGCAGTCACTTTCCAAAAATGAATAGAATTTTATAAGTTAAAAAAAAAAATTAATCTAACCTTTTAAATGCTCACTCTCTTTTCTCCAAGTGTATATGGAATAGAACTAAAAAAACAGCTTCCCTTTATTTCTTCTGCACATAAACTGGGTGTTTTAAAAATAGGGCTTGGAGAATACTACATCATTGCCCTGACAGTTGCTAGAAAGGGTAGCAAACAGATTATTTTGTTTTATTCGCAAATTTTTTTAAACATAACCTACTGTGCTTTTTCTTTGTTTTTTAATCATCATAGCCATTACTTTTTGGTTTGATTTCTTTGGGAGTTTGGGTGAGAATATTTAAGGAATGGAGCCCTGGTGGCACAGTGATTAGGAGCTCTATCCACCAGCTGCTCCTTGGAAACCCTATGGGGCAGTTCTGCGCTGTCCTGTAGGGTCGCGCTATGAGTCGGAATCCACTAGACCGCAAGGGGTTTTGTTTCCTTTTATTTTTTGGTTTATTTAAGGAATAAACACTACCCTTTGTGGTGAGATTATTTTTTGTTTTCCCTTATTTAAAAAAAATCCGTTGCCGTCAAGTCGATTCCGACTCATAGCGACACTATAGGACAGCGTAGAACTGCCCCATAGGGTTTCCAAGGAGCTCCTGGTGGATTCAAGCTTCCAAACTTCTGGTTAGCAGCCATAGCTCTTAACCACTGGGCCACCAGGGCTCCTTCCCTTATTTAATAGAGGAAAATTGAGAGGCTACAGCCTGACTTGAAAGAGACAGCTGAGCCTGTTCTCAACTCTTATATAAACTCAGAGACGATTGATTGTTATTTCAACTATCTTAAAGATATGCATTCCCTATTCCAGATCAGGAATAAAATCTCAAGCTTATTTTACTCTATTGGCTGGTTCCTTATTTATTCCAGTCTTTCTAATCTCTGGCCTAGCACAGGTTTCGTGATAAATGTTTCTTGTCCTCGGTCCAAAAACAAAACAAAACAAAACAAACCTATTGGCGTAGAGTCGATTCTGACTCATAGTAACCCTACACAGCAGGCTAGACCTGCCCCATAGGGTTTACAAGGAGTGTCTGGTGGACTTGAACTACCAACCCTTATGCTTGGCAGCTAAAGCTCTCAACCACTACACCACCAGGGTTTCCTGAGGAGTTATTAAAATGTCTCCCCTAGTATACTCTCCATCTCGCACTCGCTCTGCTCTTGTTTCTCCTCTCACGCTCCTTCAAAGAGACTATAGTGTATAATTATTTTGATTCTGCCCTTGGTTCAGTGTTAGGGTCAGAGTATAAACTAGGATTTATATTGTTGTTTATTCACTACACATTTTATTTAAAAGTATACATTTGGCCATATTAGATTATTTTCTTAGTGGTATTATTTGGTTGAAATAGAGCTTTAAAATTGTTTTTGGTACTTATCTCCTCAATTTACGGGCTAAAAAAATATTACTGGATTTCTGTTTTTCAAGAACTCTTATAGTACTTCAGCAGTTGCTTCAGGTAAGTTTTACAAAAACATTTGTGAAAATTTGATGATTCAAGTGTTCAAGTGTTTTAAAAATGCTAGGTTGCTCTTTCTTTTTTTGGCAGAGAAGTGTGTGGAAATATCTTTGAAGAGAAGTGAACCATTTCTGAATCTTATGATTGTCATTACAGACTGAGATGTTTATGGCAGGGTGTGTATAATACATCGTGAGTATTATAAAATATTACTCATTTCTAATTCATTACAGAAATACTTTCCTAAACTTGCATATATAATGGATGGCAAGAAACCAGGGATTCACATCTAATTATAAAGTTTTTTTCCTTTGTGCTAAAATGGACTCTATTTATCTATCAGTACAATCAATCCAAGCATTTTTCTTTGTGTCTGTCACCGTACTACCTAAGCACTTAGCTAAGATATTAAATTAGCCAAAAAGTGTGGAATGGGATGTTTTCCTTGTCTTTACTACATTTATCTAAGCCAACCCAAAGCTAAGCAGACTGTGACTAATATTGGAAGCCTTATTCTTATCGCAGACAGAGTTGTTTTCATTCTTGTTATTATTAATTGGTTGAAAGCCAACAATATATTCAGCACAGGACATAATTGCACAATATGTTCTTTCTCCTGCGATGTAGAGAGGGATCAACTGCTTTCATCTACCAGCATTGATGCCAGAGTGATGAATGCCCCTTCACAACACCCAGTTTCCTCTCCTACCTTCCTTTTTTATCTACTTCCTTCACCAGTTTTCTTCAAGAAACAAATATGTTAATATATTTTTTCCTTAATTTTAGTAAAGGATTTCAGAAAAGAATAAAACACTTTCTCTTTTTAAACTTGTTTTCGTTAAAAGCTGAGGTATAAAAAGCAAATATGTTTATTTTTCTGAAGATAGTAATTAATATATGCTTAGAGTTTCTACTGACATGTGTCTGAAAAACATTAATATGTAAATACAGATTTTACTCACGTGTAATTTATATATATATATACATATATATATACACACACACACATAGTTTATAGGCATGAATTTTGTTTGTGACACCCTATGCTGATATTGTTACTTGCCATGGAGTTGATCCTGACTCATGGTGACCCCATGTGTACAGAGTAGAACTGCATTCCACAGGATTTTCAAGTCTGTGATATTTCAGAAGCAGATCACCAGGCCTGTCTTCCAAGGCACCTCTGGGTATGTTTTAACCAGCAACCTTTTAGCTACTAGTTGAGTCCTTAACCATTTGCACTACTCGGGGACTCCTGTGATACCCCATACATACTATGAAAGAGGTATCATCAGAGATAGATTTTTATACAATCCCTTTCCCACACAGAAGTTAATTTCCTTTTGTACATTCCATTCTATCTGACTGTAAGTACATCCTGTAAGAAAGAATAAGGCCACATTTTTAAGAATTTAGCTTCAGATTTCTGGGAATCTCATTTTAAAAAAATACTGTAACTTTTTGAGAATTGTATTTATTACACCTAAAATCAAAATATTTATTTGAAGTAGGAAATAAGTAAATATATTAAATTATTTTTGTTCATTATTCACAAATACACAGACACAAATACTATCTCAAACTGTTTTGTACTCATTATGAATGGTACTGATCATTACTAAATTAAAGCATACTTCCATTTCACAAGCACATTATATTTTCTTATACAACATTTTATATTTAGCCAAGTTTAGTCAATGTATCTAAAAACATTTATAACATGAGATAAATACATATTTCTTTAGGAGTTGGAATATTAAAATCACTTTAAAACATCTAATTTTTTAAAAAGAAAAGTCCAATTTCAGCCAATGTCTTTATTCCATGTCTATGTACGTGAAAGTAAAGGAAATAAGTCATTTGAAGTTGGCAATTTCAGAATCGCAAACGTAACTCATAAAATACAATTAAGAATCATTTCCAGTTGTGGATTTGAGCAGAAAAATCATGGCTATTTGAAATAAAACAAGAGAGAGTAGAAATTTTGTAGAGCCAGGAAACCATACTTACACAACAGCACAAATGTGGAGAGGAAAAATTGGAATGGGGCCACAAAGATTCAACCTTGGATCACAATAGCCTTAGAGGAACAACACAGAATATGAGGGTTGGGTCATAGTCCAAAGTCATGTTCTAAGGGTGTTGTAAAGTATTGAGAATCATCACTGAGAGAATGCACTAGCACCCTGTGTGAAGCTAAGGTACGCCTGTGGGAATCCAGACTGGACAGGTCCACAGGGAGCCAGTGGCTGCCAAACCTAGGAAACAGAATCACGGGCAGAAACAGAAACGCAGGCTCAAAATTCACATTAAGATAGAAAAGTCAGGGGTAGGCAAATCATGCTGATAGCTGGGGCGATTTTAAAGAAGATATCCTTTAAGCAAGTTATCCTTTGTGATTTGTACTGCCGCTGTTAAATTGTAAAAGTTTTCAGCTCCGGTCATATTCCAGTACAGTATAGGTCCTGACAGAGCCCTAGTGAAGAATCCAAAAACCAAACTCACTGATGTTGAGTCAATTTGATTCTAACTCATAGTAACCCTATAGTACAGAGTAGAACTGATCCATAGGGTTTCCAGGGCTGTAAATCTTTACAGAAGCCGACTACCACATCTTTCTCCTGTGGAGTGGCTGGTGGGTTCCAACTGCCGACCTTTCAGTTAGCAGCCGAACACTGAACCACTACTTCACAAGGGCTCCCTTGTTGAAGAATAAATGTGTTTATTCTTATGTATTACCTTATCTAGCAAAAAAAAATGATCTTAATAAGTTGTTGGGATTTGAAGATACAGAAACAAAGGATAAATAACTGAAAAACTTCAAATAGCTTTCTATAATAGTTATTAATAAAGAAATCTAAAAATTATATGGTACAAAGGATAAAGTGATATGAAATTACAAATGGCCATGGAAATTCAGAAGAATGCAAAATTACTTTAAGCTGACGTGATCATGAAACTCATGTATTTGAATTTGGCTGACAAGTACAAAAACATTTCAACAAGTAAAAATATTCCTAACTTTTTATGAATGCAGTAAGATTGCTTCTTAGATGAAGTTTCCATAAAATTGTGGAGGCATTAACTATAGTTTAAATTAGGAATAACAAACTAATTAAAAAAAAAAACTTTTAGAAATGTGGGAAGAAAATCTATTCAATTCCTCATTAAAGTAAACGAAGAAATTAGTACCTAGGGGAAACCAAAATCTAAATCATTTCATGCAACATATTGCCCACGTATTTCAGCATTTCATACAAATTCTGAATAACAGGTGCATCTAAATAGAAACAAGTTTGGCATTCTTAGGCTATTTCAGTATTTTTATCAGTAGATTCTACAATTTATTTCTTATTTAAAAAGGAAGCTGAGTCACCATATAGAGAATTGGTTTTATATTTAGAGTTCTGTTATCCTTTTTTTATATTTAGAGTTCTGTTATCCTTTTTTGGAGCCCTGGTGGCACAGTGATTAAGAGCTCATCTGCCAAAAGGTCAGCAGTTCAAATCCACCAGCCGCTCCTTGGAAATCTTATGGGGTAGTTCTTTTCTGTCCTACAGGGTCTCTATGAGTTGAAAACGACTTGACGGCAAAGAGTTTTTCACCCTTTTTTAAAAAGTTTTTTTTAAAATTTTTCATTATATTTCATAGTATTTTTCAATTAAGGGAAAACCAGTGAAACCTTAGCATTCGGTTAATATTAACTTCTTTAAAAAAAAAATTGGCCCATAAGTCTTTACTTCTTAAATCACTAGAAGTTCATCTTGCTCATGTAACACTCTGAGGAGATATAGAGGCCAAGGGGCAGGCTCTTCTCCACACAATTGTACAGGAACTCAGGAAAAGAGATACTCTTTCCTCCCTAACTGTAACTTCTAGATCACAGTGGTCGTCTCATTTCAATCTGCCAGAAGGAAAATAGACTACAAGGGAGTGTGTAGGGGAAGTCCTATGAGCCAGGCCCTGAGGTGGTGCACATAACTTCTGTTCACATTACATCTGGTGTGGAGGAAACGGAGTATAGCTGGGTATGTAGGTTGAAGAGGAGAACATAGATTTGGGTGACTGCCAGAGTTCTCTGTCACAACGATTCTTAGGTGTGCCTTATTAACCAAAGAATGCAGTCACTTATTCTCTGAGGAAATCAATCTTCAAGTTAGTTATTCAGTTCCTGCGTCCAACTCAAAGTCCAGGATCTCCGTAATTCCTCACTGTTAGAAGATCTATAAAGTAAAAAGCAAGTTATGTGCTTCCACTTCTCTTCCAATATACAATGGAAGGAGAGGTGCAGAATATGCACAGACATGCTAAACAGTACATTTCAATTTTGAGAAAAGGAGGAATAAGAGACATAAAACCTTTACAGGCCCATAGCCATAACAGAATTTTCTTGGGCATGCATCATGAAGCTCCTTTGCCCAGTCCTGGATAAAATTCCTACATTATACCCAGACTCTGTCTCTAGAATGAACACTTCTATCAGTTTTTCTCTGTTATCTGCTAGTTTCACTCTCTGTGAAGTTCTTCCCTGTTCATTACCTTCGATGGCCACATCTGAAGTACGCACAGGAGAAGATGTCCTCCTTAAGGGATATAGTTTACATTGTCTGCTTTCTTCTGAGGCAAGTTTGAGGAACTAAGATTTTTTTTTTTCTGCACAATCTTTCTGAGGCCAGAGTCAAGAAAATAAAATTTGATCTATTATTTGGAAGACCTGATATATTTGCTTCAAGATAGTTCTAAGGATCAGTAAAACTGGTTGCCATGGAGACAATTCCAACTCGTGGTGACCCCATGTGTGTCAGAGTAAAACTGTGTTCCATAGGGTTTTCAATGTCAAATTTTTCAGAAACAGATCACCAGATCATTCTTCCAAGATATCTCTGGGTGGACTTGAACTACCAAACTTTCAGTTCGCAGCCAAGCTCTTTTAACTGTTTGCACCACCCAGGAATTCCAAGGACCATTAACCATATCCAAAACTTCTTACGAGGCATAGTTCTTCAGTTTGTTTTATGTTTTTGCTTCTTTGTATACATGCTTATCTCTCTCTTTTCTTATCCTCTTGAACCATGGGTAATGATAGGCTCTAATGGGAAGGTAATATTTTCCACTAAACATCTGATCCTTGCCCTAGAGTGGGTCCCATTTTTTTAACTGAGATATCTTATTGGCATTTGTTGCTTCAAGCCTTTTTTTACGCTTATATCCTATTGCTTGGGATCCATAAGCTGTTGGCTTTTCTAATTTATGAGTTTCCAGTTTTGTAGGTATCCTCTACTCCCTTTCATTTTTGTTAGAAACGTGGCCAGTTCCTTTATGAGTCATCTCTTGTAATATGTTGCTAAATACAACAAATGAAAACAATGCATAGTGCCATTCTGGCTCTTTCCAACCTTTTCCCCTAGAGCCAAATGCTTGGAAAACACTTGGCCTTCTTTCAAATGGGTGCCGGCAACGATTTTACCACGTTATGCAAGGGTATAGCAGGCTCCTACAGTTTTCCAGTCTACTATATTTGTTTCCTTGCTGCCTACCTCCCACAAAATAACAAAACTCAGAGTCCTGAAGTCAGGATTTTTTGTTTGTTTTAATTAGCAATAACCTATTCAAGCTACAAAATTCTGTATTAGTCGAGATAATAGGTCAAATATGAATAATAACTTAGGCATACTAAGAGTTTATTTCCTACTCATATAATAGTTCTGAGTGGATGAAAAAGTCTTTAGAACAGGGAAGCTTTTCTCCACGCCATCAATCACAGGTTCAGGTAAGCAGATTTTCTGCCATCTTCCACATGAGTTTTTCACTTTTCCTCTGGCCATCTCCATTCCAGCTAACTGGAAAGAGAGCAGAGTATGGATAAATGCATGTGATGACTTCAGTGGCCTAGAACTGGAATTGATATACCACACTTCTGCTCACATCTATTGGCTAAATCTTAGTCACATGGCCACACTTAACCAATACTGAGACTGGAAAATGCAGTCTGACTGTGTGCCTAGGCTTAACTGGAGATTAGGCTCTGTGATATTCACATATCTGGTGAATTAAGTAAAATTGGCATTCTTGCCCATTAGAAACTTGCTCCATAATGAATTTTTGAATTATAAAACAAAAATAGAAGACATTTACTTTATGTTAGACCATATTGAGTACATTTATACTCAATAATTTATGCAATTAAACCAAAATTATTAATATTATTTCATAATTATTGTGTGAAAGTGGTAGCAAGCTCCATTACTTCCCTAAAAAAAAAAAAAAATCTGTTGCCATCAAGTTGATTCTGACTCATAGCACCCCAACAAGACAAAGTAGAATTGCCCCATTTAAGGTTTCCAAGGAGCAGTTGGTGGATTTGAATTGTCAGCCTTTTAGTTAGCAGCTGAGCTCTTAACCACTGCACCACCAGGGCTCCAATCTCCATCACCTCCATAGCATGACAAAAAAATCAAATGCTGATTCAGTAGTAGATTGCAGTAACTTCTTCTAAACCTATAGCACCTTAGGTTTTATTGATCACTGAAATAATTACAACTTACTGAAATAATTCATACTGGCGTACTGTTCAAGTATCTTCATTAACTTTTGAACATACCCTTTATTTTTTTCTTCCCCTTAGAAAGAAATGTCTTTCCTCTCAAACTTCTTAGGAGTGAGCTGAAGAAATTGTTCTTCAGCATAACATCCTTTAAGAGCAGGGAGACATTACCTATAATTTTAACTTAGTTGAATAGATTGCAAGTTCAATTTAGATATTAGAGGAAAACCTTCATTATAGCAATGGACTCTCACTGTGTTGGTATAAAGGATGTTTCTGACAAATTGTACTTTTTGCTCTATTAAAAATGATTCTGAAAACTTCTAGACTGGTGGAAAGTATCAGTCAGTTGCAGCTCATCCAAAATGGGCTTTCTAAAGTGCCATTTTTTTGCTTAACTAAATCAATAGTCTTTATTACATACAATAAGCATAACCTGCTGCCATTTCCGAGATCAATAAAATCTCTTCTTCCTTCTTGATATTCAAGTGCCTTGGAGACAATGTAGCCCTTTGAATATTAATTCTGTTAGCGTGTCCTACACCTTTATTAACTCTTAAGTCAGCAACATATGTCTTAATTTTACAGACTTTACAGAATTTTATTTGGAAAAAAAGGCTTATTTAATGAAAATTAAATATTTGCCTCGTGTTCTTTATTCATATAAACAAAGATGATTTTTCTGAGATCATAATAGAGGTTACACTTGCTGGTAATCAGAATGGTATACCTACTTGTCTTCTTTGACATGATAATCAACTGCCTGTTCATTTAGATTGACTAAACAAGATGTGTTCTGCACTCATTACATTTTCCTCTTAAATATCATTTATTAATTACAACTTATATATCACTGTCAGAGTCAAGTACACTATGGAAAGTAACACATACATACAAGATGTCCTCCAGCTCCCTGAGGTAAGAGCATTCTCTTTTTCTCAGATTTACAGAAGGAAAGATCATCAGTTTATTATGTTATCTTGATTTTGAAAAACAGAACATATTCTAAAGGAACATGTAAAATATATTGTATTAAATGAATCTATAGTATTCACCACTTGCATGAACTCTCAACCATAGAAGACATTCTTGTATTCTCATATGCTGGGATACTTCCCTCAGCTGTACACATTTCCTTGTTATTTGTTAGTGTGATTCTATTATTTATCCATCTATTTTTAAATTTATCAGAAGAGTAAGTATATACCATTTAATATTGAATGTGTTGTTGGCCAAGTCTATTAAAATTATGCCAAATAAATGTAGTAGCCTTAATTTCTAGATAAATGAGATCTAGCAAGATTAGTTGAATGATTTGAAATTACATAGTTTGTAAGAGAATAGAGTAGAAAACAGGTTTTCTGCATATGAAGCTGAAAGCCTTTTACCTTTTTAATGGGAACTATATTAACTCTGAGGAAAAGAACTTTCTTCTAGAAATGTAATGTTGAGCTTTCCTACCTAAGTGCAGAACTAGTCGACAGACTGACACCTGAAAAAGATTGATGGAGACAACATTTTTGCATTATAATTAATGAAAGCTAACTTGGAGGGCATGGTTTTTCATATGGATAAAATGACTTCCTAATAATCTCTGCTGCCCCTAAACAATTTGTTGTTGTTGTGTGCCATTAAATCAATTCCAACTCACAGAACCCTATATGACAAAGTAGAACTGCCGCGTAGGATTTCCCAGACTGTAATCCTTACAGCAGCAGATCGCCAAGTCTTTTCTCCGGCAAAGCTGCTGGTAGATTTGAACCGCCGACCTTTTGGTTAGCAGTAGTGCACTTAACAGTTGTGCCACCACGGTTCCTTAAACAATATTTACTCACACTCCCATCTGCCCCCAAATGGCACTAGTCTCTGTATTTTAATATAGTTTTTAACTTGTTTTTACCTGAAGAGTCAAAATATGTTCCTAAATTTCTTAACTGTAGAGCTGTTGGAATTGTGAGGAGGGGGCATTTGACATCACAGTTGCTCAGGCATGCTATTGTTTAATACCTGAGATCAAATTTGTGAGCACTCCAGTGTGTGGGCCATTCCCACATAAAAATAAAGCACCAGTTGAGAAACAGTATATGGAGGGAAGCAGCTTAATTTCTGGAGTACACCGTGTTCAAACCAGAGAGAAGAAGCCCGCCTCCAGACCTCCTAGTAGACTTCAAAAGAAGAGAGAGGTAAGGAGGGTTGAGCTGAACAAGTGTCCCTTTGCCCCCGAATTCACCCATCAGGCTACTTATGAATAGGGGTCTGGAAGCTGTGCTGTCTCTCCTCTGGAGAAGAAATTGGCCGCCCATGTCTAGATTTCCCCCTTCATTTGACGCTTCATTTGTCTCTTATTTTCTTCCACTCCTACTCTCTTTCTCTTATTTTTCTCTCTCTTCTCTATTCTGTTTGAGTCATGTCAACAGATTTGGTCTTACGAAGACATGCAAAATAAACAAACATAGATTTCTCCTTCATGTTAATTCCAATTACTATTAATATTTTCCGGGACCTGTATTGGCAATGTTCTAGCGGGAATGTCAAACTAACCAGCATTTGGATGCCATAGAATTGGAGAACCAAGACTTAAAAGTGTAACGTTAGCAAACATAAAGAAAACTTGAAAATGACAACAGGCGGAGAGAAAACTTACTGGAAATACTTAAATGCCGTATGCTTTTACATTCATTTATATCATGTAAAAAAGAAGAATAACTTTTGAGTTGTGTATTGCATTTAAGTGGGCCACAATAAAGTCTTACAAGCAAAAGTGAATGTCAAATAAATGTTAATTGGGTGTAGGGTATCATTGCCATGCAAGAAGCATGTGAAAATAACAGAATAGGCAAGGAGAAGAATATGCATAGCAATGTGGATTGGGAGAAACCAAGTTGTATTACGTTTTTATATACTGAAATAGATGAGTTTGTAAACAATTAAAAAGTCTCTGGTAAAAATAAATATTCTACATTTGGCATTACAGTCCTTTTTATTTACTATTTAAAAATATAATTCACCAGAGCAAAGGATTCCAAGCACATGACTAGAATGAGCCATTCAGTTTCCCTCTCTGGACAGGAGCTGCAATGATTTACTCAACCAAATATCATCATCCTCTTAAGCATGCTACGGAAAGTAAGGAAAGATTATCACTGAACTTCCCTATAACTATTCCATAATCTTCCACTCACAGAAGTCTAAAAAATAAAGTACCTCCTTTATAAACTCTAGTGAATCCTGCCCTAAATAATCAGCAAAGAATAAAATAGCAAGAAACAAAAAACACAGAACAAAAGAAGTTTTTAGAGCATTGACAAAATTTTAATCAGCTTAATATTGTTAAAACACTATAAATAAATTAGATTGTGATAAGTTTATATATATATATATATGTACACACATATATGTATATATAACCATTTAATCCAATGGAAGTGGAGGTAATTGTCTCCATTTATAGAGAAGAATCTGAGAATCACAGAGTTTAAATAATTTTCCCGAAAACATAAAGCTTGTCAGTATTGGAGCCAGAAATTAAAATCCAAGTTTATCTGATTTCCAGAACAACATGCTTAGTCCTTGCGTACTGAAGAATCCTCTTAGCCTGTAGGGTCCATTCTATTATGGATTAAAATTCCCATTTTGGTCCTATATCTGAACTGGCTTTGGATAATGCTTATTAGACATATCTGGATACGGAGAGGTGAAGTTAATTTCAGAACCATACTTAATGTTCTGGTGGGAAGAAAGACATGAAAAACTCACCTTTCATAACTTGAAAAACTTACACATATTGATCTAGTGTGCAAGTCTCTCTCCCCTCATGGCAAAACAACATTAATGGTATAATCATTACATTTTCATCAGAAATTACAGCTAAGACAATATATTTGTTATCATTTTGTTAATTTCATTCTCTTTGGTTATTGATGATTAAAGCTAAAGATCAGTGGTGTTAAATTATAATACATCTAATACTATGAATCTGTCACATTAATTTATCTTCAATGAAATTAACATGATTACTGTTTGTTTTTTAAAATAAATTGCTAACTACTTTGACAAATTAAAAATGTATTTTGTTATATCCGCTTATCACCATTCTATTTATTTTGGCAATAATTATATTTTTGTAATCAAATGACTTATTCAAATTTGGAACACTGTTAAGCTAAAAAATATTGCGGTGGTTGTGAAAAGAAGATAAGAAAGAAGCACACCAAATATAACTTTAAAAAAGGCAGATAAGTTTAACAATGCATGCATTGATTTGCCAGCGATATATAAACTACATTGTTAAAAATTACATAATGACTTCCTTGTGTATGATCAGGAGAGACAGGAAGAAGCAAAAGAACCAACATGAGTTCCTTCTCTGATCCAGAAACTCGGTATGCTATTTAACCCCTTCAATGATCCTAAAGTTTGAAAAGTATTATTCTCTTGTTTCAAGTGTGAAAATTAAATTAATACTTAACTTACCTAAATGACTAAGGTAGTAAATACTGAAACTAGAATTTGAGCCTGATCAGTCTAAGACAGTCAGGCTTTTTTCACTCAACAATATCACTACATGCTCTCCACCGCCACATCCTCCTGTACTCTTGTAATTGTGCACCCAGTAAAGTTGGTATATGATATCAGTAAGAGTGTGGGCATTGGAATCAGACAGACCTGGGTTTGTATTTCAATGAAGCCATTTACTAACTGTGTGACTTTAGGGAAATTGTTCAACCATTCTTAATCTGTTTCCGTGTCAGCAAAATGACGCCAGTAATATCTACTGAAGGGGGTTTTGTGTGTACAAAGGGTAATAAATATAAAAAAGAAACTTAGAGTTTCCTCTACATGGTTTATTTTTAAAAAGCTATTGGATACAAACTCTGGCTATTTTTTGTTAATTGAATTTCATTTTCTTCATCTGTGTCACATGCTTTATAGAATCATTATAGGGTTTTTGGGTTTGGTTTTATAGGGTTAAAATAAGATGATTGATGAAAAAACATATTAAAAATCAAAAAGGATTGTACCAGTCAGAGTTCACTGTGGGAAACTGAAGTCACTCTAGATGTTTCAAGTAGAAAGGAATTCATTGTTGTTATTAGCTGCAAGTTTGTCCCCAGCTCATTTGGAACCCACGCGCAATGGAACAAAATGCTGCCCGGTCCTGTGCCATCCACATGAGCAGTTGTAGATCAGACTGTTGTGATCCATTGGGTTTTCATTGGCTGATTTTCAGAAGTGAATCAGCAGACCTATCTTCCTAGTCCATCTTAGTCTGAAAGTTCTGCTGAATCCTGTTCAGCATCAGAGCAACAGGAAAGCCTCCACTGAGGGATGAGTAGTGGCTGTACGTGAGGTGCATTGGCTGGAATCGAACCTGGTTCTCTTTCATGGAAGGTGATAATTCTACCACTGGACCATCATCGCCACCTTAGGATAAATTTAACACAGGGTCTTTGGGTGTTTTCAAAATTTTTGGAAAGTCTAGAAAAGAAATGAACCGTCATTGCTAACACAGACCAGCAGCCACGGAGTTGCTTCAGTTACCACCACCACTGATGTCGTCACTGTCATTGATGCTGACTTTGCCACAACAATTTCTTGACACCATGAAGCTATTACACAAAACTGGAACACAGAGTCTAGTCACTCCACACCCACCCTTCTGTGACCACATTTTCCAGAAGAAATAGCTGCAGGAAGGTATCTTTACAGCTCTTTCCAGAGCTCTTGCTTGGAAAAACTTAAACACAGTAAAAGACAAGAAAAAAGATGATACATTAGTACGGTAGTAATGAACAAAAAGACAGGTGGTAGACAGGAGGAAACTACTATTTTTTAAGCTACTTTTGTCAAACACAATCTTAAAAGAAAGCTATTTGTAGTAGTTACTTACATCTTTACTTCTAATTGTTAGTTGCCCAAATTCCTGCTAGATGTTTGCTTGTTGACCATAGTGGAAATCTTTCACAAATTATTTGATAGATACACTGCATTCAAATTTTCTAACAAATATCATTGAAAGCTGAATTTTCATTGATTCATACCCTACATATTATTCACTATATTTCATATATTGTTATATCGCCAAATCACAAAACAGATTTAAGTGAACCGTGGCTATTTTTAAAAAGTTGTACTTGTCACACATTGATCTGTTTCTTTTCCTAACTCAATGAGAGATAATTACTTTCTGTCTTACTGTATGCGATTATTATTTCATTTTTACGGCAGGAATTCCTTTAGTAGGGACAAGGTCTTCCAAATGCTTCAGATAGTTTAAGCCCCAGTCCCTCTTTTACTAGTAGCTCTGATAATATTTATTTCACTATGTGATTATATTTTTAAGTTAGACATCCTAGAAACACACAGCAACCTCAGACATGTCACATTCGCAGTTTAGTTTGGTGATGATATCACTAGGTAGTAACGTTTAGCTTTTTCCATTTTTGTTCTTCATGGTATTGAAATAGTCAGAAGTACAGTTCTCTCTAGTTTGGATTTCTGAGATTCAAGAGAGATACAATCAATGGAGATATTTTTGTTCTATCTAACAAAATGTACTTTAGTTGGACTATACAATAGATACTTGTTCTTTGTCACTATGGATGTATCATAGAAAGTAAGATACAAGTATAAAATAAACATGGAAAAAAAAAATCCAAGATGAATTCTAAAATTATTTGACTTATTTAAACAATTGTTCTTTTTTCATTCTCTCATTTTGGTTGATGATATGTTTACTCTTCCTGGAACTCTAACACAGAAACTCCTTTTAAAGATATCTTTGCAGCCACTTGAACTGTTAGCTCAACTACAATTATGTCTAACGGTTATTCAGTGTAAGTTACTGAAGAGAAATATAATCTTCTCAAGCCTTAATAACAGTGTCAGATAGGTGTTCAGAACTGCCGAACATCCTCTCCTTGCTTCCCTAGTAAATCCACTCTCCCACACTGTGACACAAATTATTCAACTTCTTCCTCTCTCGCAAGTCGAACACCTCATTCCCTCATTCAATAGTGTATTTACAACTAAATCTTGCATTTTTATTTAAAAGAAAGATACAAGTAGGAGAGCACTAACTCAACTTTCCATCATCGAATTCATCATATTACTGACATTCTTAACCATATTTTCCTTTCTTGGTATTCATATTGAAGATGCATCCTGACACTTACTTGTATTCTCACTTTTACTCAAAACTTGTGAAGGTAATCTTGCCCATTTTCCTCCTCTGATTTTCATCCTCTTCTTCTTCTTCATTATTATAGTTATCCTTGTCATTATCATCATCATTTGTTATTATCTTCATTCTAATAGCTACTATGTGATTGTTTGCTATAGGTCAGACATTATACACACACATGCACACACAAATGTACATTTTTATTTTATATATATGAATAAGTATACATATATATTATATCATATGTAATATACACACACAAATACACACACATATATAATATTAGAGACCCTGGGTGGTGCAAAGAGATAACATGCTTGACTGCTAACCAAAAGGTTGGAGGCTCAAGTCCACCCAGAAGCAACTTGGAAGAAAGGCCTAGCAATCTGCTTCCAAAAAATTCGCCATTGAAAACCCTACAAAGCACAGTTCCACTCTGACTCACATGAGGTTGTCATGAGTCAGAATCCACTGACAATTTTTTAAAAAATATATACTGTTATATTTATATATCACTATATATAATTTTATTTTATTTTCCACAATTCAATGATGAAGAAACTGAGCCAGGTTTTTCTTTCACTAGATTTTTTTTCCACCTTCATGACAGTGGGTCTTAAAATAACTCATCTTTAAAAAAAAGAAAGCCTTCCTAATCAGGACCTCAAAAGATATATCCTGATAGAATGAGAGAAAAAATGTGGAACACAACTCAAATTCTTAGAAAGTCCAGACTTACTGGGCTGGCTCAGACAAGAGGTCTCCTCGAGACTATCGCCCCTAGATACTCTTTCAAACCTTGAACCGAAGGTCACCTTTTAGCTAAATAACAGATTGGCTCATAAAATGAAGAATAACTCTCATGAGTACTGAACTCATTTAAGAAATCACCTATATGAGAGCAGACAGTGAACAATTATTCTAAAGCAAAGATGAAAGGGTAAGGGGACATGGAAACTAGATTACTGAAAACAGAACAACCAGAACAGAAATAATGACAATGTTAACACATTGTGAAAGATGTAACCAATGCCATTGAACAATTTGTTTAGAAGTTGTAAATTGTTAATTTGCTGTGTAAACTGTCACCAAAAACACAAAATATTATTCAAAAAGAAGAAAAGAAAGCCTCCCTTGAACTGTATTTTCCTTTCCTTTAAGCCAAATTTTGTCTCAGAAGTCATGATTGTAAGGCCTTTCAGCCTTTTTTGCCATCATCCCATTGCATCCTAAACCAAAACAGAACAAAATTTATCCTCCCTACTTTTCAAAAAGGCCTCTTATTAATGTTATCAAGGAACTTATTTCATCTTATTGAGTTAAATGTTCAGTTTTCTGTCTTCATTTTAACTTCTCTCTCCATAGTTTGTTACAGGTGACTTCCTGTTTTGAAAGCTTTTTATCTAGGTTTCCATATCATTGCATTCTCCTAGTTTTCTTCCAATTCCCCTGTTGGGTTTTCTTACTTGTCATTGCTGGTCCTCCACCATTAAACCACTAGGGATGTCATATATACTTTTACTGTGTCTTCAAATAATTTTACCCAATCTCCTAATTCTAAATAATATGGATATTCTGATACTTTTAAAATATCTCACTCTAACCCAATCTCTCAAATTAGTTCAAGGGTTAGTCACATCTACATGGATATTTAATGCTGCTTATATGTCTAAAGCAGACCTAATGATTTCCCATCCTCCAATTCTGCTATACACCTTGTCTTTTCCTTATCAGTAAAATATCTCACACAGTTACTCAGATAAAAGACTTAGGAATAGTCTCTGATGTTCATATTTCCTGTGAAGCCTACATCCAATTTATAGGATAGTCAACTAGACTTCCAAAGGCATATTGGAATGTTTCTTCTCAGTCCATTTCTCTATAGTCTCAACCCAAGTACTTACAGTAACAGTCTACCTATGGTTCTGCATGTTGAAATTTTTATACCACCTCCCCACACATTTCATTCTGCACAAAACATCTGAGATGTTTTGAAATGTATACTTAATCGTATCTTTTCTCCATTAAACCCTTCAGTGGCTTACCGTCTTAATTTGAATAAAAACTAAATGTCTTAGCTGAGATAAAAGGTCCATCAAAATCTTCAGGCTAAACACTAAAACTGTGGCTGGCATGTAATAAACGTTCAGTGAAGGTTAGTACTCTTGCTGTTGTTGTTACCACCGTTACTCTTTGATCCCTGCATACTTCTTACCACATCCATATCTTGATCTTTTCTGACCACACTAGTCTTCCCTTTGCACTTCTGTTCATGGGATGCTGTTCAGGAATCTTTGCATGCCTTCCTTCCTCCCCTGACTGTTTTCAGGTCTCAGTATAAAGGCCACCTTCACAGAAAGCCTTCTCTGTCTACTCTTTCTTGCCACACATCCTTTATCTTGTTATAAAAACACTTCAAAATAACACTTCCCACTACTGAGGGGCTCTTGTTTATTGATTGCTTTATGTGTTAGTTGCCTTTCTTCCCCGAGGACCCTGTAAGTTCCCTGAGAGCAAACTCTATAGAGTCGGTGCAGTAGTAAACAAAACTGAGTCATTCCATGCTAGCGTAATAATCATGATGAAAAAAACAATTTATAAATAACTAGAGTTAAATTTCTTGTTTTTTCGCACTTCCTCCTTCAGAGTTCCTCTGTCAAGTACCTTCATGGTTTCTCAGAATTTACCTAAAAACGATTCCCCCAAAGCAAGAGGAAATATTGAATCTTTTTGATGGTGAGGTGGTGTAATATGAGATACATTGTGGGATCCATTCATTTATATTGAAAGAAAGATACATAAATTTCTTTTAAATTTTAGAACTCAGATTATTTTGATTTCTAAAAGCAATTGGCATACTTTATGCTTAAGCATGTAATTCTCTGATATACGGTCAGGAAAACCTTTCTTTTTTTTTACTGTACCTCAGGTGAAGGCTTACAGAACAAATAGATTCTCATGGAACAGTAGTACACATATTGTTTTATGACATTGGTTAACAACCCCACAACATGTCAACACTTTCTCAACCTTTTCTTTGGTGAAAATAAACATAGCCAAAGATACACCATTTCAAAAATTTCTACTTGCATAGTTTAGTGACATTGACTGCACTCTTCGAATTGTGCTGTTATTCTCACTTAAGATGAAGGCTTCCAGAACAAAATAGTTTCTCATTTCACAGTTACTACAAATGTTGCCCTATGACAATGGTTAACAATCTCACAACACATCAACAGTATCCTTACTCAACCTTGGGTTCCCTATCACCAGCTTCCTTGTCCCC
>NW_004443949.1:28313396-28325459 GCF_000243295.1 Trichechus manatus latirostris
GGGTTGGTAATCAGTGCAGGGCAGGTTCCAGTAGGCCCTGCCTGTGCTTCTTGGTGATGTGATGTCGAGCGCATGGTGCAGGTAGGCAGGATGCAGCGGGAAGATTGTTATGTGTGGAGCTAAGATGGATATGGGAGAGAGGAGAGAATAACAGGAGCAAAAAACATACAAACAAACAGAAAGGAATGTTAGGGGAGCTTGCTGTTTGAGTGAAGAGATGAGAGACTATGAAATGGAGAAAAACAGAAACGGGAAGAGGAAGAAAAGAAAAGAAAAGAATGAATAAACAAAAATCAGAAAGGTTAAAGAACTGCAAAGTTACCAGGGATCCCACTGATGCAGCTATGAGTCTGGGAAAGTCACTCTCAGGTGTCGCAGTACAGCCTGGCTAGAAGGCATAGAGGTATACAACACCTGGTGTTCAGGGAACAGAAAGAGAAGGAAGATATACAGAGATGAGAAACTGAGGAATGAAGAAAGACAAAAAGGGAAAAAGAGGGAAAGGAAAACAAAACAAATTTAAAAAAAAGAACAAGAATGGCCCCCAAAAAAACAGAAACAAAAAAAACCAACGAAAAGAAATGCCCTCAGGGATCCCTCTGCACGTGTGTGCAAGCCGAGAGGGTAGTCTCCTTGCCACGCAGCACCACCTGGCCAGAGAGGGCTCCCAACTCAAGAAAAGGAAAAGAAAAGAAACAAACAATTCAAAACAGACACACGAACAAAAGCCCCGGGATCCCACCAGCATGACAGCCCAGACCGGGAAGCAGCTCCACGCTCGATCAGAGCTCCACAGCCCCTCAGAAAGAAGCAAAGATGGTGCACGGAGCCAGGTATTTTAGCAAAAGGAGGGGGAGGTGGTGAGAGGTAAGGAAGAAATCAAAAGAAGCAGAGAAAAAAGCAACACTAGCAGCCAATAAATGGCACTCAGAGAGCCTGCTACTGCGGGCTGGTGTTTCTCGGACAAGAGACTGTGTCTGCGGGAAGCAGAGGGGTCTGAGTGTGGGTGTAGAAGGGTAGGGAGTGGGAAAGCATATATCACAAATTACCGGAGCTCTGCAGCCCCTCAGGAAGAAGCAAAGGTGGCGCACGGAGCCAGGTACTTGAGCAAAAGGAGGGGAGGTGTTAAGAGATAAGGAAGAAATCAAAAGAAGTGGAAAAAAGCAACACCAGCAGCCAACAAATGGCACTCAGAGAGCCGGCCCATTCAAGTGTGTGGAATCCAAGCAGCCAGTGTTTCCCAGTCAAGAGATTGTGGCTGCGGGAAGCAGAGGAGGCCGAGTCAGGGTGAAGAAGTGTGGGGGGTGGGAAGGTGTATATCGCAAATTACCAGTTGTTTTGTCTCCTGCTGGATGCACTTGAGGCTGCTTTCTCGTACCCCGTGTTTGCTGGTCTCCGATAGGAGTTGAAGATGGCAGATCGGCACTGCATTAGCTGGTAGGGGACCTCTGCATGAATTTCTCCTCACTCTCCATTCTCTGTCAGTTTTCTCACTCCCATTTGGTGCTTGGCTGAGTTTTTTATCTCTTCATTTGATGTTTTAGGGTTTCAGGATTGTTGTATTCTCTGTTCAGCTTAGTTTTTTGGATCTTTGCTGTGGAGGGATAGCGTGGTGCTTCGGCCTAGAGCGCCATTTTGCCGGAACTCCGAAAATCTTTCTTTTTATCTTATACAATATAATTCAAAAGAAATTATTCTGTTTAAAGTAATATACACTTAATACAAAATATTGCACTCATACAAATTTTTTTCAAGTACCAGAAACAATGAATAACAAAATCTTTTATGGTCATGTTTTACCTTTATTTCTCTATTGCAACATTCACGACGGAGCATTATACACTTTATTTTCCAAAATATGATGTTCATAATCTAGATTTCATATGAACACACTTTTAAAAAAATTAAGCTTATTTGTGTGACTATTAAATTTATTAATGTATAAAATAGTTAATATTAAATAAACCTAATAAGCTATAAACAAGTTTAATTTTTAAATTATAGAATGAGTACAATTATGCTCTAAGGAACTGTATTATATTATAGGGTTAAAATTATGACTGTTGAAATATAAATTATAACACCATGTACATTTTTCATTAGCTTCAATTACAAACTTAAAATGCAAGTGGATTTTGCAATCATTTTAATGGTTTCTTTGCTTACTAGAGCACAGGCTTTAGGTTTCTTTTCTATTTCACTTGAAATTTGAAAAAGCAATTACCATTATCATAATTCTGAACCATATATAAATGCCTACTGATTAATAATTTTTTCTTACCTTTGGATTTATAAAGCATTTTTGTTTAAAAATCTAAACTATATATATAATTTTCTGATATTATGTTTATATATATATATTAATGTTCAATTTACTTTCCCCATAGAGAAAACAAACTCTTTTATTTTTATTTTCTTTGAGTCTCCCATTGGCCCTTTCGAAGTATTGTGTTGTAACATGCTAAAATTTGTTGTAAATTTTTATTGGTATTATAGAGCTGAATGTTTCATAAACATAAAGTTCATAGCATTATTTTCTACTTGTACGAGTGTTGAATAGAGGCTATTATAGAAAACAAAATTTTTCAGCCACCATTTTTATTACCAAGGCAAGAAACAAGATTTTGCTACTACCCTGATCTGTACTCTCACCTTGAAGATACTGTTAGGCTGAATAATTCAAGTTTTTGATGAGGCCTTGCTGAAGGGAAATAATTATTTTTCTTTCAAGCAAACCAACATAGGTATTTTTAAATGTTTGCTTAGATATAAGTTTCACATCAGAAATCAATATCTCAGTCATAATTGCAACAACTCAGATGTTCTCATAAACAGCCAAACTCTTCAGGGACTGGCCTTGTGAACACTAGGCTTTGCAAATAGCCCCTTAATAAACTGATAGAACTTTCTTTAAAAAACAGGTATAATCACATATTGGGAGTTACCTGAGAAATCTTTTAGTATGTAAATCTTATATCACCAGTCTAACCATATTGTTCTTCAATTTGCTTGATAATCTCTAAATCGATAACTGTATTACTGGATCGCTATAATTGTCCAACTGTTGGACATTAGTTGATAAAATCCCTCAGGAAAATTGCTTTTAAACAAATAATGATATAATAAGTGATCATGTTGACATAATATCATACACATTAGTATCAGTCTGAGTTATAAAGGTATTTGGATTGCTGAAGAAAAAAAATATTTACTATATAATGGTTCTCACCCTGAATAACCTAGATAATTACTAGTATAGCAACCTGCCCTTAGAGGAAGAAAAAAAAAAAAAAGAAAAATTATGTTTTTTTCTCTCAAATGTAAATAAATTAGTATTATTTTAGTAAATGTTACTCTGATTTTTAGTCTCAATATGAATGGTGTTGGCATTATATTAAAACTAAATTTAAGTTTTAAGTTGAAAACTTTTTTCAGAAAGTCTGTGGGCATCCATCTTGAACCCCAAGCATGTAGGAAGACATAGGTAGAAGTATATTAAATCTGACAAATGACCTCCCATGTGCAAAGGAGGAAATAAAGATTCATTCTCCGTGTTTATAAGATCATTTTGATGAAGGAAAAGCTAATTGAGGATGACATACATTCTAAATCTAATTCAAATCAGCATTTTTACATGAAGACTCATCACATTTCCAATGGTACACGCTACCATAAAACAGCTTAGTAAAGACATTTTGAATTTGATTCCTGGAATTTTTTTAAATGCTTCATCAGAACTGACATTTTTAGTGGTAATGAGTTTCCAATCTCAGTATTAGTTCAAACTGGATATCTGTGGTAGTTTACATCTTTTTATTAAAAAAGAAGCATTTTTCTTTATCATAATTAAGTCTTATGTTGTAGAGAAAATTGCAACTAATATGCAATTATGCTTAGAAAACATGTGGGGAAACTGCCAACACAGGGTTTCTTAAAAGCAAATCACCTTGAAATGATTAAAATGTTAAATTATGAAGGACTCATCCTGTAGCATTCAAAAAATAATCATAGCCCATGACCAAGTAGCACTACTGTTGTTTTTAAAATGGAAAAGTGATTGCTAACTCTTTCCTCTTGAAATGCTCCAAAATCAGCATTAACATTATCTCATTAGCACAGATTTAACAGCTCAACCTTATAAAACGACCACCTCATCTTTTATCTAATAAGTAGTTTTGTTAATTCTGCAAATTTCGTATTACGGATGTCATTTGTTAAAAGTCAGGGTCATTTAGATTTTATACTAAGATAAAATTGTATCTTGATTATATTTACACAATGACAACTCAAAACATGGAAGGCAGCCTTTTACTGAGAGATTAGAAAGAAATAAAATTCAGGAGTTGCTACCTTTAAGTCTATATACTACATGTCACTCATACTTAAATTTGGAAATAACCTTTTGCATGCAAGTAGATGGTTGTAAACATGTCATAAAAAGATCATCAGTATGTCCCGTTTATGGTAATATATTTCTATCCATATCATGGTCATTTGGATTTCTTCCAAAAGTAAAACAAAACACAATGCCTAACTTTCTAATTTTAGAATCAAGGAAATATTTTTTTTTTCAGAGTAGAGTTTATTCGTGAAAAGTCACGTCCCCTAAGTTTTCACGACTTAGACTTTGGGAAGATTTGATATCACCTAAGGATGTAACAATGTAAGTTCTTCTGTTCTGTATATATGTAAAGTATCTCAAGTATTTCAATGGTCAAGTATTACGTATAAATAAGCACCCTACCACATCTTATTTCCTAAAGATTTATTTACCTTTCAAAGTACAAGAATATATAACTCATTTGCTTATTTCTAAAAAGAATCGCTATGTGATTATGATATTTATTTCCAGAGACGAATAGGAACAATATTATGATTATTTTATTGATGGAACAATGTGAAGGGAAATCATTTATTCAGTTATAGACTGGAAAGTTCAAGAACCATGACTATGAATTTAGATTATTTTCTGTGAGCACACTATACCTCATATGTAGGGCATAACATTCTGATCATAAATGTACCAGAGATTCCTAAATTCATTAATTAGATTAATTCAAATAATATGTTTGCTGTATCATTATTTTTCTGGAATGAAGAAATTGGGAGTCATCATTCCATTATCAAACACTGACTCTTTTTCATGAGAGAGAATTCTTAGATTGGAATTCAGTAGCATTTGCTGTCATGTTTTATTATATTTGAAAACTATTTATTATAAGAGTAGAATGGCACCATATAACTATGGACAATAGCTATGGATAAACATACAAGCTCTTTATTTTGTGGCTAAGAATTTATGAAATAACTAGATCTATTTCTTTTGAAATTGAGTGTAAGTTGGATTTCTAGGACATCACATATAACATCTGCTTTGTTAGTTAGCAGCAGTATCAAAGATAGTAATAAGATTGATTATTTACTACATTGCAACCCCTGTTCCAAAAAAATGGGATAAATTACCCAGTTTAATCTTCACAACACACCTGTGACCTTATTATTTACCTTTCACAGAATAGGAAACTGAGGCATAGAAAAGTTAACTTGTTGACGGCAGAGGTGGACTTTGTCTTCAGCTGCCAATACTTCACATTGGGTGAAAGTAAATTACAGTATAAAATGAAGAAACATCATGAGAAAAAACAATCTCAGGAAAGATACTATAGTTTTTTTTTTTTGCATAAAAATGAAAGCATTATTCATTCATTCATTAATTCGTTTGAAGCACGCTTTTGACATTCAGTATATTCCAGGAACAATAAAAGTCACTGAAGACCAAACCATGAAGAGAATCACAGAAAAGTGCAGGGGAAAAACAAAAACAAACAAATAAAAGCTTATAAGCAAGTACTGACAGTGCAGAATAATAGACAGTGTTAGTAAAACACAATGGATTGAACTTTAAACAAGATACAGATGGATGAGGGAAGGCAACATTTGATTTCAGTCATTAATGGTAGTGGAGTAACTGTGAGGGGCCAAAATTCATAGCAGAAACTTATAATCTATACTGTGATCTGGAAACTGTATGTAGTTAATTATGGCTAGACATAGCAGTAGGATTTCAAAAGATGAAGTTGGAAAGGTGGTAAGAACTAAGACTTCAAAAGACCTGGAATGGCTTGCTAACAAGGTGACACCACTTTTCTGTATAACGATGCATAGCAGATTTAGTGTGTTAGGGATATGATTCTCGCAGCCCCAACTAAGGTAGACTGTAGAAGAATATTACTGGAAAAACTAAACCAATCAGAGACTGACTTGGAATAGCCTAATTGATAAAGATCTTGCTGTTCCAATAAGCATCAATAGAAGGGAATTGGATTAGAAGTATGTAAAGGCATTGGCTTGGTAAAAGAAGGTAACTGCTTAGATTTGGGTGTGATCAGCTGGATACATTGAAGATAGTTCTCAGGTTTCTGGTTTGTGCAACTTGAAGAGAACTGGAAAAAGAGAATATAATTAACTGAGACAAGAATCCAGCAAGAAGAATTAGTTTGAGTAATGTTGGTGTTTTTGATTTATGTATATATCCAGGTGAAGATACCAAAAAGGCAACTGGACATGCAGATATGATATCCATATGGGTTTTGTGTTGACTAAATTTAGTAATAGTAAGAGGAATCCTTTAGTGACTGTCTTCTAGGTACCAGGTGGTTATATACATCATTTTGAGTTCTCAAAAAATTTTTGAAAAGGTTGTACACTACTAATACAATAATCTATGATACGTATTATTAATCAAGAAATTAAAGCTCAGAGTCTTTAAATAACTTTACTGTAATGAGTCAGGAAGTAGTACAGCTACAATTTAAACCATAAGTGAAACCAAAGCCCATATGCCTTCATAATTACACTGTTCCCTCATCTACATGTTGTTTCCCATATATAATAACACTCAAAGTTATGATAATGAATCACCAAATGAGAGTATAAAGGGAAAAAAGGGCCAAAGACAATCAATGAAAATTAAAATATCTAACAAGCCAGAGGAAGTGAATCAAGTGAAGAAGAAAGAGAGGAAGGAGAAAATGATGTCACAAAAACAAAGATAGAATAGAATTTTTCAAAGAGATAAAGATCAACAACATCAAACAATGCAGAGAGGTTAGAAAAATATGTCTTTTGCAGTTAGAAAGCATTTACCTGACATCTAACATTGATACTCCCTAGGGGTTAAGAAGGATCCCTGGTGGCACAATAGTTAAGTGCTAGGCTGCTAACCTAAACATTGGCGGTTCAAACCCACCAGCTGCTCTGTGGAAGAAAAGACCTGGCTATCTTCTCCTGTAAACATTACAGCCTAGAAAACTCTATGGGGCAGTTCTACTCTGTCATATCGGGTCACTGGGAGTTGGAATTTACTCAACGGCACACAACAACAACAACAGGGGTTAAGAACTCATACTTTCAGCATTGTTTGGGACTATACATTTTGAGAAGATGAATATGAACTATAAGTAGTGGAGATATTTCTAGCTGACTGAATTTGCTTGGGTGGGAGTGAAAGCGTGCACTATGTGTGAGATAAAGGTCATCTGTACCCAGCTCATAATCATTTTGGGAGTAGGGCTGAGGAGGTGGGTGATGATGAAGTTTAAAATGTAGTGTGAGAATTTCTGAAGGTTAGATGGGTATTTTTTCATAGGAAACATGCCGAGACCATTGGGAAAGTTGGCTTTGGGAAATGTGGACTTAAGGTTGTCATCAATGCTAGATCCCTGGCTTGATATAGATTACAGCTATCACTTATTAAGTCTTTGAAGAGTATTTAGTCTGAGTCAGCCCTTGAAATTTTAAGAAGAATCTACTTCTATTTTCCCACCTTCCCACTTCTTAAGGAGATGTACTGTCCCAGCTTGCCATGTAAGTGATGACTGTCTGGAAGTCCTCAAAACGTGCTCTAGGTTCTTCTCTTTTCCCACTCCATACTCTCTCCTTAGGAAGGTACGTCTAAGTGCCTTCATATATCTATATATCCTCCAAAGACTTTAAACTGTACATTTCAACCTCAGAACTATCCTCTGAGCACCACAGGCATATCTATCCAATTGCTTTCTCAAATCTTATATGTGGGAATCTCAAAAGGATCTTGCCTGTGATACATCCAAAGGTGACTCTCATGATTCTTTCACCAAATCTTGGTCATTCTCTGTATTCTCTGAGTGAGATGGATTATTATCCACTCAATCGCACAAGACAGAATCTTGGAAGTCATCTTTTATGCATCTTTCTATTTCACCTTCTCTGTGTCCAAACTATCAGCAGGTCATAGTTATTTCCTTCTAAATATATATTAAATATGTTTAATTTTCTCCATTCCCTCTATCTCTACGTCTCTCGTCCAAGCTCCTATCATCCTTAGCCTGAATTAGTGTAACATCTCTTAGCTTTTTTCCTCCAATAACTTCTGCACACTGTGCCATATCCTCCTCTGACCCCATCCACAATTGTTTCTCTACATTGGAATCAACTAGATATTTTGAGAGCTCATTTATAAATATGTTAACCCTGTATTAAATACTTTAAGCTTTCTCCATTTTTTCTAAAAGAAGATGGGAAAAATATTTCAAGGTAGCTACCAAATCCCATGTGTTTGACCCCAGCTTACCCATGTAACTTTCTCTTATGCCCCCTCCCCATCTCTTTCCCAAATCCAACCACGTAAGCTCTATCTCCCTTTCTCTCGCTTCAAGTTTTCTCCTGCTTCATGGTCAGTTCATGATGCACACATTCTGCCTCCTCCCTAAAATGTTCCTTGCTTAATTAACTCCTGTTTGTCTTTCTATTTTAACTCCAAGGCATTTCCTTAGGGAAGTCTTTGCAACCCCTCCTCCACGATAGTTGAAGTCTTCACTGGTAGGTAACTTTCATAGCAACCTACACTTTCTTCCACCGTAAAGCCTATTGCTGGCAAGTCATTTCCAACGAATAGTGACCCTACAGAACAGAGTAGAACTGCCCCATAAGGTTCCAAGGCTGTAATCTTTATGGAAGCAGACTGCTACATCTTTCTCCTGCACAGGAGCTGGTAGGTTTGAATTGCCAAACTTTTGGGTTGCAGCTGAGCTCTTAACCACTGCACCACCAGGGAGCCTTTCTTCCACTGTACTTCACTACATTTAGACATACATGATTTTGTGATGATTTGGTCAATAGCTATTTTAGATCATAGATGACGAACTTCCATGGAATCAAGGTTCACAGTTGTTTTGTTTCACCGTTGCAGTTGTTTGCTGAATATATTAAGGAATTAATGAGAGCTAATTGACAAATTCTTTTGGGAAGAAAAGTGTATGTGTACTTGATCTATGGCATAGAAATAGTGTGACTTGTAATGGAGACTTAGCTTTTTTTTAGTTTAATCTCTTTCTTGTTTTAAAGTCAATCAAACTGTAAAATGTTACTAAGTGCACAGAATTTGATGATGTCTGAATTTCACTACTGCTGGTAAAATGCCATGCATACTAGGTTATACAGTTATAACCGAATCAGTTTAATATGTGCGTATAAGCTAGCTTATGATTTTTCCCATTCAGTACATTTAAATCTGAGATTATGATATATAAATATACTTTATAAACCACGAATTCTAAGGTAAAATATTAACAATAAGGTAAAGCTCAATGAAACCACTTCGAAGAAACCACTTCTTTTATCAGTGCAAAATAGGCATTATTTGGTGTCAACGATATGCTATTGACTTCACATATTATTTTACCCCTGCCTCTTTAACATGTTTTCACTTGGGCTGAACAAATTAACTGCAAACAAATACTGATTTTAGTAGATTTTCACTGAGCAACAAGAGTGTATTTAAAATTACCCACGAATAGCTTGGGTGCTCAGATATCTGTTTTTTGGTGCCTGAAGATGCATGCTTTAAGAATCCTTAGTCATTAATATCAAGCCAGAAAACACTAAGGGTGAAAGGCCTAGTATAATATATATCTTAAGATGCTCCACTTGTAATGATTGCATTGTTCTTTTTAAGGCTTCATTTATTCTTGACAGAAACAATTATGTGAAGTAATTATATCTAAAGTCAGGCAGTGTGGAGTGTTCAATTTGGAAGGTAAAGAGCATTGTTTGACTGTTGTTACCAGGCACATTCCTGATAGAGAACAAATGCTTACATCAATAGGAATCGTGCACTTTGTAATTTATTCTTTTATTCACATATGCTGTTATCATAATAAGTGCCAGGTTAACCATTTTAAACAGAGGAACAAATTACTAGAATAACGTCAAGGGGGGGAAAGCAATATAGTCACCGCTCATCAGTATTTCACTTGCATGGCTTGTTATTTTCTAGCACTCTTTTTCCTTGCATGACCAAATGTTGCATAATTGACCGGACAGAATTCTTCCACAAACTAGACTGAAAGACCACAATCATTGATGAATAAACTGGCTAATACTTAGAAATGAAAACAGTTAATTTGAACAGATCCTGCCAGATAAATGAGATACTCCCTAGACATGTTATGTATTTTTCAGAAACAAACTATTTTTACACTATATGAATGGGCACAGATTGTTACCTCCATTAATTCATAATTACCTTTTCATTTGAAAGTGTTCACAAATTCTCTGAAGCTATATAACTTGTAGCCAGGCAAAATGTCTTATGGGTCTTTTGCTTATCTCTAAATAATACCATATGTGATGGCAATTTATTTTAAAAATTATGGTAAAAGAAAAGTTTATAAATACTGAAATATTCATCCATTCATCTGCAAGCCTTTTTTCCCATTGTTTTGATTTATGAAACTATGTATCAATTAATATATTAAGCAATCTAATTTATTTCAAGATGAAGAAAACTTATTTTGCTTTAAGGTACTTCAAGCTGTTCTCTATTTACTCAAAGCATTATTATGTGACAAGAAATCAACAATGCATCATTATGCTGTCCATACCAGGGGACATCCTTCAATAAAATACTTTATCGTTTCCAAAAAAAAATTATTTTTTAATCTAGTTAAATTTTGGACTATAAGATTTCCATCAAATTCATTAAATATGGCCATATGCTACATATTATTCATTTCATAAAAATCTCACATCACGTATAATAAGACCAATTGTCATTAAAAGAAAATCATTACAGTAACCAGGTATTGAAATGATTTGTACTTTTGAGTACATACTTCATTTACTCCACCAAGAGAAAGTGAAAAATAAGTAACTTTACAGTTTTATGGAATATAATGACAGCTTTTCAAAGATACCCTTATTCTCTTTGTACTAGCACCTTCAGTACTGAAGGAGTGAAGATGTTATACTCAAAATGATTCTAGATCCCATGTGCTTCCAGTCCATTTGAGAGTTCTAATCTGGTTTATATAAATTTGTAGGATGCAGAGATTGCCATTAGGGGTCCATGAATTTCTGAAGTGGTGTTGAATTTATTGACTATGCATTTTTCTAGGGTTAGGGTAAGCAATTTTGGTCAGATTTTCAAGAGATATACAACCTAAATATTTATAACATGTTTCAGGCATATTTGTGTATTTGTGTTTTAAATGTAAATTCTCTCCTTAAATTAAAATTAATCTTTTTTGCATTTATAATTAGAAACAAAACAAGAATATTTCTTAGAAACAAGGATGGACATGTCATTGGAAAGAATAATCACTAGAACAGGACATCAAGTTTGATAAAGAGTCCATTAAAGTGAGGGAAACCAATGAGATGGATTGACACAATAACTGCAACAATGGACTCATACATACCAATGATCATGAAGATGATGCAGGACTGGGCAACATTTCATTCTGTTATACATAATGTCACCATGAGTCAGAGCTGATTTGACAGCAACTAACAACAACAATATTATTTGAGGGTGATTGAAATTTTGTAAGGCAGATATTAGGAAAAGACCAGAAAATATGGCTATATAAACAACAGACTATATGTGAGAAAGAGAGATAAAGAAAATAGCTGTTAAAAAAATGGCAAAGGCCAAAGCCTATCAAATGGGGAAAAGACAGTCTTTTTAACAAATGGTGCTGGCAAAACTGGATATCCATCTGCAAAAAAGTGAAACTGGAGCCA
>NW_004443949.1:28327103-28364774 GCF_000243295.1 Trichechus manatus latirostris
AGAAGTGGACAGGAAAGCTTGGTCATAGGGAACCCAAGGTTGAGTAAGGATAGTGTTGATGTGTTGTGAGGTTGTTAACCATTGTCATAGGGCAACACGTGTACTAACTGTTTAATGAGAAACTATTTTGTTTTGTAAACCTTCATCTAAAGTGAGAATAGCAGCACAATTGGAAGAGCGTAATCAATGTCACTGAACTGTGCATGCAGAAATTTTCGAAATGGTGTATTTTGGCTATGTATATTTTCACCAAAAAAAAAAAAAAAGTTCAAGAAGGGAGAGGGTTGACATGTTGTGGGGTTGTTAACCAATGTCATAAAACAATATGTGTACTACTGTTTCATGAGAAATTTTTGTTCTGTAAGCCTTCACCTGAGGTACAATAAAAAAAAAAAAAATGGCAAAGGAATGTACTTCTAGGAGGTGTTCTTTGTCTCTTTAAGAAGAAATAGGCTATGTTGAAAACAATGCTTCCTGTCACCAATACCAAAATGCTGTTGTGGTTTTTGATGCTGAGTTAATAAAGATGTTTATCAGAAAGATTCAAATGAAATATTGTGTATATTCAGCACACCCAGATCTGTAAATATTTTTGACCATCGAACCAAGAGCCTCCATGGTTGGACAATTCCAATCCACATTGTGTCATAGATATAAAATTGTATGGATTTCTGGATACAGCACTGCACCACTGGAGAACTGGGGAAATTAAAAAACAAAACAAAACAAAACTTAGAAACATGAAGAAAATTTTACTTGGAATGAATTCTATAAGTTTGTTATCTTACTAAGATCATGGCTACACACACACACACGTTTTGGGAATAGCAGATCCTAAAAAGCCTACCTCAAATGAATCCAGTTCTATAATCAGAAAATCTTTTACTAGAGAACAAATGCCCCTATCAAGAGCTGGAAAATGGGTCTAATAAACCATATCAAACACAAAGCAGCCTGCCATTCCTCTGGCCTGGTGACAGTAAATTACTGAGGTCATCATCCATGGCAAATAACCTAGCAAGGCTGCCTGTTGGGTCCAGGATAGAGGGAACATGAGTCACGGGGCATGTCGGCCATGCAATTAGCTATAGAAACAGCATTTCTTCCTCCTCTCTATGTGTGTGTTAAAGCATCTCTGATACATGTATAAGCATATAATAAATTTAACATTAATATAGATAAGCAGGCAGGCATATAGACAGATGATAGATAAGATAGATAGATGATAGATAGATAGACAGACAGACAGAGAGATAGATTTTAGACATGGAAGCTATGATCCCGATACCTAGTTGTAGTGGATAATTATTAATTTGATACGTAGAACCCTCATCTATCTGGAACTGAGGTTTTTCACTCAGATTCCATTGACATAAATAATGTTGAAATCGGCATGTTAAAAATATACTGTTGGATGTATGACCCAACTTTTGTATTTTTTGTTGTTGTTGTTGTGTACCATCGAGTCGATTCTGACTCACAGCAACCCCATAGGACAGGGTGGAACTGCCCATAGGGTTTCCAAGGAGCAGTTGGTGGATTTGAAATGCCGAACTTTTGCTTAGCAGTCTGAGCTCTTAACCACTTTGCTACATAGGTACAGATAATGTTGAAATTAGCATGCTCAAAGTATACTGTTTGTACAGCTAGATGGTGCCTGGCTACCACCACTGACTGCTCTGACCGGGATCACAACAGAGAGTCCTGGACAGAGCTGGAGAAGGATGTAGAACAAAATTCTAACACATAAAAAAAGACCAGATTTACTGGCCTGACAGAGACTGGAGAAACCCCGAGAGATGGCTCCTGGACACCCTTTCAGCTCAATGGTGAAGTTACTCCCTAGGTTCACCGTTCAGCCGGGAATTGCACAGCCCCATAAAACAAAATGGGACTAATGAGGCACAGCAGTCCAGGGACAAGGACTAGAAGGCAGGAGGGGACAGGAAAGCTGGTGATAGGGAACCCAAGTTTGTGAAAGGACAATGTTGACATGTCATGGGGTTGTTAACCATTGTCATAGGGCAATATGTGTACTAAATATTTAATGAGAAACTATTTTGTTCTGTAAACTTTCATCTACAGTACAAAAAAAGAAAAAAAAAAATATACTGTTGGGCATATGACCCAAGCTTAGCTAGTCCCAACTAAGGAATGTACAGCTGAAATTGTGAGTGATAATAAGGGCTATTTAACTTAACTAAGTTGTAACATATAAATTTGAACCTATAAGGGGCCGTATTTATTTAATACAGTGCAGAAAAGCACATGAAATGAGTCTGCTGAGAGAAAGAGAAAATTTTAAGGAGGCACAAGAGAGCACCAGAAACAAAGGACAGATGATCCTAATGACATTTGACCTCCTGACTAAAGTTATTTATGAATTACCTTATAAATACCTAACACTGAATTCCATAGAACCTCTCAGCATCTTTGTAATATATTCTTCTTCTGGTTGAAATTGTGTTTCTTTATTTGGAACCAACAGAGTAATAATCTACTAGTTAATTATCTGATTTTTTTAAGGCAGTATTTTGGGGGCAGGATGGTGAAGTAGAAATAAAATCACAAAGCTGCCTCTTTCTTAAAAATAATTGATAGTATAACATGAAAAATACAGAAAAAAAAACAGTTTAGCAACTCTCAAACTAAGGAAGGTCTGATATTATATATGGGAAACTGAAGTGTGTATGCCAAAAATGTAATCAACTGTAATCAATTTTATTTCCTACACTACTCCTCAGAAGCAGTAAACTGCCGTCATTAACTGGGTCTTGTCTGACCCATCCAGCTATCAAGTCGTGTGTGCATACCAGCACTCCATCAGCAAATGGAAGTGGTATATATGAGACAGGGCTCTAACAGGTCTTGAAGGCGCAAGTAAGTTACATGAGGAAATGTTCTGAATGCCCAGGGTCCCCACTCCTTCTATATTACCTTCTCTCTCCCAACCTTCACCTATGGCCTCGTGAGAAATTCTCTATAATCAGTTAACCGAGGAAGAGAAAACTCAGGCCCGGTTTACAGATGTTTATGAGCAATATGAAGGAACCCTAGCGGTGCAGTGGTTAAGCGCTCAGTTGGCTTAGTCGCTCTGTGGCAGAAAGATGTGTCAATCTGCTTCCATAAAGATTACAACCCTGGAAAGCCTATGGGGCCTTTCTACTTTGTCAAATATGGTTGCTATGAGTTGGAATCAACTCAATGGCAATGGATTTGTTTTTTTATGTGCAATATGCAGGTAAAACCAGAAAGTGGATAGCTGCACCCCTACGTCTTTTGCTGGGACATTCCTAGAGGACAGTGGTGAAGGGAAATCCTCCTGGTGGGCAGAACTTCCAGCAGTGACCTGGCTGTTCATTTTGCTTTGAAGGGAAAATAGCTAGATGTGTGATTATATACTGATTCACGGACTATGACAAACGATTTGACTGAATGGTCAGGCACTTGGAAAAAAAACGTGATGTAAAAATTGGTGACAAGGAACTCTGGGGAGGAATATTCGGATAAATTTCTCTGACTAGGAAAAAAAAAATGTGAAGATATTTGTATCCCATGTGAATGCCCACTAAAGGGTGAACTCAGCAGAAGAGAATTTTAGTAATCAGGTAAATAGGAAGATCGCTTTTGGTAATATTAGTCGGCATCTTTCCTCTTTCCTCAGCCACTCTTGTCACTGCCCTCTGAGCTCATGAACAAATGGGCCATGGTGGCTGGGATGGATGTTACTCATGGACTCAGCAGCATGAACTTCCACTCACCAAGGCTGACCCGGCTACAGCCATTGTAGAGTGCTTAATCAACAGAAACCAACACTGTCCCCAACATGATCCCGTTCCCCCAGCTGATCACAAACCACCTGGTGGCAAGTTGATTCCATCTGACTGCTTTCATCATGGAGGTGCAGTGTTTTGTTCTCACAGAAATAGACACTCTGGATATGGATTTGCCTTTCATGCACCCAATATTTCTACCAAAACTACCGTCAATGGACTTACCTATGCATTATACAATCAAACTGCTGACCTTTTGGTTAGCAACCGTAGCTCTTAACCACTATGCCACCAGGACTCCATACACACACATGCATGTACACACACACACACACACACGCACACACACACACATACACATACACACCTTTGAACTGGAAGTTAAGACTTGGGTCTCCTCGTGCCTCTGAATCACCAGGCAAAGAAGGAAGTTAAAGTGTTGGATGGTGTGACTGATCCTGATTATCAAAAGGAAATTTGACTGTTATTTCACAGTGTAGGTAAGGAAGAGTATGTCTGGAATGCAGGAGATCCCTTAGGATGTCTCTTAGTACTACCATACACCATGATTAAAGTCAAAGGAAAATATAACAGGTCAATTCAGGCAGCAATGCTATCCCTAATGCCATGTTCTCTTCTGAATCCAGCTTGAACTTTTTGTGGTTGTGGTAGCAGGTTAAGGTAAAAAAAAAAAAAAATTGTCAAGAAATTTTCACTTTAACCTACTACAAATTGTCTTCTGTTTCCATTATTGAAACAAAAAACAAAAAAGCTATTTTTATCTATATCTTCACTGAATACAATTTCATGAATCCAATTACTACATCATTTCAGTCTTTATCATATTTGAGTTCTAATAACATTAAACATATTTCACCTATTTCTCTTTTTTTGAAACTCTCCTTTAAATGCATGACATTAAACTTGCCTGATTTTTCTGCTACTAGCTGCTCCTTCTTTGTCACCATTTTGCAAAGTTCCTCTGCTACTTTATATTTTATAAAATTCCTTTGGATTATATCCTAGGGTTACTTTTCTTCTCACTCTGCAAACTCATCCTTGTAAATTTCATCCAGAGTCCTGGAATCCATTACCGTCTATACGCTGATTACTCCCTAATCTAACTCAGATCTCACCTGTCTCCTAAGCTTCAAAATAGTCATAAAACTAAAATCATGATCTGAATTAATCATTTCACATGTCTTTCACTGTCACACTTAACAATAATAAAAAATAAAAATAATAATACCGTATACACTTTCACCCCAGCCAGAAAAAATTCTGTCATGAATTCTCCTTTTCCTTACCCTCACTTCCAATTGTCAGGTAGCATCAGCTACACATTCTAATTTTTTTTCTCAAATCCATCTCATTTGATCTTCAGGACTATTCCTTTGCTTCACATCTCTACTATCTCTCAATCTGCCACAGCCATCTACACAGAATCACGGTCTCGTCTCATCTGTCTCATCCTTCCTCCACTCTGTTCCATAGCAAGACGGTAAGAGCATTAAATCTGGATTCAAACTGGCCTTGAGTTTGAATCCTGGCTATTACACTTAAGATTTGTGTGACCCTGGGAGATAGGCTTAACCACTCTGATTTGTTTTCTCATCTGTAAATGTAAATACTGATCTTCACTTTATCAAAGAACTACTGGGAGGTTATATGAGATAAAAGCTTTGAGAAAATACCCAGAATAATCAATAAATGCTGTCTCCTACAAGAATTATTATTATATTAAAGCATAAATCTGTTCTCTGCTTATATCTAATCACTGGTTTCCATTGTCCTTGGGGAAAAATCCCAACTCCTTAACAAGCATAACAGTGTATTGAATTCTGCTTGGCCTCTTTAGCGCTCTAGTTTTGTGTGTGAACTCTGGACCGCTCATGTCGTATATGCACTCTCCACAGTGCATTTCTCTCTATTCTAAAATGAGACAGGAGAAACTGTTTTAGGTACCAATAATGACTAAGGTATTCTAGGTTGAAAAAAGCTTGTAAAGAACCAGAAAGGAGGCCAGCTGGTTCCAGCATAATGAGTGAAGAGAAGAATAGTAAAGCTTGTGTTGGCAAATCAGAAGTATCCTAATCATTGAAGACTTTATAGACCCGGGAGTCTCAGCATCAGCACTGTTGACATGTTGGAACTTAAAATTATCTGTTTTACATTAACGCAAAAATCTTCAACAAAATTCTAGCCAATAGAATTCAGCAACATATCAAAAAAATAATTCACCATGATCAAAAGGGATTTATAACGGGTATGCAGGGATGGTTCAACATCAGAAAAGCAATCAATGTAATCCATCACATAAATAAAACAAAAGACAAGAACCACATCATTTTATCAATCGATGCAGAAAAGACATTTGACAAAGTCCAACACCTATTCAAGATAAAAACTCTCAAGCAAATCGGAATAGAAGGGAAATTCCTCAGCATAATTAATGGCATTTATACAAAGCCAACAGCCAACATCATCCTAAATGGACAGACTTTAAAAGCATTCCCCTTGAGAACGGGAACCAGACAAGGATGCCCTTTATCACTGCTCTTATTCAACATTGTGCTGGAGGTCCTAGCCAGAGCAAATAGGCTAGAAAAAGAAATAAAAGGCATCCAAATTGGGAGGGAAGAAGTCAAAATATCTCCATCTGGAGAAGATATGATCTTATATACAGAAAACCCCAAAAAATCCACAAGAAAACTAGTGGAACTAGTAGAAGATTTCAGTAAAGTTTCAGGATACAAGATAAACATACAAAAATCGGTTGGATTCTGTTACATCAACAAAGAAAACCTGGAAGAGGACATCACCAAATCAATACCATTTACAATAGCCCCCAAGAAGATAAAATACTTAGGAGTAAGTCTAACTAGAGACATAAAAGACCTGTACAATGAAAACTACAAGAAACTACTGCAAGAAACTAAAAGAAACCTGCATAAGTGGAAAAACATACTTTGCTCATTGTCTTAGTCATCTAGTGCTGCTACAACAAAAATACCACAAGTGGATGGTTTTAACGAAGAGAAGTTTATTTCCTCATAGTCAAAGTAGGCTAAAAGTCCAAATTCAGGGTATCAGCTCCAGGGGAAGGCTTTTTCTCTCTGTTGGCCTTCTTCTCTTCAGTGTTCCCCAGGACTAGGAGCTTCTCTGCACAGGGATCCCAGTCCAAAGGATGCGCTCTGCTCCTGGCACTGCTTTCTTGATGGTATGAGGTCCCCCTGTCTCACTGCTCACTTCTGTCTTTTATATCTCAAGAGATTGCCTCAGGACACAATCCAGTCTTGTAGATCAGGTCCCGCCTTACTAACACAACTGCCACCCATCCTCCCTCATTAACATCATAAAGGCAGGTTTACAACATACAAGAAAATCACACAGTACCAGGAATCATGGCCTAGCCAAACTGATACACACATTTTTGGGGGGACATAATTCAAACCATGACACTCATGGATAGGAAGACTCACAATTGTGAAAATGCCATTTCTACCCAAAGCGATCTACGCATACAATGCAATCCTGATCCAAATTCCAACGGCATTTTTTAGTGAGATTGAGAAACGAATCACCAACTTCATATGGAAAGGGAAGAGGCCCCGAATAAGTAAAGCATTACTCCAGAAGAAGAACAAAGTGGAAGCCTCACACTACCTGATTTTAGAACCTATTATACTGCCACAGTAGTCAAAACAGCCTGGTACTGGTACAACAACAGATACATAGACCAATGGAACATAATTGAGAATCCAGACATAAATTCATCCACCTACGAGTAGCTGATATTTGACAAAGGCCCAAAGTCCATTAATTGGGGAAAAGACAGACTCTTTAACAAATGGTGCTGGCATAACTGGATAGTCATCTGCAAAAAACTGAAACAAGACCCACACCTCACACCATGCACAAACACTAACTCAAAATAGATCAAAGACTTAAATATAAAATCAAAAATGGTAAAGATCATGGAAGAAAAAATAGGGACAACTCTAGGAGCCCTAATACATGGCATAAACACAGTATGAACCATAAGTAACAATGCACAAGCACCAGAAGAGAGACCAGATAACTGGGAGCTCCTGAAAATCAAACACTTATGCTCATTGAAAGACTTCACCAAAGGAGTAAAAAGACAACCTACAGACTGGGAAAAAGTTTTTGGCTATGAAAGAAGACATTTGGGCGGCTAACAGACACATGAAGAAATGTTCACGATCATTAGCCATTAGAGAAATGCAGATCAAAACTACAATGAGATATCATCTCACCCCAACAAGGTTAGCATTAATCCAAAGAACACAAAATAATAAACGCTGGAGAGGTTGTGGAGAGACTGGAACACATACACACTGCTGGTGGGAATGTAAAATGGTACAACCACTTTGGAAATAGATTTGGCACTTCCTTAAAAAGCTAGAAATAGAAGTACCATAGGATCAAGCTATCCCGCTCCTTGAAATATACCTTAGAGAAATAATAACCCTCACACGAATAGATATAAGCACACCCATGTTCATTGCAGCACTGTTCACAATAGCAAAAAGATGGAAACAACCTAGGTGCTCATCAACGGACTAATGGATAAACAAATTATGGTATATCCACAAAATGGAATACTACGCAACAATAAAGAACAATGATGAAGCTGTGAAACATCTTATAACATGGAGGAAGCTGGAGATCATTGCGCTGGGTGAATTTAGTCAGTCACAGAAGGACAAATATGGTATAAGACCCCTATTATGAGAACTCAAGAAAAGGCTGAAACATAAAAAAAAAATTCTTTGATGGTTACAAGGGTGGGGAGGGAGGGGGAGGGTTATTTACCAACTAGATAGTAGATAAGAATTATGTTAGGTGAAGGGAAGGACAGCACACGCTACAGGGGAAGTAAGCACAACTGGTCTAAAACAAAGCTAAGAAGTTTCCTGAATATAATCAAATACTTTGAGGGACACAGTAGCAGGGGTAGGGGTCTGGGAACGATGCTTTCCGGGGACATCTAGGTCAATTGGCATAACGGAGTTTATTAAGAAAATGTTCAGCTTCCTACTTTGGTGAGTGCCATCTGCTGTCTTACAAGCTTGCAAGCTGCCATGTAAGATGCATCAGTTGATCCCAACCACCTGGAGTAAAGGAGAATGAAGAACACCAAAGACATGAGGAAAGTATTAACCCAGGAGACAGAAAGGGCCACACGAACCAGAGACTTCATCAGCTTGAGACCAGAAGAACTAGATGGTGCCTGGCTACCACCAATGACCGCCAGGACAGGGAACACAACAGAGAGTCCCGGAAGGAGAAGGAGAAAGGTGAGGTGCAGAACTCAAATTCTAGTAAGAAGACCAGACTTAATGGTCTGACTGAGACTGGAGGAACCCTGGAAAGCATGGCCCCTGGTTTCTCTATCAGCCCAGAAATAAAACAATTTCCTAGGCCAGCTCTTTAGACAGGGTTTGGACTGGACGTGAGACATAAAGTGATACTCATGAGGAGTGTGCCTCTTAGCTCAAGTAGGTACAAGATAGTAAACCAGCAGCTTCTGTCCAGAGGTGAGATGGGAAGGCAGAGAGGGTTAGGAGCTGGTTGAATGGACATGAGGAATCAGGGGTGGAAAGGACAAGTGTGCTGTCACAGTATGGGGAGAGCAATTAGGGTCACATAACAATGTATGTATAAATTTTTGTGTGGGAGACTAACTTGAAATGTAAACTTCATTTAAACTACATCAATAAAAAAAAATTATTTGTTTTAGAGACTACCTATTGCATTATAACATGTTTAGCAGTATCCCTGGTATCTGCCCTCTACATGTCAGTAGACAATCAAGGATATCTCCAGGCATTGCCAATGTCCCATTGGGGTCAAAATTACCCTTGGTTGAGAACCACTCTTACAGGCTAAGTATAATTTTTTTTTTTAAATCTGGGGGGAAAAAGTGTGAAAGTTCCTAAGGAGTAGTGTGACATGCTCTGATTTACAATTTAAAAAGATCTCTTTGATAATCACTTGGGAGAGGCTGCCCACGTGAATATTAGACCCTTTCATATTGGTAAAAGGATTTGAGGATTTACTATGAAACAGCAACTATATCCTTAATTAATATAGAGACTATCAAGGAAGTAGCTTTGAAGTTAACAAAGAGTTGCATGGAAATAAAGTAAACAGCTCTATGGAGGTTTGCAACGGCCTTAAGAGGGTTTTACCTAAGGGAAAAGGAGCCATTAACCAGAAGCAGCAGTGGGAGGCTGGGGAATATAATCCCTGCTCCCAAGGGTAATATCGACCAAACTGGAGGAGGCTAAAGAACAAACCTTGCCAACCTGGATGAACTGAGAGCTAATCTGAAAGTTATAATGTGAAGGTTGGCCTTGTGCTGTTCATTTACAAATACATAGGAATTCCTGTGATACAATGAAAAAACAGGGAGAGAGCTCAAAAGAGGGAGGAATGTCAAAAGGGAGGGAGTTTAAAGCCATACAGAGATGAGAGTAATGGATAGACATGTGAGGACTGCTTTTGTATATTCAGGAAAACACAGATATGATCGTGTTTTCTGCCCAAGAGAACCCTCTGGCTTTTGTTATCCATAAGAAAAAGGCAAACTCCCTGACATGGCTAACAGGGCCTGAAATACTTTGTCCTCCTTACCTCTCTAGGTTCCAATTGTACCATGTTGTTTTATGTTGTTAGTTGCTGTTGAATTGACCCTTGACTCACGGCAACCCCATGCACAACAGAACAAAACACTGCCCATTCCTCCACCATCCCCAGCTATCTCCATGATCATGTCGTAGAAGACCTAATTATACAATATTGTTGTTATTGTTGTTGTTGTTAGATGCTTTGGAGCTGATCTCCACTTGTAGCTTCCCCATGTGATAGAGTAGGACTGCCCCATAGTGTTAAGTTGGTTGTGGTCTTCATGGAAGCAGATCTGCGGGTCTTTCTCCTGCAGAGCCGCTGGATGGGTTTGAAGTGCTAATCTGCTGATTACAAGCCAAGGGCGTATAGGTGCCCTAAAACTATTTGTTTCAATGTTCTCAGAGTTTGTTCTTATGTTTCTTGCTTTCCTGTTTTCTTTATTTCCCATGATCATCTTCTGGTTTCTCCTGAACATTTAGCAGCATAGGAAAAATATTAGAAAAAGAAAGTGAATAGGAAAAAAAAAATGGATAAAGGAGGAAAAATAAGCAGGTTATATAAAATCTTTTTCTTTTTTTGTTTTTGGATCTGTTGCCAATCTTCAGTTTATAATCGTATCTCTCTCTACTCTTCTTCTCATTTGTTCATTAAGAAATATGCATTAGTCGCTTAATATGCTCTAGTTGCTGTTTTTGGTGCTGGAGACAGAGCAGCAAAATAGAGAGAGACTGACGACTTGTGGAGCTTACATTTTAGTGGCGGCAGGTATTAAAGAGTGAATTATGTCAGGTGATAAATAAAGCAAAAAGGGACAGTGGTGGATAGTGAGTTTCTGTTTAAATAAAGGGATCAAGGAAAGCCTCACTGACAAGGTGATACTTGAGGGTGGTGACCTGGGCATGCCTACCTCTCAGGGTACCAGCTCAGAGCAGTATCGGAAACAAGATTTGTGGGGGATGGCGGTAAGGTGAGGCGGACAGAATACAGGCTCATCCCTTGAAAGTCAAATAGCCACAAGCTGGAGGAAAGTAGTTGATGCGGAATAAATGAGCAGGCGTTTAAAAATGAAACTCACACAAAGATTTGCAGAATCAGCAGAACCGTAGGTTAACATGTGTGCTTGCTTTTCATAGCTTTTATTACACTTCAAAATTATATACTTATTGTGTTGGTGATTGTTGTTTTCATTGTTGTGACTTCATGTTTGTCTCCCTAGCTAGATCTTAACTTCTATGAGAGCAGGACTTGGTCTCTTGAGGTAACCATTGCATTCCCAGTGCTCAGCAGAGTCCTTGTGATTAAGTAGGCTCTTCACTACTGTCTACAATTAACTAAATGGATTCATTTTGAAAAAATTACTGGTGATACAGGGTTTATTATAATTTAAGGATTTTATATATAATATAGTGTTCACAAAAACTGGAGAAAATGTATTATAATCATTTTAGTATGAATGAGGGAACTGAAGTTAAGAAAAATTAAACAGACTGCTCAAGGCTATATATCTAGAATATTCAAAATAAAACCAAACCAAACCTGTTGTCATCGAGTTGATTCTGACTGCTAGTGACCCTATAGCGACCCCATAGGACAGAGTAGAACTGCCCCATAGGGTTTCCAAGGAGTTAGAGGGGCCAAAATTTAACCGAGATCATTCTGCTCCAAAATATACCCATATACCATTATATGCCAACGTCCCTCAATAGAGACACCAGATTGCTTCCAGAAAATCACAGTGAAATTTAATGTTGTACTGCCTGTGTCCCTTTCATGTATTTTCTCTCAAGGGCTCTCTACCTTGCTTGGAGACTTTAAGGTTCACTGGGCAGACAAAAATTAAAGCTAAGAATATGAACAAAAAAATGATGGTTAGTATGAGTAGGTGTACTTGAATATGACCTTGAGAATGCTTAATAAAATCACAGGTCTTCCTAGACCTCATTTATTAACTGAAGATTGTATGCACATACACTCTGTTTTTCTTTCTTCTACTTGTTAGTTTTTTTTTTTTTAATACTATTGGGAATGAATATTGATAACCTGTCATAATTTTCACCTGAAAAATCATCTTTCTTATTGTTCTTGATTTTATTGCCTCTGGACTTAACATTTCCTCACAGGATATTTGTTCCATTATTTTATTAAGTATTGATGTCATTCTTTCAAGTTATTTGAGATCACTCTTCTTAACTTTTAAAAATAATCAATACAGCATTTGTTCCCTTCCAATCTTCCTTGTCTCCCCAGATCCTAAGATTTTTCAAAAATATTTTTAAGTGATTTAGTAAGTAGGTTAGCTAATACTTTTAAAGACCTAGTACGTAATCCATCCATCACTCATATTTGCTATGCATGACACCCTTCATGCAAACATCTCAAAATGCTTTCCTGTTACTACTATATAACAAAATATACAATTAAATGGCAAGTTGCAATCAATAAGTCTAGACTTGCTTTAAATTTAGCCAACTCTTTTTATCAATACATAAGAAAAGTGAAAGATAAAAATAAAAGCAAGGGTAAGCACATGACGATCATCCAAAACCATAAAAGTTAAAGATTGGGATCCAAAAAAAATTATTTTGTGCATCAATTTTTTTTTTCTAAATCATATTTGAAAAAGCCTTTGAGAATAATTATTTCCCTTTTGGAAGATCCATTAGGAAAAAGTGGAAAGTTGTTTTGTTTAATATATTCAGTCAGATGGCTGAAAATCTAAAAATACTAAAACAAGTAGATTCTACATTCTTTTATTTAATTCATAGTCTTGGAGATCTTGCTTTCTTCGGATGGAGAAAGATAATCCTGATCTTCTAGACAATTTTTTTCGGAATGGACTGGATTTTTTTAATGGTCCTTGTGTGCATATTTATGAAATTATATTATTCTCATAGATGATAAAGATGAAAGCTCTTAGAGAAGCAAGAAAGCATACCAAAGACAGTCACTAATTCCAAGCGAATGAACTTTTATCCAAACTGTTTTTGAGGTAGTAAAAGAGAGACTCCAGCATAGGGTAGACTACCTTTTTTTCCTCCTTCAAATTGATTAACTATCCTTTCTTATTTGTCAGTATTGAATAGATCCAACATAAAATATTGCTTGCTAAAAGAACCATATCAAACACTTAACTTTTCATACTTTCTTCTTTCTTGAAAGCTAGTAATAACAACTTCTTTTGGTCCTTTAAAATATACCTTTAAAAGTAGGATTCATTATTGCAGTAGCTCAGTCATCAACAACGTCCACAACTTAAAAGGCGTTTGTTATTGACGTCAAACACAAGTGGACTAGGTGCATGGGGACAGACCTGAAACCCCGGATTTTGGCCGTATATCCACCTTAGAGATGCCCATATACTGAATAATTAATTACTTTATTTAATAATACTAAGTGATACATAATACATACTCTGACGAAAAAGCATAACAAAAATTAGCATTATTTGTTCTCAAACTTCTCTCCTGAAGTCTCTCCATCCTTTTACTCCCTCATATTTCTTTTTTCTTTATAACGTCTTATGGTGAATTCACCATTGACATACTGGTTCTGACTTTCCAAATGTGGCCAGTTTTCCCTCTGATATTATCTGTGGCACTCACTGTTTATTTGCCAGGTGTGAGATTAATAATCATATGATTATATTTGCATGATATCTCCAGCTTAGGGTAGAGAGGGATCATATCTATTTTGTTTGGCTTTATAAATCGAGAGACTAGAACAAATGACATAAACATAATAGGCTACAATATGTATTTGTGGAGAGTATACCCTCTTCACCTTAAGAGACTTACCATATTTTTACACAAATAATGTGTGTCTTCTATGTTTGTTTGCCGACCGTACCCTCTGCCTGTGAGGTATTTTTGTAAGTGCACTATGCTGTTTTTTTACAGCAACATGTAAAAAAAATTGTCATAGCAGCGCTTACAAAAATACTTCATAGGGGGAGGGCGAGGTTGACAAACATAAAAGGTGGGCATTATTTGCGTAAAAATACAGTAGTCAAGCACACAGAATATGTTATTATCTTGCAGTTCAGTGTAGCCGTATAAATACTTTCTGAAATCTGCTCAAGAATGAATAAGCTGCAGAGGACAGAATTTGCTGGGGTTTTTTCCCCAATGTTATAGTCAGTTATTTCTCCTGTTTAAATAAGGACCTGCTTTTTAATTAATGTATTTATTGTAAACCATAGACTTTTAAGTTCTTTGTGTTAAAAATATATTAGACCAAAAAAAAAATGAGGCTGTGGAGAAAGAAAATGAGAAATTACTGCTACTACCTCTCTAGAATAGACTGCGTCATTTTTTTTTTTTTTTAACTTGTACAGAGCAGTTGCAGACTAGAGAGAAATATAGCATCACAGTGGGAAGAGTCTACTGATGAAAGTGAGCCTTGGGCTGACATTCTAACTATTTGGACATTCATAATAAACTCCCATTCTAGTGAAGTAAGAATGGATATATGTACCAAGAATCTAACTCATAAAAATGTTTTTTCCTTGAAAACACATTTTGATTTGGAAGCATATAGTAGTGTAAATACTGTTTTAAATCATCAGAATTTGAATTGAGATCATTCATAGCTCTCTTCAACACACTCTATAAAACAAACAAAAACCTAAACTCATTGCCGTCAAATCAATTTCGACTCATAGAAACCCTAAAGGACAGAGTAGAAGTGCCCCATAGGGTTTCCAAGGAGTGGCTGGTGGATTGAACTGCCGTTCTTTTAGTCAGCAGCCTTAACCACAGCACCACCAGGGCTCCGCACACTCTATATGTTCTTTTTTATTCTTCTACATTTTCATACTAATTTTCTGTCTTTTTTGTCATTGCTGAATTGTACTCTCGTTTGTCTTTCCTTTGCCTTCTATTTAGAAGTTTATTGGTACATGTGCAACTTTCCTAGGAGGACATCAAAATTAAATCTGGACCTAATTTCAATGATATTTCAAGAAGATAAAAACATGAATTACAAAATTAACTTCAAAATTTACAAGTTGAAACCTTTTTTTCATATGATACTCATACTTCAGACGTTACTTAGTTATAACAAAGAAGGACAACAAAAAGGAATTGAAGAAATTGCTAATGAATGTATATATTTATATTAGATAAGGGCATTGAGAAATGAAATCTAAATGACTTTTCTCTCGCATAATATTGGGTTAGTAATTTGCTAATATGATAAACAACACTAGTTCTTAGATCCAGTTCCTAAGATAACTTGACTTACGCAGTTTAGTTTCTTTTGTTGGGAAATCTTTTCCCATTTTAAAAAGATGGTTGGATGAGATTATTTCTAAGGTCACATCTACAACTAACGGCCTAATACCCCTCCTTTTTTTTTTTTTTTCTTTTTTCCATTATTACTCAATGTCTTTTTATCTGTTTTTCTTTCAGGCTTTTTGTCCGCATATCTTCAAAGATATATAACTAACACTTAAGAAATACAAATATGGCTTGATACATATAATTTGGTAATGCAGTTAAATATTATGGATTTCATCTTACCCACCATTTTATTTCCAGAACTCCATTACTTGGTGTCAGGCCTTGCTTTATTACTTGATTATATACTTTCTATCTCAAAGCTGGACTAATTATTTTTGAAATAGTATTATTAAAAGGATAAAACCATCATCAAAATCTAGTCTCATTTTTTGAACAGCGGTGCATTGCTCATGATTGAGAAAGAGCTATATTAAGTTGAATATTGTTTTTCTATTAGTTAATTCCCTTATGCCCGTTTGCCTATGTCTCTGAAATTCATAACAATGGCAATGAAGAGTCATTGAAGTGGAAAGTTAACGAAAGGGTGAGAGTATATGTAACATTATGTTTTGAAATAATTCTATATAATAGGGCATTGTGGCATTTGTATAAAAGTTCAAAGAGAAATGAAAGCTATGACTTCACTGAGAATTTACTTTTAAGAGTCTAAGATAGTTCAGCAGAGAATTCAGACCTGGAATTCAAAGGGCAGAACAAGACCTATTAAGTAATTCAGTTCATTCTATAAAGCCAAAGAGAAAGGGTATGAGGATGTAATCACTCATTTTCTGAAAGCTGAGATGTAAGAATCAACTTAAGGATGGCTAGGATATTAGTAGCAGATAGAAAGATTCAGTCAGTGGCTACTTTAAGTTGACAGCAATTGTCTGGCTTCTGCTATGAACCGTGGTTACTAAACAAAGTTATGCTTACTCAGAGAAATCATAACCAACATCACTGAAACTGAAAACTACAATGCAATTTATTTTTTGCATTAAGGTAATACAACACAACGAACACCGCGATACATTATTTTTCTGTCATTAACTTCCGTCCACATAAGTTGATTTAGGCTGATGATGAACTCCATTATACCATCATTCTTCAAAAGTAAAAAAGGCCAAGACAAAGAGAAGATAAAACTTCTTTAAGTTAATGGACATCAGTGGCTGGGTTGTATTTCGGCATGTAAAGACATACAGCCCTGCAAAAATGGTTGCATTTTAAAAGTAGATAATCATTCAAAAAATAAAGTTTATAGGTAAGAGACAAAAATGGGAAAACACACACTAGATCACGGTCTTTAAAATGCAGAGATTGATTACATAATTTCAGGAAAGCTCTCTAAAATAGAAGCTTTGGAAACATTGACTCCTATTCCCTCGATTGCTTATACTGTAAAGAAGTACACGCTTTGAAGATTATCTCGATTGTCTTCTACATTAATTTACTAGATATTCTTTGATTATTACTCAACTATGGAAACGCAATAAACCATGTTAAAGAGGACTTTAATCTTCTTTAACTACTATTACTATATCAGGACCAGTCCTGGAGAAGGACATCATGACTGGTAAAGTATAGGCTCAGTGAAAAAGAGGAAGACCCTCAAAGGGATGGATTGACACAGTGGCTGTAACGATGGGCTCAAGCATACCAATGATTGTGAGGATGGCACAGAACCAGGGAGTATTTCGTTCTGTTGTACATAGGATCACTATGATGAGACGGAATCAACTCGACGGCACCTAACAGCAACAGTAACGTTGATCAATAAACATCTTTATCACCCCTTACATGTCCCCTGTCTTTTATATATATATATACCTATATATAGGAGGCACTCAAAAATATTTAGGAAATGACTGAAAGCGTGAATAAATAAATGGGCCTAAAGCCTGAAGAATGTGCTAAATATAGTATGGAAGACCAAAAGCAACTTTGAATCAAGTCAGCCTTTATTTATACTTAGATTTTATATCTGAACCTTTATAATGCTATGCATTTAAGTTCTTTTCTTTTTTTAGTGAATCAACAAATGTTAATGCACACTAATTTCATGAATATTTTTACTTCTTTTCTTGTGTATAGAATATTATGATGCCAAATAAATTGTAACATTCTTGAAGGCCCGAGGGCAGGAATTAATAATATACTCCTTTGGTTTGTAAACTTAGCTGGCATTGCTAGGTTACATTTAAAGCCTTCTCTAAAAGTGAATTTCATTCATTTTACATTTTTATAGCAAAATTTAAGCTCTGACTCTATAACTTTCAATAATTTCAAGTAAATAAACTTTTATCAAGCTTGTGTTGCTTAAACTTATTTAAGCTCAATTTGCTTTACCATATTCAGGCATTAAGACACAGTAATAAGACTTCACTAACATTCCAGAATAAGAAACTGAAGATTGCATAAGCAGATTTTCAAAACGTTTTGCTATATATTAATTTGGATCAAGTGAAGCTTATAAAGAAATATTCCTAATAGTCTGAATTATTCATAAAATATTTTTGAAACTATTTGGGAATAAAAATTAAAATTGATTCCTACTAAACATATAAAAGAATGAGTTTTAAATGTATTTAAGTTTGTAATTTAAAAAACATAAGGATAATTAAACAAATTTTACAGAATATTTTTGTAAACTTGGGTTGTTAAAGGCCTTTCTTAGAATGATACCAGATAGCAATAATATATAAAGAGAGGGCTTATTAACAACAAAAATGTATACTAAAGCTAAAAAAAACAAAGTCCAAAAGTCATAATGAAAACATGTATATAAATGTGCAGAGCGTAAAATAGCTTCCATAACTCAATAAGAAAAAGACAACTTACGGTGAAGATGTGAGGATAAATAACATATATTATGAAAAGGTCTTCAACTGTTTAATAATCAAATGAATTCTAGTTAAAATGAACATTAACTAGACAAACATTAAAACGTTTTACAAAACTCAACATTGGTGAGAGTGTGCAAAACAGCCACTAGCACAGTGAGCTAATGAGTGTCTAAATTCATGCAAATAATTTGAAGGTCACCTCTACAGCTACTAGAAAATATGAAAGATATATAATACTTTGTCTACCAATTCTTCTAATATTTTTTTATCAGAAAAAAAAACACCATTTGACAAATAATATACGTACAAAAATGTTAAATGCAGCACAAAAATATTGAAAATAACTTAGGTTGCCACTCAGGATTTTGTTATGTAAGTTATGATCTGTCCACATAATGATTTACAACATTGTCATTACAAATATTTAGGGATCTCTCTTCTATGGAAACATGTACAAATATATTGTTATATAAAGAAAAAATGTGGAACAGTACGTAGAATAGTATACCATTTATGTTAATAAAAATCTTTTGCATGCATAGAAAACATCTGTATATATAGTCCACAAAAATGTAGGCTCTTTGTCTTTTGGGTGAAATAACAGGAAATTTTCCTTTTCCATTTAAAATTTTTTGTATATGAAATGATCATGTAATTTTTAAAAATTATGCCTGCCTTCAAAGACTTTAAAGTCAAGTTGACCACGCAGGATAAGAAATATATATATATATATACATGATTCAACATTAAATATCCATTTTTTAATCTATAAAGAACAAACATACTTTAATTCTAAAAAAAAAAAATACATTATTTTCATTCCTTTATTTCACGGGTAACATATCATAGCCACTAGAATTTAAAAAAAAAAAAAAACTGTCATAACTATGTGACTGAAAAATATATACAATATAAGTTAATTTACTTTTATTTTTTAAAACAAGAGATTTTATGTTAAAATCATCTGCAATTTAATGCCCAAAAGAAATTATTCTATTTTGTAATTAAACTTAATTTGACTCAGATTCCTTTACAGAACCATGGGAAATTAACAATAGACTTTTTTCTTTTTTTTTGAAACATATGCTAGCTAGATTTATTGCCGGCTGGATGAAGGATTCTGGCAGTGCTCTACCTGAGGCAGTTGTATGGACTATGCACCTTTAACATTTGTTTAGCCTATAACAAATGTTGTACAAATCAATCTTCTTGATATGGTATTATGAACAGTAAAGCTTTTATTTTTAATGCCCTCCCTTGTCAGTTTGGCCAGAATCCAGGTAAATATTAGTTTGGAGTCACCAATTTGAAAAAAAAAACTCTAACAACAAAAAATATAGTCTAAAATAATCAATTATAATCTTAATTGATAACAGAATAGAATTTTCATTAACCCAGTTTTGTTAATTCTAACGAGAAAGAATTTTACTAAATATAAACTTTCTTGGTTGCAAGCAGCCTGTGGTTTTCAGTTTAAAGGGCTTTTTTCTTCCACTATATTCCATTCTCTTATGAATGCATAAAATGTTGAAAATTAACCCTGAAGAATTTTGTGCTACTTTTATGTTTTTTACAGTTAAGTGTTTACTATGCCTTTCTAAAGTTCAGCATTTTATTAAAAATGTATACCTCTTTATTAAAATAACTTGAACATTGGAGCATATATACAGCTTCAATTGGGGACTACTTTTATACTGTTAATAATTAAAGTAACATTCCTAGATAATTGCCTTACCTATGCAATTGCTGTTTACAATGATGAATATAATTATCTAATAATATCCTACTGACAAAAGTAAGGAAATGTGGCCAGCATTGTAGTCTACTTAGGTGGATATGCTGCTGGATAAACTGAAGCCAAAAAGTGTACATGTTAAGATATATCTGTTATAGTTGGTTGCCCTAGGTGTCGCAAATGGTTAAGTACTTGGATACTTGGCTACTAACCTAAAGGCTGGTGGTTTGAATACACTCAGATGTGCTTTGAAAGAAAAGCCTGACAATTTACTTCTGAAAAATTAGCCATTAAAAACCGTACGGAGCACAGTTCTACTGTGACACACATGGGGTTGCCATGAGTGGAATCAACTCAATGGCAACTGGTTTAAGTTTGATTTTTATAGTAGTTATCCTGAGATAAAATCACGTTCTCAGCAGGTGATTTCTGAGAACAAGTAGTAACAATCCCCTGAAAGTAACTCTTCATGTTACTGTTACAGACTTGGGTGAAGGGAAAGCCATATTTTCCATATTGCAAAATAATTTGAAATAAATCACATGAATTTCACTCTTCGATATTATTGAGGATGCCAAAGATCTTTTATTTATTTGAGATCTATCCATCTATCATCTATCTATCTGTCTGTCTATCTACCTACCTATACATATCATCTATCTATACATACACATATTAGAAATTAAACTGGGAAGTAAAAAAATATTGTTATTAATTTATTTAAAAATAAGAATGATAAAACAATTGCATGCCAACCCGAACAACATAAAATAACTATGTATCCTCAAAAGAAGAAAATTTAGTAAAAATAGTAGCACCCTTTTACTTTATACAAATCCTTTAATGTCTAGTTTAAAACAAGATATCTGAATTCTTATGTCTGCTTATCTTACAATACATTGTTTTAGAAGAAGTATATGAAATACATCAGCAATATATATATGTATGTATGAGAAGAAGAGGAGTACTTTAAAACTCTTTTCAGATCATTGTGGATGTTTTCCTTTAATTCTACACCAAAACTCAGTAAGTGGAAATGTCTTAATGTTTAGTTATAATGTGAAGTTTGAAATCATATTAATAAACTGTGCTTTTTTTTTTCCTTTCTTTCTTCCTTCCATCTTCCTCTCTTTCAGATTAACTGTTTACCTATTAGTGAACTGAAATTGTTTACAGTTATTTGTTTTTACAGTCAATCTAGAAATGAAGATCCTTGTATATGCCTTTGGGCACATATTCAACTTCTTCTGAGAGATGTACATCTAGAAACGTTGAATCCATAAGTTATGTGTATTTTAAAATTTGATAGAAATTTTGAATTTTCCATCTAAAAAACTGCAAATTTACACTCTGTCAATATGTGTGAATTCAATGTATGCATGCCTGTTTTTCCACATTTTTTCAACATTGGATGCCTCTATTTTCTTTCATTTTGTGAATTTATCAGTTAAAAAGAGGCAGCTTTTTAATATACTAATGAATATTTTCATAATTTATAGAAATAATGAGCCCCTTTTTATATATTTTTTGACTAAGTCTCAACATGGTCTTGCAAAAAAAGGAAACAATTATTTACAGAGAAGCTGCAGGAATCTGGATAATGTGTACTGAAAAGGAACTGGGAGAGTGGGCTTTGAAACTGACCTTGAGATTCTTCGTGTGGGGAGACAAAATTTAAGGGCTTGGGGTTCTTAGGTAAAAGATCGATAAACAGTTGAAGAGGCTTTATATATACAACAACAATAATAATAATTAAAAAAAAATGATGGCGAGTAGATGGATAGAAAGCCTGGCTTCTTGTTGTTAAGTGCCGGTACCTGGTCTTTCTTGCTTGGTGTCCTCTTACCTCCAATTGCTATCAATAAACCAGTTCTATACCATCTCTTCCTCTCAGCCATGGCTTAATAGAGGGATCCACCACTGAGCTTCCCAGTGATGGAGTTGTCTCCTTCACCAGTGTATTACTTTTCATTTGATAAACAGTGTATCTTCCATGTCCTCTCATAGAACATGGTCATCTGATGAGTGTTCCAGCCTTATATGAAGCCTACTCTAGTATACTAATTTCTCTCAGTCTTTTAAATCCTTCTTCTACAGTTTACCAAGGTAGACTTTCCACTATGCTCAGAGTGAGCTATCACTTTCTCTATGCTTTTAAGAACCCCTAGCAGCATATTATCGCCGTTTTCCTCAATCTTTGCCAAGGTGTTAACATGTATATTCTGAAACAATGTCCCATATTAATAAACGTTGCCAACATCCCTCAATCCAGCGTCCTAAGAAACAAATCGTATGTATACTCTCCTGCCCTCTGCTGGTATATCTGATCTATGTCCATCAGTTATTTCTAGGTATATCCCCTTCTTTCTTAGCAGTCTAAGCACTACTAGTTGGATTCTGACTTAATTCTGTTATTGGTCTAGTGGCAAAGATAGGCGGTGTGGCCAGATCCTGAGAGAGAAGTATGTTGTTTTGCAGGAGAGAAGCATCTGCATCATCTTCAAGCAAGAGGGATGAGCTAACCCTTATTAGTAAAGAGTGGGCCAAGTCTATAGGCTCAGAGAATTCAGGAGAATCTGGAATTCAACACTGTTGGGTGTATCAACCCAGAAGTCCTCATTCCGTGACTGAGGATCCTATCCTTTCCTAACCAGATCTATCTGAATTTTTGAAGCTCTTCTAGTCATATGGTTGGGTCTTGGGCTTGGGTCTCTGCTTCCTCTTCCCTTTGCTGCAGGCAATGAGCATCCTTTTGTATGCTAGTAAGGAGGCCCTGGTGGTGCGGTGGCTAAGAGCTTGGCTGCTAACCAAAAAAAAGTTGGCTGTTCGAATCCCCCAGCCACTCCTTGGAAATCGTATGGGGCAGTTCTACTGTGTCCTATAGGGTCGCCATGAGTCGGGATGTTAACCAAAAGGTTGGAGATTCGAGTGCACCCAGAGGTATCTTGGAAGAAAGGCCTGATGATCTACTTCCAAAAAATTAGCCCTTGAAGACCCTATGGAGTACAGTTCTGCCTTGGCACACATGAGATCATCATGAGTTGAAATGAACTCCATAGCAAATGGTTTTTGAAAGGCTGTTCTGAGGTGTTTTGGAAAAGGTGACAGTGGAAATAATTCTCTGGGCTTTCAGCCTGTTCTGTGTATGCGTGTGTGGACTGGATGAAATGTAGCTGACAGGAACACCTCAGGCAGTTAGGAGTTGATTGTGGTACAGAATAGACTTTCAGGAATTTGTTGAAACAGATAATTTGCATATATTATAGGATATGTAAGAAAAGACATTCAGTCTTATGATGGAGTGTAGATCTTACACAATAACAAAGACAAAAGACAACCTAGAAAGGTTTATTTCTCTTTCCTTAGGGAATGGTATCCCCTTGAGTATGGATGAAGAATGAATCCATATGGCAGCATAAACATATCAAAAACATATTTTGCTACCCTACACATATATGTGTGTATGTATGTATGTGTTGTTGTTACCTGCTGTCAAGTCATCCCCTAACTCTATAGCGCTCCCATGTGTTACAGAGTAGAACTGCTCCATAGCAGTTAGCCAGGCCTTTCTGCCATGGAGCCACTGGGTGGGTTAGAACCTCCAAGCTTTAGGTTAGTAGCTGATCACAAACTTCTTGTGCCACCAAGCGTATGTAGATAGATAGATAGATAGATATGCATATAAAAACCAACAAAAACCTAACTCGTTGCCATCAAGTCGCTTTGGACTCATAGCAACCCTATAGGACAGAGTAGAACTGCCACATAGAGTTTCCAAGGAGCGCCTAGTGGATTAGAACTGCTGACCTTTTGGTTAGCAGCTATAGCTCTTAACTACTACCCCACCAAGGTTTCCATGCATATATAGATGTATGTATTTAATATATTCCTGTACAGCGTTGGAAAAAATCTCTACAAACTATTACACACCTATGCATTTTTTTGGATGTTTATTTATTTATTTGCTTCTTGGTCTTGATAGTCCATCAGAATGTCATTTATTCTAACTGTGATTTTGTTTCAAGAAAGGAGGACTGATACTTGATTTATGAAGATCAAGGGAAGTCATTTCAAGGGATTCCTGATAAAATTAATTGACATTGAGAAAAATATTAGGCATAATCTAAAATTTTGCCTTTGCGCCTTATGACATTTACTTCTTTGGGAATTCCCTGCCTATCTCAGGATAAACATTGAGTATCTGATGAAAATTGAATTACTACAATTGTCAAACAGTTCCTTTTCAGGATTACTTTGTTCGTTTTTCTAGCTTTAGGATTATTATATTTTGTTATAATTTTAATAGAGTCTAAATTTTCTACATAACAATCTCTCTTCTTTTCTATATTTACATATGTTCTGAGAGCAATTCTATACTAAATACGGGCTGCTGTTTGGACTGTTGAACTGGAAGGAAAATTGAGTTTCCTTTTGGAAGAAAAATTATATTTTGTTAAAACCGCAAAAAAAAAACCTGTTGCCGTCAAGTGGATTCCAACTCGTAGCGACCCTATAGGACAGAGTAGAACTGTCCCATAATGTTTCCAAGGCACAGCTGGTGGATTATGAATTTTGTTAGTGGGAGAAAAATACGATAAATTGTAAAGTTATGAAGAGAACGTATATATCTGTGTATAACATAAATTGGAGCTAGTTTAGACATAGGTTTAATTTGCTACTGAATAAAGTAACAGGCATTTGTCATCTTGATGGCATTAATAGAGCTATTTTATTTAGTTTTTTTTTTTTTTAAAGAATGTATGACACAAGAAGAAGACAAGAGAGTAGAAGGCTTAGAATTGTAGATGGAAATGATAAGGAATTCCACATGATGGAGAACGTGTTACATATTTCTAGGAACAATGATATCTGTGATTAGATCCATTTTTTTTTTCTATTTGACTGGTATTCCCTCTCCTTTACCCATTAAACATCAGTAAAATACTATTGTACATTAAGTTTATTTGCCCAATCCTTTGAGAAATGAAGGTAGAAGGATGAAGATACTTGAGTAGCAGGCAGTAACAAGTGGTAAAGGGAATGGAAGCCTGAGGCAGATTTGAGAGGAATGGTTAGAAGATTAGCAGTAGTGGATAAAGAAGTGACTCAGGAGTAAGCATCAAACCAGGCATTCCACAAAATATAGGTGAACACTGATATGGATAGTGGAGGGTAGACTCTTCTATGTGTATGTGAATGAGTATTTGAGCAATTTAATTCAGCTATTAAAAGTAGTAGTGAACATAGTAAGCACAAAAAACTTTATGATATTCAGGAAACATATCCTCAGATTACATATGTATAGCTGTAAGTTGTAGAAAACATAATGACACATTTTATTGATTTGATTTTATTAGGGTTCCAAGTCTTTGGCCAAAGGAAAAAAAAACAAACAGACAAAAACAAGAAAACTCAAATTGTCCATCATTTTCTTTTAAAGAACCAATTAACTTTGAAATAAATTAAATAAAATAGATTTTTTTTTTTATGGCAGTATGGTGAGGACGGTGGATACGTAAACAAAAACACATACAAACGCATATTATAAGATATTATTTTTCCCACTGGTCATAAGTATATTCAATAGACACAAACACTTTACACAGGGGGTTCTGTGTTCTCTTTTTGTGTCTGAACACTTTCACTCATATTCCCTAACTACAGTAAATCAGCCATGTGCTGTACGGCTGAAATAATTTGCAAGTATCAGAGGAGAACTGTCACTGCTTGTTATATCCCAAATCATGTGTCACAGAACTATTTTAATGTTCTTGAAAATCTGAAATTGGTCTCTCTTTAACTGGAAAATGGTTCCATGTAAATTGGTTTATCTTTTCCATTCCTGCTCACTGCAGCTGTGATATCTACTGCCGACAACCATCTTCAACTACAGGCAGATGCATCATTGAAGGAAATGATATCTTCACCTCTCACTTGGTAATATCTTCTTCAACTTCTTTAGTTAATTAATTCTTCTTTTTATCATTTGTTTTCTTTTACAAAGCATGCAAGACTTGTGAAACTGAGATAATCTTGTTTTGTGAAGGAATTTGGAGTCGGTCATGTGTCTTAAACAATCATATCACTGAAAAAGTTCTAAACAACTGCTGTTTAGATTAATTCAGTCTCTTAGTCAAGGTTTTCTATTATTCATCAATCATATATATTTTTCCAATCTATAATATATTACCTTTTCAGTAGAAGGTTCTTTTTATTCAAATAAATGGCTGAAGTCTCTTACAGACGCTGACTTTTTAATGTATCTGGTCTGTTTGTATTATATGAGTCAATCAAATGTGTGTGAAGCCCATCTCTGCTGCTGGGATTCTCTCCTGTGATTCATTCAATTTCCCTGTAGAGCTTTAATTAAGATTTAAATGCGAAATCCCACAACTCCTGACATACCGTGAGACGCCATTTAACTGATCACTATTCCATTGTGACACTATCTAAATCCAACTTTACAAGTCTTAACAGGAAGACTTTTTGTTGGATCCAGAGTCATCCTCTTTCCAGTGCTGAGTTTTAGTGTCAAAGTGAATAACAAGTGACATAACGAACAGCAGTTAAAGAACAATTGGACATGATTGAATTGACAGTGCTGGAAATTGAAACAAGCAAGTACATATACAATTACTAAATTAGAAGTAAATGTAGTGTTATTAGAGATCAAGGAATGCTGCCTATGAAAGTGGTATTTAACCTGAGGCTGGGAGGATAATACGTTTTGAATAGGTCTAATATTCATGTCATTGGAATCTCAGAAGGTGTGAGATTGTTGCAGGAAAAAAAATGGAGAAATAACTGCTGGGAACTTCCCACAAGTGTTGAAATATATGAAGCTGAAGATTCAAGAGGCTTAGCAACTCCAAACAGGATAAGTTGAAAGAAACGCACACCCAGAACTATCTTAAACTATTGAAACGAAAGATTAAAAAAATAAAAATTTGAAAGCATCAAGAATTGAAGAAAAAAAATGACATGTTACATACACAGGAACAATAATTCCAATATCTGTGGATTTCTTTTCAGAAACCATGGAAGCTAGAAGACAGCACAACAACAGTTTAATACGTTGAGTGAAAAGAACTTTCATCCTATATTTATACATACAGCAAAAAAAAAAAAAAAAAATCAGAAATGAGGGAAAAATATAGATCTTTTTCAATATAGAAAACTTAGAATTTGTTGCAAGGAGAACTGCTCTAAAAGAAATACTGAAGAAGTACTTCAGTCTAAAGGGCCATGATATCAGAGGTAAAGTCACTACTTCCAAAATACAGAAATAACAATAAAAAAGGTCAAAAATTGAGTAAATGGAATATACTATTTTTCTCATCTTAAGTTTTTCAAAGCATGTATGACTGACTATTGGAACTATAATGTTGACTTTTAGTGATGTCCCAAATAAAATATCTGATGTTGGCAAATTTTAGCTTCTTTCTTTTATACCCTGGTCAGTTTCATATAAATGTATCAGTTGTATTGACATTCTAAAAGAACCAGCACTTGGTTCCATTGATTTTTCTCTATTTTGTTGTGGTGGTTTGTTTGTTTTCTATTTCATTGACTTTTCGCTCTTATCTTTGTTTTCTTATTTCTGCTTACTTTAAGTTTAATTTGCTCATTTTCTTATTTCTTAAAGTAGATCACAGGTCATTGATTTGAGATTTTTTTTATTATTGTACAGAGATTTCAAAAGTGTTGTCTGCTTTTGTAGTACCTCAAATATTGTGTAAATTTTTCTTTCAGTTCAAAATAATCTCTAATTTTCCTTTTGATTCATAAGTTATGTAGAATTTTGTCATTTAATTTCTAAATATTTTAGATAGTCCAGATATCTTTATGTCATTTATTTCTAATTTAGTTTTATTGTTAAGAGGTAACATGATGTGAGATGTGAATGTTTTTAACTTATTAAGAATTGTTTTATGGTTCTTTATATGGTATGTTTCAGTGAACATAGTATGTATTCTGTTGTTGTGAGGTGGAAAATTCTGCAAGTGTCAATTAGATCAAGTTGTTTGGCAGTCTTTTTTTTTAAATCTTCATATATTTACTGATTTTATGTCTACTTATTCTATAAAAGATTTAGATAGTTATTGGCAAAGAATATTGAATATACCATGGACTACCAGAAGATCAAACAAATCTGTCTTGGAGGAAGCACAGCCAGAATTCTCCCTAAAGGTAAGGATGGTGAGAACCCATGTTGTTTACTTTGGACATGTCATCAGGAAGACAAATCACTAGAAAAGGATATCATATTTGATAAAGTAGAGGGTCATTAAAAAAAAAAAGGGAGACCCTAAATGAAATAGGTTGAGACACAATGGCTGCAACAATAGATTCAAACAGAAATGATTGTGTAGATGGTACAGAACTAGACAAATTTTTATTCTGTTATACATAAGGTCACTATGAGTTGGAACTGAATCAATGGCACCACCACAACAGTAATTTAAATCTCTGGTTATAATTATAGATTTCTTTATTTCTTTTATAAATTTCTGTCAATTTTTACATCATATATTTAGAAGCTTATTAAGTGTTTAAATGTTTAAAGTTATGTTTCCTTGATTAATTTAGACTTAATATCATTATGAAATGACCGTCTTTACCCCAGCAAATATTGTTTCCCTGAAAACTACTTTGATATTAATAGAGCAATTTCAGATTTCTTTTAATTAGCATTAGCATAATATATCTTCTTCTATCTTTTATAATTAATTATTTTGTGTCTTTATACCTAAAGTGGTTTTCTTTTTGGTAGCATATAATTTGGTCTTGTACTTTTATTCAGTTGAACAACCTATACCTTTTAACTGGAGAATTTAGATAATTTACATTTAATGTAATTCATGAAATTGTTTCTATTTACGTCTTGCTATTTGCCTACTATCTTCTTCCATTTTATTTTTCTGATTATATTTTACAAATGTATGGGTTCACACAAGAATAAAAATGTAAAATAAATAAATGAAACATGGTTGTTTTCCACAGACGGTTTTTAAGAGTAAGCATGCTGATATGTTCATAAACTTGGTTGAAGAGGGAGGGAGATAATTATGCTGCCAGATAAGAAAGATCAGATTAAGAATTTGAATTTTATCTTACCAGAAAAGTTATCCAAAGAGTCAATGAAATCCAAATGTTGAACTGAAAAGATAAGATTTACATTTTAAGGGTTCTCTGATTTCTCTTTGAAGAATATCTTGTACAGGGACCAGAATAGAAATGGGAGTTCACCTAGTAGACAATTTTTGTATATTGGAGAAGACATGTTTAATGCGTCTACAAGGTGGAGATAATACTTAAGGAAGCTATAACAGAGAAGATTACCTAGTTTATGGCATAAACAACTTTGTATTTGATTTACTTGCGCAGGAAAAATTGAATGCATAGATAAATATAGATTTGGTTTTGAACATGTGCATTTTTAACTGTCTGTGGGATTTTCCAGAAGGTGTATTGAGTATTCAGGTCATTTAATACATGAATGAAGAACTCAGGAGAGTGGTATAGGGTAGATACATAAATTTATAACCATCATCAAAGAATTGAAATGTAAAGCCATTAGTGTGAATACAATTGCATGGGCAAATACTTCAGTTTGTGTCAGGTTACAAGATCAATATAAAAAAACCAATAACATATATTATTTAAAACAAACAAACAAAAACCCTTGCCGTCGAGTTGATTCCGACTCATACCAACCCTATAGGGCAGAGTAGAACTACCCCATAAGGTTTCCAAGGAGCGACTGTTGGATTTAAACTGCCTGCCTTTTAGTTAGCAGCCACTGCACCACCAGGGCTACATCTTAATATTAGAAGCTAGTCATCTGAACATAAAATTAAGAAAACATTCAATTCACAATAGCATCAAAAATAAAATACTTGGCAATAAATGTAACAAAATAAGCGCAAGATCTGTATTTTGAAAACAATAAAATATTACGAGAGAAATTCTAAAGAAATGTTCATTGAATGAAAGACTCTATGTTGTTAATGAAAATCGTCTTCCAAGTTGTTCTATAAATCCAGTGTAATATTCATCAAAATTCCAGCAAGGTTTTCTGTGGAATTTGAGAAGCTGAACCTAAAATTTACATGCAAGTGAACAATACCAAGAACAATCAATAAAATTTTTAAAAAGAAGAATAAAGCTGGAGAACTTACACTACCCTATTTCAAAACATATAAAGCAATAGTAATCGATACAATAGGGTATTATATTAGCATAAGGAAAGACATACAGACCAATGGAACAAAATTGAAACCCTTGATATAAATCCTTTCAAATGATTTTCGACTTACTGAGAAAGTAGACTTTTCAACAAATACTGCTGGGACAATTGAGTATCTTATGTGAATAAATGAATTTAGAACGTTGCCTTACACTATGTACATAAATTAGCTTAAAAATGGATCATCAATTTAAAAGCAAAACTTTAACAATGAAATGTATAGGAAACACAGAGAAGAAAATCTTTGGGGTCTTGGGTTAAGCAAATATTTCTTACATACAACGTAAGAAGTATGAGCCATAAAATTAAAAAATGACAAATTGGACTATTTTAAGATAAAAAAAAATTGAACATCAAAAGAAACAATTAAGAAAATGAAAAGACAAAATAAGCCACAGGCAGAGAGAAAATAACTGCAAATCATATGCCTGATAAAGGATTTGTATCCAGAATATAAACAAATTTCTAACAACTCAATAATAAGAAGGCTAAAAACACAAAATAGATTTTTTTGTGATGTGAATATATATTGCATCTATAGATATATTAATAGCTAATAAGCACATAAAAATTGTTCAGTATCAGTCATCAGGGAAATGCAAATTACAACCACAGTGAGAAACACTTAAATATCCACAAGAATGGCTATATACACAATGACTGACAATACTGGGTGTGAGTGAGACTGTAGAGAAACTGGTGGGACTATAAGATAGTGCAACCACTTTGGAAAATAATTTAGCCTCTTCTGAAAAAGTAAAAACATACTGTGTAACTATCATACAATCCAGCAATCCCACCCCTAGACATCTTCTGTCTAAGAGAAATAAAAATCTTTGTCCACACAAAGACTTGAACATGAATGCTTATTGCAGCACTATTCTTACTAGTCAAAGCCTAGGAACAATATAAATGTCCATCAACTAGTAAATAGATAAAAACAAAATGTACTATATTTGTACAATAAAATATGATTGAACAATAAAAATGAACAAACTAATAATACAAGTTACAATACTGATAAATTTCAAATATAGTTTAAGTAAAATAGCTGGATATAGAGCCAAGTATAATGTAATTCTATTTATATAAAATTTCTAGAAAAGGCAAATTTTGAGAGCCCGTAAGCACCTCAGTGGTTGCCTGGGACTGGGAATGGGCAGGGTGATTGACTGCAAATGGGAAAGGGAACTTTTCAGTGTGATGGAAATGACCTAAAAAAAGTTGATTGCGATTTTTGTACAACTGCATATATTTACTAGAAATTGTTGAAATATACACTTAAAATTGGAGAACTTTTTTATTTGTAACAGCTGTTAAATGCATATTTTCTTTAACAAAGTAAGTAATTGTTACTTTATTTGATGACTAACGATACTGAGCAATTTTTATATGTCTAAATTTTTTCAAATAATTATTGAAGATAATCATAATATATGTATTGGAGTCTTTGCTGAACTTCAGCTGTCTGCTGGCCAAGCTATGCACATGGTGGGGGATCACAGGCCAAAGAGCAGCAAACACACAAATCTCACCTGGTGTAGTTTGGGTTTTCAGGCATAGACTCCTTTCTCCCTTCTACCTGTTTTGTTGGGTTTCTTAGGGACCCTCCACCCCCACCCCACATACATAATTTTGGGGTCAAAGACTCGAGTTTATATTCAGGTTTTTGATCCACTCCATCAGTAGTGCTCTGGTTTCAGGTTTCCTCCAAAAATTTCCAGAGAGTTCTGCTGGTTCTGGACTCTGCCCTCTGCCACCTAAATCTAGTATAAGACTGTAATTTTCCATTGCAAGATCTGGTGGAAGTGAGAAGCATCTTCAGGTACAAAAAGCCACAAACTCACAACTGTTACCTGTTGAGTCACAGTCATTCAAGAGGAAGTACTCCTACTCCCTTCTTTGACAGTTCCAGTACTTTCAACTAGTTTCATTTTTATTTTGTCTTTTTAGGGAATAGCTCATTATTTTGTTTATAATGATAAAGCCTGCTCAGGGTATAATACTTTGTGAAAGAATAAAATTGTTTCCACTCCATATCATGGAAACTCAAAGCACTTAGATATTACTGGGGACTGAGTACAATGACTATGCTCTATATCATATGAAAACACCATATGAGAAAGACGATGTTTCTAGTACAAAAGTAGTTAGGAAACAGAAACGAAAAGTTTTAAAATTTTGGCTCATTGGTAATGAGGGAGTCTGGAATATTCTAATTTCTCATATATATGTATATATATGTGTATATATATACACTTATATTTGGAAACTTTGGTGGCATAGTGGTAAAGAGCTACCACTGCTAACTGAAAGACTGGCAGTTCGAATCCACCAGGCGCTCCTTGGAAACTCTATTGGGGCAGTTCTACTCTGTCTATAGGGTCGCTATGAGTTGGAATAGACTCAACAGCAATGGGTTTGGTTTTTTTGGTTTATACTTATGTTTATCTATACATATATATTTTTGTTTGTTTTTGTTTTTTTCGTAAGGAAAAAATTATATAAATTGTGCTTTAATTGCAGGAAGTAAGATGACAAGCATGGCTAAATTAAGCAGAAAGGAATTTATTGGAAAGACAGCAGAAACACATGGAATAGATGAAAAGAATTAAAGAATGGCTACAGCAGGCTTGGATATAAACAGAGTCCATAGAGGGCTAGGAGGAAGGAAGGAAGGAGCTGTTGGTCAAGGTACAGCCACTCAGTGAATGAATCACAGCTGCGGTGTCTTCACTTTTGTCTTTCCCTCAAGATTCAAGTGCAAAAGGACCCAAATGTCCCTGTTCATGTCACATCCCCACACTGGCTTTCCCGGGACGTGATAGGACAGGCTGTCCCTATGTCCCTATATTGCTTTCAATACTGTCAAGAGGGCACTTATCTTCTTTCTAGTCTACACACAAAGCAAAGAAGGCATCCCCCTAAAGACAACTGTGAATATATAAGGCAATGCATATGAAATCATCTAGACATTTCTAAAAAATCCATAAATTGTGTTTTTAGTGTGTTTTGTCTCTCCACCACTATAATGAAGTCTTAGGTTCTATTTTGTTCAGCTTCCCACTCCCAATATATAGGGCAGTGCCTGCATATAGTAAGTGAATATTTACTAGCTCACTGACTTATCATATTATTACATGAAATTTCCTAAAACTGAATGAGAAAAATGTTATTCATAACTTTTAAAATAAGAATAACATGATATTCTTACTTTTAATTTTATTTTAATATGATTAAGCACAATTTAAATAATGAGTAACTTCTGTAATTATAGCGTTTCTTGATTTTTAATGTTTGAACAATCAAGAAGAAGAATAACATCATAAATTGACTGGAAAAGCAGAAAATGTACTCAGGCATGTCGGTAACAGATGGTAAAAACAAACTCATCATTGTCATCATTTTATCATTTCTCATCAAATTCATTATTGATTCTAACAGTTGTGTTTGCTCCACGTTTCCCAAGTTGGAAAAAAATGTTTTGTATGTTACTCAAGGGGGGAGAGAAATGCCTTTGATGATCTTTACACATAAAGAATGAGATTTGATTACTTACAGTTACAGACACTTGCTATTCATATACTATGTCTGGAGATGCACAGTGAATGTGAATCTTGCAACAGGCTGTACGGAAAACATAGGAGAGGCACAGAGAAAGGCAACAGCTGGAACTAGACAATTCATCCACCTCCAAAAGGAAAAAAAAAATAATATCAAGTGTCTAGAAAAAGGATAGACCGTGCCAGGGCAAGAGCAGACACTTTACGTCTTGCTTTATTGCAGTCTTCCACTTAAAAGAAAATAAAACCACTGAAACATTCTAAAAGCAAGAGGATTTGTAATATGTTAATCTCTCAAGGAAGCTATTAGCCTATTAATTTCTGAAGGCCAGTGCCAAGTGAGAATATGGGTATCAATGGCATTTAAAATTAGCCAATTTCCTCTCCCTGAGTTTTGTTGTAACTTAATTCATTTCATGCTTCCACATCCTCCAGGTTATTCTCTGCCAACATGAATAAGAAATTTACGCCAGCTGTGTCAGCAGCAAGTCACTTAAAACGAGTTTCCCTACTCCAGGGTGCCTGTATGAAGTTTGTCAAACAGCCACCCAAGCCCACACGAATCCTAGAAATGACACACTGACATGCCATCATGAAGCTGACTTTGGGACACCTCTAGGGGTCCTTTACTCTTAAAGTTCACACAGGTAGCTTCTCCTACGAATTCAAAACTGCCCAATTTCTGAAAATCAAAAAAGAAAATTGCAGAAAAAAATTGATCCTTTTGAAACATTGGACACAAATAGACTTTGAGAGGGGCAGAAGAATAGGAAGAAAGTAATGGCAGAAATATAAAAGGATTTAAAAGAGAGTATACTTCTTTTTCCTCCCTTATTTCTTGCATTCTTTTTTTTTTTTTTACTATTTAAAGAAAAATATTACCATTAATAGTTTCACATTCTGTTCATCTTAGTTTAATTTCACAAATTTTATTTTTCTTTCTTTTTCTGTCATTTTTTATTTTTTATTTTTTATAGAGAAATGTCAGAATTGATATGTTTCATATACTACTCATGCTGGTTTCATTTTACAAATCTTATTCTCTTTAGAGAGACAAAACCTGATAGAAAATCTTATAAATGAAAAGACCAAGAAACATGTTCCAATATGTCCAATCCAGGCAAGGTAAAGGGCATTAAAAAATAAGAGATATAAAATTTTATCTTAAGACTATTTTAAAAAAACACAAGTTTTACAGAAATGCCTACAAGATGTACAATTCAGAATTAGTAAGAACCCTGAGAATACAAATAGATAATAACACTTTCTATTTATAAAAAAATTTATATAGTACTCTTTTTTGTAACTTAGTTTGTGTCATTTCTTCTTTTACAAACAGTATAACTAAGCAGAATAGCATTAACTCTAACTGCAAAAGAGAAAATATTGATTCTGAAAGGGGAATTAACTAGATATATATAACATAGTTACATAGTGACAGAATCAGATATAGAGTCCCCCCTTCCTGATTCTTAGTCCAGGGCACTTCGTTCTGTATTATGCTGTTTGAATGGAGGCTGTCTAAGTAATAGAGGGGCAAGAAGGCTACTCATTTGTATTTTATTTCTTTCTATACAGAAAGCACATGAGGACCCCAGGTGGTGCAGTGGTTAAAAGCTACGGCTACTAACAAAATTGTTGGCAGTTCGAATCCACCAGCCGCTCCTTGGAAACCCTATGGGCAGTTCTGTGGGTATATGGAAAACACACGAAGTAAAAGCTATAGAGCCACATCTGTATGTCTTGTAGAGCCCTTAAGCCTGGGGAATGGCATTGAGATGCACTGCCAAATATGGCAGGGTCTTATATTGGGGTAGGAAAAAATACTGCTTTCTGTAACTGGTGGCAGGTAATGGACACTAGAGAGAAAGATGTGGTAGTCTGCTTCCATAAATATTTATAGCCTTGGAAACAGGGACAGTTCTTCTTTGTTCTATAGGGTCGCTATGAGTCAGAATTGACTCAACAGCAACGGGTTTATGGAATGGACACCAAGGAGTCCTAGCGGCTCGGTGGTTAAGTGGTTGTCCCAAAGCGAAAAGTTGGCATTTCAAACTCACCAGCAGCTCCTCAGAAGAAAGCTGTGGCAGTCTGCTTCCCTAAAGATTTACAGCCTTGGAAATCTTGTGGGGTAGTTCTACTCTGTCCTATAGGGTCACTATGAGTTGGATTCATCTTGATGGCAATGGATTTTTTAATGGACACTAAGGAGATCAGAGAGTGATTATGATAATGGTATTAATTAAAATAATTCAAAAAATAAAAATAGAAGCAGTTAGGATCCTAATTTTGTTGCACATGTTTTGCTAAACGTTAAATTCATAATGGAAAATAAGTGTTGAGCTCCATTTAAGAGCCTAGCACTTTGCCAGGTATTGAAGGTGGTAAAAAACAAAAACAAAACAAATGGACCTGTAGGATATTTCATTCTTTTTGAATTTTTCAAGCTCCATCTAAGAAATAGAACTGTTAATCTTTTTTGTTATTACTCTTATAATTTGTTATGGTAAATCTTGAGGCTTAACTTTTTTTGCACATATTATAAATAAATAATAAACTAGTATTTTTCTGTTTCTACAGCAGGACTGTCTATCTATATACAGACAGTATATATATACTGTATATATATACTGTAGAATATACAATCTTATAGATACTCTGCAAAAACTGACCTTCATTGCCAAGTAATTTTGGATAAAAAATCAACAAAATTAAACACTTTTGTTACAATAAAGTTAAGCATACTAAAACAGATTTTGTAATTATCAACTAGTTACCACTGAGTTGATCCCAACTCATGCAGCCCCAAGTGTGTCAGAGTAGAACTTTCAACCATAGGATTTTCATAGCTGGGACCTCTTGGAAACAATTCATCAGGACTTTCTTCTGAGGTGCGCTGGGTGTGTTCCAATGGCCAACCTTTTGTTTAGAATCCCAGTGCTTAACTGTTTGTGTCACCCAGGAACTACAGGATGTATCTAAGCTCTTAATAGACTACTTTTAGGAATTTGTAAGTAGGAAATATAAAATGGAATGTTTCCCTACTCCCAAATAGTTGTTATCTCTTAGGAGGTGACACATTACCTGAAACTTTTGCCTTAAAACACTTTGTAATCTTAGACGAGTTACTTAAATCTTTGCAGCTGTAGACAAGTTACCTAATTGTTCTGATTCGTTTATTAGTGGCAATAGGTAACTATATGCAATTTTGAGGTGATCTTGCCCTAAGAGCTTGTCTGCTAACGAAAAGGTTGGCAATTTGTATCCACCAGTGACTCCTTAGAAACCTTATGGGGCAGTTCTACTCTGTCCTATAGGGTCACAATGAGTCAGAATTGACTCAACTGTAATGGGTTTATAATTTATTACCCTAAGTATAAATACTTCTATAGAACCCCTAGGTCATGCAGTAAATTGTTAGACTGTTATTTGACAAAGCACATTTTAAAATATTAAAAAATTTAGGAGGAACTCCGTCAAGATGGCGGTCTAGGCAGAAGCACCACGCCGTCCCTCCACAACAAAGATCCGAAAAACTAAGCCAAACAGAGAATCAACAATCCTGAAACCCT
>NW_004443949.1:28372565-28408013 GCF_000243295.1 Trichechus manatus latirostris
AAAAAAAAAATTAATATATACCAATCTAGCAATCAAAGTTATTAGGCACATTCATTCCATGTACCAGTTTAATAGTTTCATTTTATCTACACACACACACACACACACCCCTATAAGAAGAATGTAATAATTATGCAGAGTGTTTACATAATGAAACCCAGAAATGTTTTTACTTGTCTATAGCATTTCATGGCTAGGAATAGGAAGAGTCAGGGTTTGAACTATGTCTACTTGACTCCAAAATTAAGGCACTTTCCGTTTCATCATGCAGGTTCTCTAAAATTATCTATTAAGTGTCCTTCACAAAACAAATATTTCACTGGAAATTTTATTTACACTAAGGCTTTGTCTTCCCATGGGCTGGACTTACAAAATTCTTGAAGTCAAGAACTAGGTTCTATTCATAATGAATCTGTTTTATTATGGGATCTGGAACATGGTGAATTCCACATAAGAACTTGCTCAATGAATGAATGAATGAATGGCAACTCTAAATGTGAAAGATGCAGAGAAAGAATAAAGAGGAAAATACAAGACTTTAGAACAATGTGAAAAAATGGCCAGTGGAAATGCTTACAACTGGAGTGACCAATATATTCTAACAATGGAAATGACTAGTGTTCACTGTTTAGCTGGGGATTATTCTACTTTCCTGAACTTTAAATCTATTCTTTCACTTTTCTGTATTCTTTAAAAAATTCTCTTACACTCATAAATTGGTTGCAAGAAAATTGTTTTGGTGAACACAAAGGAAGGGGATTAATTTCTATGAATCTAAATAGTATAGAATAGAGTCAGAACTGATTGGGATAATGTAAGTTTTCTGAAAAATTGTAGAAATCTGGCGGATGGATCTGAACCTTTTAAGTATTTTTATTTGTTTAGTTATTCCTTAGGCTGTTATGTGGGTTAATGGATAATTGCACAATCCATTGAAGCTCTCTCTGATAATCGATGGTAACAAATTGGATGCATATGAAAATATGCACAAATTTCACTGTGTAACAAAAATTAATTTGTTTTATGTAAAGATTTATATTTTTATATGAAATTCAGAAGTAAAAGTACATACCATATTTTTTATGATGTGGTTACATATTTTTCATTAGAGAAATTAATCTCTTGGCAGTTAGGTACTGAATTGGTGACTCAGTGTGCTGACAGAATATTTTCTCTTTTGACTGCCACAGGCATGGAGCCAATGATTCTGAATCCAAATATAACTATATCTGAAGCTTCTAAAAGACATGCTATAATATGAACAGAGATGATATTTTGCTTGCTGAAGTGAGTTTGTTCATAAAATTGGCATTTTAAAATGACACACAAATTTGTAAAAGTGAAATCCAAATTCTCATCCAAAGTATTATTAAATATAATTATACAACAGAAAACATAATAAATATATAGTCCTATAGTAAATATAATAAATAATTTCATAATAAATAGAATCACGTCATGTATGAAATTAATTTTCAGACAGAATGCCCTTGCCCCTTTCAATCTCTCAGTTACGTTGCAGCCAAACATTTTTTTCAAGGCAAATCTGCTCAAGTTCTTCCTCTTTCCTTTCTAACACTCGTTGTTGCTCTTAAATACTTTATTCCTCTTATAATACTTTCTCTCATCTGGTCCTTGTTTATTTCTACCAACTCCTCTCTCATCAATCCACTCATCAGTTCCTCCCTTCCTTTCTGGCTGATCACTCACATTGACCTTACTTTAACCATCCTATGTTAGCTGCCCAGTACTTAACCATTGCACCACCAGGGTTCCCCTGTAAGTGTTATTAAGTGTTGTAATATAAGCGTAAGGAGTCCTGGTGGTGCAATGGTTAAGCACTCAGCTGCTAACCAAAAGGCCTGCTGTTCAAACTCACCAGCACCTTTGCGGGAGAAAAGACCTGGCAATCTGCTCCTGTAAGGATTACAGCCTAGGAAACCCTATGGAGTAGTTCTATTCTGTCATTTAGGGTCATTATGCACTGGTATCATCTGGATGGCACGTAATAACAACAACATAAGTGTAACTGAAGCCAAAAAAAGGGAGAGGAGAAGAATATTTGAAGAAATAAAGACTAAAAATGATCAATTTTGATTAAAATTATAAATTTGCAGATCTAAGAAGTTCAACAAACCTTAAAGCAGAAGAAACATATAATTAAAAATATACCAAAGTACATGATAAATTACTGAAAACCCAGTGGTAAAGAGAAAATCTTAAAAGAAGCCAGAGAAAATGAAAACATCACCCACAGGGAAATAAGAGAAAGAATTCTAGCAAGTTTCTTCCCAAAAATTGTGTATGTTTGAGAACAGTCTTTATGGTAGTAAATGAAAGCCAGCAAACAAAACCCTGCCAACCTAAAATTAAATACTCAACTGAAAATATCTTGTAAATATGAAGAAGAAATGAAATCTTTTCCAAACAGAGTGAGAGAATCCATCATGAGAAGGTTTTTGCTGTAAGAAAATTTCAAAGAAGTTCTTCAGACAGAAGTGATAGAAGAGGAAAACTGTACAGATGCAAAGAAATGAAATATGTATGAATGTTAATATGTATGAAAATACACAATACAGTTTTTAATTCTCTAATCACTTTTAAAGATAAATGACTGCTTAAAGCATAAGTATAAACAACGTTCTCTGGTGCTTATCACATTGTATAAGTAAAATATGTGAGAACAATAGCACAAAGGATGGCAAGAGGGGAGACATGAAAATGTACTGTTTTAAGGTTCTTACATAATGCATGACATGATACATTATTATTTGAATAAGGTCTATGATAAACTAAAGATGTATATTAGACATCATACAATAACCACTAAAAATATAGAACAGGGTGCATAGTCAATAGGGGATTTTTAAAGATAACATCAAATCGTAAAGAGAAATCAACTAATCAACAAGAAAGTAGAATAAAGAGGGAAAAAGAAATAAAAGCATGACAGGACAAATAGAAAACAAAGAACAAGATGGACTATTTAAACTCACAACATCAGCAATTACATTAAATGTAAATGTTCTAAATATTCCATTTAAAGGCAAAAAATGTCAGATTTGATAGATACACAAAAACTAACACTATGATGTGTATGAGCAACTCACTTTGAATATAAAGACACGGGTTAAATGTAGAAGGATGGAAAACTATCTAAGATATAAGTAATAACTGGAAGAATGTTTGAATGGCTGTATTAATATTGGCCAAAGTAGATATCAGTGAAGAGATTTTATCTGGCATAGAGTTATTGTCTAATGATATTCAGGTAAATTCATCAACATAACATAAAAATCTTAAATAAGTATGCACCTAAGAACAGAGGTTCAAGATACATGAAGCAAATGTTAGAGAACTTAAAAGATAAAGAGATAAGTTTACAACTATAGTTGGAGATTTTAAGACTCTCCTCTCAGTAATTGATAGAGCAAGTAGGCAGAAAATCAGTAGATATAAAAGACTTGAACAGTGTTGTCAACCAACTTAACCTATTTGATATTTATTGGACACTCTATCCATCAAAAAGTAGAATGCACATTATTTCAAGTGTACAAAGAACATTCAACAAAATAGTCCATATTCAGGATCATATAAAAAATGTCAAAAATGTAAATAAATCATAAAAGCCATGTTTTCTGATAACAGTGGCACTGGGACTGATAATAGAAAGATACCTATAAAATTTTTAAATTATTTGGAAATTAAACAAGGAATTTCAAAGAAGAAATTATGAGAAAAATTAGAAAATATTTCAATCAAATTTAAATGAGAACACAATTTAGCCAATTTTGTGAATTACAATTAAATCAGTTCTTCAAAGTAAATTTTATAGATTTAAGTGCTAAGATCAATTGTCTAAACATCCATTTGAAGAAACTAGAACAAACAAGAACATTTTAAATGCAATGTAAGCACAACTAAGTAAACTATAAAGATACAAGCAGAATTCAACAAAATAATAGACAAGAAATAGAGAAAAAAATCCATGAAATAAAAATTGATTCTTCAAAAACAACAACAAAACTGATAAAACTCTAGCCATATTGATAGAAAGAGAAAGTGAGAGAGGGAAATTGTTAGTATCAGGAAAGAAAATGGGGATACCACTACAGAGACTACAGGTATTACAAAAATAATAAGGCAAAATTAAAACTTAATACCAATGTATTTGACAGCATACATTAAATGGATAGGTGCCTTGAAAGACAAACTAAGAAAGCTCAATCATGAAGAAATAGATAATATGAACAGCTCTATATTTAAATGGTAATACTGCTTTATCCAGATTTTGCCAAAAAATACTCTTCTAATGATGGGCCCCTATGCACTCACAGTGAAATGCAAATAACATCTTGGCAATAGAAAGCTTCCCACACAAACACCACCCATTGGATATCTCTGTCTATTTAGTTTATTTTGAGAATATCCCAGACTTGAAAAATAAAACTAAATTTAATACAATCATTTTTTAACAAACCTCAGTTTCTTTTCCATCTTGACATTGTCTCTAGTGGAGTTTTAAAATCACTTTTTTACAGTGATAAAACATTTTCTCAAATTAGTAAATGTAATATGATCTTAAAATTTCAAACTTTAAATCCATGTTTCAAATGTCTTTAAATTGTGTATTTTAACTGGTATAGGTCTAATTAGTATATAAGGCAGACGGTCTTTTGGCAATACATCAAAGTTATAATTTAAATAAAGACTCTGTTTGAAAATCCTAGTTGGATCCTTTTCTGTTTTCTGTGACATATGCTTCTTCTGATGGAAGATCAGAATATGTGATGAAGTGAATGATAAAATGGACATATGGTATATATCTATCCACTTTTAATGAAGTCCAATGGTTTAATAATTTTGTTTAAATGATTCAATTAATTCCAAACTTAGCAGTATATTCTAATCTTCAATTTTTTAGTTTTCATAATTCTTATGAACTTCTTTTAATAACTTGTTTTCTTCAGTTAATTTCTTCAATTACTTTTGAATAAAAATGTTCTATCCATTCTTGAATATGAAGGGGTAGATTGGTTAATTTCAAGGGCATGAAGTTCACGTAGCTGGGGTTCATAGACCGTGCCAGCCACTTGTTAGCTGTTTGACACTGTGCTAGGTTTTCAAATGCTGGTTAACAATAAATCTTAAGATCATGTTGATTAAATGAAATAATGCATGTTAGGGATTTTGCATGGTGCATTTCAAACAATATTGTTGTTAGGTGCCCTCAAGTCAGTTTCGACTCATAGGGAACAAAACAGAAGGAAACACTGCCCAGTCCTGCACCATCCTCACAGTCATTGCTATGCTTAAGCCCATCTTTGCAGCCACTGAGTCAATCCATCTTGAGTGTCTTCCTCTCTTTTCCTGACCCTCTACTTTAACAAGCATGATACCCTTCTCCAGGGGTGGTACCTTCCTGATAACATATCCTAAGTATGTGAGAAGAAGTCTCATCATCCTCGCTTCTAAGGAGCATTCTGGCTGTACTTCTTCCAAGACAGATGTGTTTGTTCTTCGGGCAGTCCATGGTATATCAATATTCTTTGCCAGCACCATAATTCAAAGGCATCAATTCTTCTTCAGTCTTCCTTATTCATTGTCCAGCTTTCATGTGCATATGAGGTGACTGAAAATATCATGGCTTGGGTCAGATGCACCTTAGTCCTCAAAGTGACCTTTGTTTTTAACACTTTTAAGAGGTCTTTTGTAGCACATTTGCCCAATGCAATACTTAGTTTGATTCCTTGACTGCTGCTTCCTTAAGCATTGATTGTGAATCCAAGGAAAATGAAATCTTTGACAATGTCAATATTGTTTCCCTTTATCATTATGTTGCTTATGATCCAATTGTGAGGATTTTTGTTCTCTTTATGTTGATTTGTAATTCATAGTGAACAATATTACTTGATTATTATTATGTTACTATTATCGTTTCTATGATTATTCTATCTACCCAACATAGGAACATCGTTTGTTGTTTTCAAGTACAGTCATTCTCCACATAATGCGAACGCACAATGTTAGACTGCGTATATGTCTGTGGTCCCATAAGGTTATGATAGAGTTTAGAAACCCCAGTGGTAGAATGGGATATAGCAGATGTAACAGGACATAGGAAAGGCAACAGCTTCCTGCACCCCACAGATGTATCTCACATCTCTTGTATACAAAGTGATTGAGCTGTCAGGCATATGATGATACAGTAGATATATAACCTATAATACATATGACTTGATAGTCATAATAAATGCCTATGTTACTGGTTTATGTATGTACTGTACTTTCTGTTGTTATGTTGATGTGAACTTAGCCTACTTACAAATAAAAAAAAAATTACCATGTAACAGTGTATGCTCCGACTTGTAGGCAGCAGCATCCAATTTCAATTTTGTGCATCTCTTAAGCATTGTAGCATTATCTATTTGTTTAATTTTCTTTTGAAAATATTACCTTGAAGTGCATCATGGCTCCCACAGTAAAACTAGTGCTAATGATAGCTGCAGTATCCCACACAGCTTTGCTAAGTATATAATATGATGTTCGTGCAACGTCCAAATCACAAAACATCCTATTTCACAGAACGTATAGTGGATGTTAAGAGACACATGACTCTAGTTGTTGTAAATACATACTGTGTAATTTATACTGACAACAGGCTTTCATTTTGTTCAGTATACTATGGAATGCTCAACTTGTTAGACAGCTGTAGTAAATTCGGGTGAAATCTTTGACTTGTCAAGAGTTAAAGCAGTCCCGAAGCAACAGTGACTACTACAGCTGATGGGTAGACTTGTCACATATCCATATAGTCATCCGACAAGGGTCCAAAATGCCCCAATGGATTTAAGTAGTTTATTACTTAGACAGCATAAGCAACATTAGTGTAGTGTCAGCCACCCATGTCAATAGGGGATGACATTGAACAGAAGGGACCAAATATGACCGACTCCATGAACAGTGGGTTGCTCTGTCACTGACTACAGCTAAGTACTTTTATAGTTTGCAGCTGCACCCTAATCAGAAGAAAAGGCTGAAATTACCATGCCTCACTAGCATCAGAGAAATATATAAGAAACTGCCTAATGGAAGCTTCCAGAATGATGGGGAGCCTCCCCCAAGATAGAGTGGTAAATCCTCACAACAATGCTTATCTTTCCATGTTCCTGAGGTAATCCGAGGGCACTGTGCCAAGTCTTCGGTCAGACTGCAGTTGGGCTTTGCTTATGAGGTCTATGTGAGAACAGGCAAGGTGGATTCCCATGCCATTGTAAATGATCAGGTATATGAAATCTTTTTTTCTCATTTTGTATAAAATTAACAATATTTATAAAAATCTTGTGTGTGTTTCAGGTTATATTATCACTCTCTTTATCATCATTATCTTTATAACATTCACTATCTTCCATGAATACGTATCAACAGCATTTAATCATCACAACGGCCCTATTTGTTTAGGATTATTAATATTCCCAGTCTATAGATGACTAAACAGATGCATGGGAAATGTTAAGTCATAATGCTTGTGTATCTGTATGTAGTCTTTATTTTTGAACAAATATTCCTATCAAAGTCTTCAACATTTATAAAGAGTGTTAGTTTTACTACTAGATTAACTCACTTTAAAGAATATAGAGTCTCTAGTTAACCAGCCACGTAGACTAGTTGATGAGGGCGAAGAATACTTCTATCTTTACCTCTGTTGTTTAGAGTTCAGCCCAATGGGCATTTAGTCCACTGTTCACTCTAAGCATATGAGTCCCATATATTTATTTTCTGTCACCTTTTCCAGACAAGAAGAAGCCCTACATCCTAACAGGCATCATTTTGCCTCGCTCAGTATTGCTTTTCATGAGTTTCACTTAGCCTTTATACAATAGACCTGTTTTAAGAGGTTTTGTTAAAGGAAGTCTGTGAAACTCTTTGCTCTAATCATGAATGCTATGGAGACCGTTGTTGACTATGTTGTTTTATCATCTTTACATAAGGATACAAGAGAAATTTCTATTTTCCAATGCAAGTAATTTGTCCTCATGGGTAACTAGTTTGCTTCACCTTCTGGTAATTGTGAATAAAATAATTCAGGCTTTTGAAATGAGTTGTGAAGAAATTCTGTTATGATTGTCATTAATAGGAGTGTTGTAGAGAGAAGGAAGTCATTCTCTTCACTTGTGTGTTGCCTTAACCAAGAAGCAAAATTAATATTGATCTTTCTTCACATTTTTAAAACCTTTATTATGTGAAATTTGAACCTTCTGGAGGAAAGTATAATGTGTATTGAAAACAAATGCTTACTTGATCAAATTTTTTTTATAAATTCATCAATCAATATTTGTGAAACTGATTTTATTGGCCATATTTATTCTTGACTGTAAAAGCTAGAAAGTAGTTAGCCTAAGTTACGGCCCCATATTAAGACAGGTAGGAAATACATGGTAATCCTGGCTTCCTATTTCATTGTTCCTTTGCTCTGAATTTCTCAAATAATTATTTATTTTCCATTGTAATGTACTTTGGTTTTATTTTACGTTATAGTATTTAAAAGCTTTAAATCCATTTTTAAAAATAAAAGGTAAATAATAGATATTATATTAAGTGTTCAACTGATAACCTTACTCTGATTACATCATTTCTAGCCACCTAGAAGTTACATCAGCATAATAACAGTATAAATAGTTTTTATTTTATTTTTTTCAAGTAGAGCCTTATTATTTGAACATTATAGAATTTGGTTTAATTTTTAGAGTTTGCATAAGCTGTTGCATTGAGCCCAGTTGTGAAATAGTATTTCTCTCTAAATTTTTTTTTTTAACATTAGAACCACATTCTGAACAAGTGAGCATTATTAGGCTAAATGAATTGCCTTAAACATTGTCAACTTATACTACAAGTTCACAAAATCAGCCTCAGGCCCTGAAAAACTTAAAAGCCAGGCTGATAATGTTTCTTACAAATATTCTTTGAATTTTATGACTTGTCTCCCACATGAGGTGTAATAGTTTCAATGTTCTAATTAGTACTTGTGTATATTGCTATTACTTTGTCTCTAATCACATTATTAAGACTATTATGGAAATTCCTTATAGAATCACACTTTATAATAGTGTTTCTAATTTGAATATGTCCCTTTTTATGTTGTCTGATTCTGAAACATCATAAACTCTTTTTATGGGTCCTTTGATAGTAGTCACTTTCCTTCTTTATGCTTGATTAGAACATACAGTACTAAGTAATAAAGAAATTTCCTGAAGCGTTAGAGTTTTAATGTCAGGGGAAAAAAAATTGAACTTCCTGTCCTTTGTGATTTTATGCTAAGACAAGTAAAGGTATTTTTAAACCAATACCATTAGTTGAATATTTTATTGTGATATACACAAAAAATTCTGCAGAACTGACACATATATATATATACATATATCTATCTATCTGTATATATGTGTATATATATATATATTTTTTTTTATTTAAATCTTATCGTTATGAGCCCCAATAGTCCTTAACACTCTTCACTTAATATTAATCTTCTGGGAGCCAACAGGCATCATTTAAAATAAAATATTTTAACTATTGTATATTGATAGGCAAATAACAAAATTTTGTTGTTTATTGCCACCCAGTAGATTCCAACTCATAAGGACCCCAAGTGTGCAGAGTAGAACATCTCCATAGAGTTTTCAAGGCTGTGACCTTTCAGAAGCAGATAACTAGGCCTGTCTTCTGAGCTAACTCTGGGTGGGTTCAAACTGCTACCATCTAGGCTAGTAGTCAAGTGCTTCAACATTTGCATCACCCAGGGATGAAAGTATGATACATTCCCAAAGCCTCTAGAATTAAGAATTTAAGACAACTCACTGGAATAGTCTCTGCATTTATTCCCATCATTTTTCTTGAAAAGTGGAGTAAACTAGAGAATTGAAAATGGAAAAGTCTTGCATAAACTTTATTAAATGCTGTAGCCCATATAAATTCAGCAATAGTTTCCAAAATCCTTTCCCGATACAGAAAGGTCCTAGCATTAAGCTTTCCAATGCACAGCCAATCAGCCAATCACATGGAACATACTTAATATAGTACGCCATAGAATTATCCTGATACAGAGAAAGCTGAGTGGCAACAAATCATTCTCTATCATTTGCTTTGATTCTTTTTTCTCCTTTTCACCTTTCAAATCCCTTAAAATACAATAATTTCAACAAGGGCCATGTTGAGCTAATGTACCTTTCATTAACTCAGAGACACATCTGAAAACAGTCACCATTACGATCACAATAGACATGCTGATTGATTTCTCTAACCATAAAACCTTCTTGAACACTACTTAGCTCTGTTTTTCTCTCTGCTTCCCTCCATTACTTTGGAGTAGAGGTTGGCATAATTGTCAGATTTAGCAAATAAAATACAGGACCCATAGCCGAATTTGCATTTTATATAAACAACAAATATTTTAGCTATGTTCCATTCAATATCTGAGTCATATTATACTTAAAAATATGTATTTCTTGTTTATCTGAAATACACATTACCTGGGCGTGTGGTATTTTATCTGGCAATGCTAGCTTGGTACTGAGAGACACAGAATAACTTTTCAATACTTAAGTTCTCAGTAGCAGTCCTGGGGGCACAGTGGTTAAGCACTTGGCTGCTAAATAAAAGGCAAAAGGTTGGTGGTTTAAAACTGCCAGCATCCTCACATCAGAAGAAAGATGTGTCCGTCTGCTTCCACAAAGATTGTAGCCTTGGAAACCCTATGAGGCAGTTCTACTCTGTATTTAAGTTCTCAGTGTGGAAAAGTGTGACAACAGAGTTAGGGCTGCTATAGAAATGCTTTCCAGTTTGCCAAGGAAGTTGGGTTATCCTTGCCACACTATTTTCACACTAGGATATATAATTTAGAGTGAAATCAAAGGTAGCTTTAGTCTTAAAACTTAAACCTAAAAATGAGGCTGTTTTAGTAATCTAGTGCTATTATAATAGAAACACCACAATTGGGTGACTTTAACAAAGAGAAATTTATTTTCTCACAGTTTAGGATGCTAGAATTCTGAATTTAGGGCACCAGCTCTAGGCAAAGTCTGTCTCTCCCTGTCAGTGAATGTTCTGGGGAAAGGTCCTTGTTTCTTTTCATTATCTATTTCTTGACCCCTTGGTGATCTTCATGTGGCATGGCATCTATCTTTCCCCATCTCTGCTTCCTAGCTTGCCTTCTTCCTTAATCTGCTATTTTGCATCTCAAAAGGAGTTGATTTAAGACACACCCTGCACTAACACTACCTCACTAAGATAGCAAATAAAATCTAGTCCCAAATGAAATTATAACCACAGGCATAGGGGATTGAGATTTACAACACATATTTTTATGGGACACAATTCAGTCCGTAACAGAGACCTTTGAAATCCAAGGCAATAACTTCTATTACATCAACCTAAATCAAACATTATAGAATGATAGCCCTGGACAATATCAAAAGTATTTCTGAGTATCAGCCAGAGCCTTGCTGAGCTTCGGTTGAGCAAGCGGACTGGGAAGGTACACGAGTGGTGGAAGAACAAGAGAGGCAAGGACCACCAGAAACCTAGCACATGGTTGGAAAAGAGTCAAAAAACAGCTCTTTTTGACAATAGAGCACACAAGGGGCACAGTCATGGAAACCTCTTAGGCATAACTAAACATCTTGTGGGACGAAGGTGAAGGACCATAGATTCGGGAGACATCAAAGGGCACAACATAGTTTATAAAGACAACGTTCCACATCCTAATTTGGTGAGTAGCGTGTGGGGTTTTAAAAGCTTGTGAGCAGCCATCTAAGATACAACTACTGGTCTCTTCCAGTCTGGAGCAAAGAAGATTGAAGAAAACCAAAGACTTAAAGGAACAATTAGTCCAAAAGGCTAACGGACCACATGAACCGCAGCTTACATGACCCCGAGACCAGAAAAGATAGATGGTGCCCAGCTACCACTACTGGCTGCTCCGACTGGAATCACAACAGAGGGTCCTGGACAGAGCAGGAGAAAAATGTAGAACAAAAAATCAAATTCACAAAAAAGACAAGAACTTACTGGTCTGACAGAGACTAGAGGAATCCCTGAGACTATGGCTCTAAGTATGGCTCTAAGACACCCTCCTGACCTGGAACTGAAGCCATTCTTGGAGACCACCTTTTAGCCAAACAATATATCAAAACCAGAAAAACGAAACCCACTGTAGTCAAGTCAATTCCGACACATAGAGACCCTATAGGACAGAGTAGAACTGTCCCATAGGGTTTCCAAGGAGCGATGGGTGAATTCGAACTGTTGACCTTTTGGTTAGCAGCCAAACACTTAACCACTGAATCACCAGGCCTCCAAAAAACAATGGGCTCATAAAATAAACAGTAACACCCGAGAGAAACATATGCCTTAGAACAATCAGTTGTACAAGATTAAAAGGACAACATTTTCCCAAAAGCAAATTTGAGAAGGAAGGGATAGAAAATCTAGATGAAAGGAAATGGGGAACCCAAGAAGGAAACGGGGAAAGTGCTGACACCATTGTGGAGAATGCAACCAATGTCATGGAATAGTTAATGTACAAACCAATGAATGAGAAACTAATTTGCTCTGTAAACTTTCACCAGAAGCACAATTTAAAAAAAAAAAACAAAAAAAACGCATTACAAGGGAGCAATGCAGAAAGACTGAAGCACAGCAGTAATAGCAAAGAAAACCATCTAGAACTGTGATTTCTAAGAGTGGTTTTATATCTATTTACATAGGTCAGAAAGTCTGTGGAAGAACAGATTGATGGTAGACAGGAGGAGTTAATATTACGCATGCGTGATACCACCCTAGGAGATTCTATTTCAGTATATCCGGGGAAGCTGTAATTTTTAAAATCATCAAAATAGATTTTATTGTATAATCATGGGTGAGAATTCTGGAAAGTTCTTCTCTGTTTAGAATGTTCTAATGGTAGTATAATTTCTTTCCTAGTGTGTCACTTCTATTTTAATATTTCTTATATAATGTTATGTTGCACACTCTATCGTTGTTTTTGTTGTTGTTAGGTGCCGTGGAGTCAGTTCCGACTGATAGCGACCCTATATACAACAGAATGCAACACTGCTGGATCCTGGGTCATCGTCACAATCTTTGTTATGCTTCAGCCCATTGTTGCAGCCACTGTGTCAATGTATCTTGTTGAGGGTCTTCCTCTTTGTCACTGACCATCTACCTTACCAAGCATGATGTCCTCCTCCAGGGACTTGTCCCTCCTGATAACACGTCTAAAGTATGTGAAACAAAATCTCATATCTTTGCTTCTAAGGAGCATTCTGGCTGTACTTCTTCCAGGACAGATTTCTTCTGGCAGTCCATGCTATATTCAATATTCTTCACCAACACCACAATTCAAAGGCGTGCAGAATTTAAATATGTACATACACAAATACATGTATATACAAGTGTATATATATGTGTATATATGCATAAATTTATATATGAAAGAAAGTTTTATTATTTACAACTTTATTTTCCTCTGTTTGTAGTTTAAAGAATAATTTGTTTATTTTGTCTGGCCAGAATTTTTTCTCAAATATTCCCCTTAGATAACATATCATGAATGAATTATACTCTGAGTTCTTCAATATATCCAAATAGGTTTCTTTAACAAAGACAGATGACCATTTTCTTGCCTGGTTATAGGGTTTTCAAATTGATGACCCTTTCTCTCATTAGCTGGTAGATGCTACTCCATTCTCTTTTAGTTCTCAATGTTGAAGAAAAATCATAAAATTTTAATGCAGATTTCTTTGTTAGTGAAATGTTCTTTTTTCCTAGGAGACTGTAAGAGTTTCCTTTTATATTTAGATTTTAGGAATTATGTAAGGTTGCATTCTAACAGATTTTTAATTTTTTTATGCTGAATTAAGAGTATATATTATTTTAGAAATGGTCTGTTAAGTGATATATATATCCTCAAGACAGAAAAAAAAATATTTGATCCACAATATACCTTTAAAAAGTTTAGAATAATTATTCAATGAGGAGAATGAGTTTCACCAAGGAAGACCAGTTGCTCACAGAGAATAGTCCACACATGGTGGTTTCTAACTTGGACATTCACCACTGTCCATATGTTGAATCTTGAGGCTCAGACAGAACATTGTGTTTTGTTATTTTTCCAAAGCTGACCATACTACAGATTCTGTTTCACTCTGGAAAGTTTATAAAGACTGAAGTATATAAAACAGAATGTAAATGTATTAAATTACAATAAGAAAAAAACAACAAACGGGAACATAAGATGTTGAAATTAGCTTAGCCATCATATTCTACTCCTGTAGACAAAACATACTTGAAACCACATGATCAGAAGATTGTATAGTGAGCACTCATTCACTTATGAATTTAAAAATATGTGTTGAATATCTGTCATATTCCAGATATTGTCCAGACATGGTGATGGAGCATCAAACAAGATAGACACAATTATCGCCATAAGGAAGCTTATATTCAAATGGACAAGATAAGCATTCTAAGACAATAGATAGATAGACAGGTAGACAGACAGACAGATAGATGATACCCATTTAAGAAACCGAACCCATTACCGTTGAGTCTGACTCATAGCAACCTGTAGGACAGAGTAGAATTGCCCCATAGAGTTTCCAAGGAGAGCCTGTTGGATTTAAACTGCACACCTTTTGGTTAGCAGCCGTAACTCTTAACCACTATGCCATCAGGGTTTCCAGGTAGTAAATGCTATATTACTGTAATGGAGAAGCTTACAGTTTTATGAGAGCATATGATATGGGGATATAACCTAGTTTGGAGGCAAAAGGATGTACCCTGAAATGACAGTGTTCAAGCTAAGAACTGAAAATGGTTAATTAGGGGAAAAGGTTGGAAGACGCGCATTCCGGACTGAAAATTGCCTCTGTGCTGGCCCTTAGGTGGGAAAGAGCTTGGCATTCAAGTCACTGAATGAAGGCTTGTGTGTCCAGAGGATAGAGAGCAAGGGATAGATGAGCTAGGTATACAGAAATGGTGCAGAACATTCAGGGGCTTGAAGGCAATATGGATTTTATCTTCAGGGCAAAATGTATTCTACACTGAATAGTAATACCATCTGACTTGTAGTAAACACACACACACTCATATGTGTATATACACACTGAGGGCTACATGTAAAGTGAAGTGGGCAGGAGCAAAATCTGAAAGTGAAAAGAGCAACTTAGAGGCCACACAGGGAGGAGATAGTTGGAATAGAGCTGTGTCAGCAAAGATGAAAAGAAGTGAAAAAACTTTAGATTTATTTAGAGACAGAAACTACAAAATTTGATAATGAATTGGGTATGAGAAATAAAATAAAGAAATTAGTGGTGATCAGCGTGAGCAAACTGATGGATGGAACAAGCAGTTAAAAATACAGGGGATGTAAAAGATAGAGCAGATCAGAAGGGCAGATAATATCAAGATTTTAATTTTGGAAAAATTAAGGTACATATGTAAATAAGATATAACCATATAAATGTTGAGTGATGGCTCAGTGTTTATTAAAGCGCTTGGCTGTTAACCGAAAGGTCAGCGGTTCAAACCCACCAGCCACTCCGGGGGAGAAAGATGCGGCAGTCTGCTTCCATAAAGATTTACTGCCTTGGAAACTCTATGAAGGCAGTTGTACTGTTTCCTGTAGGGCTTCTATGAGTCAGAATCAATTCGACAGCACTGGGAGACATTAGCATATAGGATCTAGAACTTAGAAGGAAGTCCTGGCAGTACAACTTCAAAACCACTGGCCACTGGCATTGAACGGTATTTAAACCCATGGAAATAGACAAGGTCTCCTAGTAAGACAGTGGAGAGTGAAAAATAATATTTCTCTAAAATTTAAAAGGTGTTGAAGTAGCGAAGGAGACTAAGAAGTTACAGCCAGAGTAGTAGGAGAGAAATAAGGAAAATGTTCTGAAAGCAGAATTTCAATAAATAAAATTTTAGTGCTTACAAGAAATTAGGAAGAGACTTGCAAAGTTATTTGGACTTAACTAAGTTGATAATCATTAGTGCTCCTAACAATTGCTGAAGTCAGTATGGATTAGTTTGATTGGTGAATTGAGTGATGGGTGATAAAATGGAGACTGTGTGTAGAAAACGTTTAAAAAGTTATACAAAAAAAGAGTAGAGAGAAAGGAGGCAAGTAGAATGAGGTAGGAATTCAAGAAAACGTATGCTTTTTTTTCAGAATGAAGGAGATTGCAGACTGTATGAGTATTTGTTAAAATGATCAAGTAGAAATAGAGAGTTTTTAAATGCTTCAAGAAATAAAGAAAAACAAGTTGAGAGTAAATGAGATTCCAACATATGTGGAAGTGTCACCATTTGAAAAGACCCTTTACTCTCTCTAACTGGAGGGAAGAATATGATATAAAAAGATCCCAATATGTTTATATCTTCAGTAGAGAGAAGATGAGAAATTTAAATCTGATAGCTTGTTTTTTTCTCACCAAAGTATGAAGATAGCTAAGGTTTATGGGGAGGAGGGAGATGTGGAAGAGTGAATACATGGTACAGGAGAAGATTGAACATAGAGAATGAAGTATTTGATGTGGGTGAGAGAGAGCTTACAAGAGAATTTCATTTCAGGAAATATTAAATGCCCATTTGAGGATGGTGAATTTTCCTGTTCTGTTACTTTCTTCATTAGGCAGAGAGGAGGATTTGGTCTAGATTAAAGCATTCCAGGTAGATGTGTGATAAGCAGAGTCAAGCAAGGAAGTGAAAGCTACATGTAAAGGGTGTGATTATATTAAAGCTCTACTTTAGCTAGGATGCCTTCTCAGCTGCTGTAAATACTGAACAAAATGCTGGTAACATTTTCATATAACAGTCTAACAGAATCAGTCCAGAGCTGATGATACAGTAGTTCTAGTTTGGTAGGGACCAGAACTTTCTATACCTTTGCTATGCCAACCTCAAAATAAGCTTCTATATCATAGTCTAAGAGGCTTACACCAGCTTCTGCTATTACATCTTCCTTCTAGTCAGAAGGAAGGTGAAACAAGCATAGGGGAAACTAGTTCCTTTCCAACTAAGTGCTCACGTTAGAACTTTCGCCCCATCTCATTGGATAGATGTATCCACATGGCCCTATCTAGCTATAACAGTCTAGAATGTATAACCTTTTTCTAATTGACCATATCCCTAAGTATAATTATTACTAGAGGTAAAGGGAAAAGCCAGCTATCTGTGCGACAAACATTATAGAGTTTATGCTGGAAACATAGAAACAGCAAGAGAAGGGAGGCTACCTGGGCAACAGTGTCCTCATGAATCAATTAACCTTGCTTTTCTTAGAGAAAAATGTTCAGTAAAACAATATAGGTTTCAAGCATGAATGTGCCCTTGCTTACAATCCTGCCAAATGGGATCAGACACTATCCCAGCCCCAAAACTCCTTCACATAAACATGAAAAAATAACAATAAAAATAAAAATATAAACTACTTGAAACTCCACTGTTAAGAGGTAATCACTGTTCATTTTTTAGTATTTTTCCAGTCTTCTTTAATCACTATTATAAATAATTGTAGTAATCGGTAACATTTCAAAACACAATATCTTGTTACTGGTGTTCCGTTTTGTTTTTACAAACTATTTTTACTACTTTATCATTAACATTTTCCTTTTTATTAACATCTTGTGTGTGTGTGTTTGTGAGCGAGCATAAACATCAATTTTAATTGGTGCATAGGATTCCATCCTACAAATACCCTGTAATTAATTCGTTTCCTTTACAGCTGAATCTGGCATTTTTCTTATCATGTTCCATTGAAGCATTTGGACACATACTTAGGTATAAATATTTGTCTGCATCTCTAAAATTTTTCATAAGACAGAGTCCTAAAACAGGATTTTTGAGATAACAAACTGAATTTCTTTTATACCTCTTGATATTTATTGCTGAATTCTTTCAGAAAAGCAGCGTATGACAATAGAAAGCTGTATCCTTGCTGGTATTGACTACATTTTAGAAGTTGTCCAATGATTTCAAATTGTTCTTTAAACTTTCATTTTCATTATGCTACATTTTAGAAGCTGTCCAATGATACCACATTGTTCTTTAAATTTTTGTTCTCATTGTCATAATTAATATCATTGAATATTAAGTGCCAGTCACTAGAATCATTTATATGATAAATAGTGGAACAAGAATTCAAGCTTTATATTGTGTTTTTTTTTTTTAATTACTACCAAAGTTGTAGTTTTTTCTCACAGATTCAGTAGTTGTTTGTATTCTTCTGTGAATTGAAGGCAGTGTACTAATAGTGAAGGATGCAAGACCCTGCATAGCACTCCCTATGCCCCTTGTACTGTCTGTGTGATCTTAGAAAAATAATAGGTTTCCTTACCAAACATTGGCCATAATAACAGTATCTAATTGGTAGGGTGATTTTTATAAGTAAATAAGGTTATGTATGCACAATGTTTTGCATTTGATGAGGGCTCAATAAATGTTAGTTCTCTAAATTCCTTTTTATGCTTTTGCGCTCTTTCCTGGAGCTCATGTCTTCTCATTAATTGTCATTAAGATACATATGCTCTATATATGCTTTGAACCATATTTCATATTTGTCCTGAATATTTCCCCAGATTATTTGCTTTCAAATTGCTCTTCATAATTTTATTTAATAAGCATGTCATAAGTATTTAAGCTTCTGTTTTCTGAAAATATCTGATTAAAAAAATTAATTAGAAATGATGTTAATTTTGGGATGAAAAAATTGGAAATATTCAAATTAAATATCATATTTGGTACACTATGGTGATTTTTAAAACTAATGAAGTAGTTTTTTTCTAGAATATGTGTTTATATGCCTTAGCCTTGTTTTTTTTTACATTTTATTGAATAACAAAACCAGACGTTAGTCCACAACAGGGCTAAATTATTAGAACTTGAGTTAGCCTAAAAGGTTAATGAAAATATAATTAGTATTGCTTGTGTTACATGTAGCTGAAAAGAATTGTAAATCCTATTAATCCTTCTTAGTTCACAAATTATTGACCTGATAGGCAATAATCTCTCAGCTTCATTGTGTCAATTTAGCTACAGTGTTTGAATATTGTCATGAGCTAAACATTCTTCCATATTATCTCAATGACTTAAAGAAATAAAGTAAATTGTAATTTAATAAAAAAGAGCAGAAAACTCAATAGAAAAAACTTTATCAAATTGTGTGTGTGTGTGTGACATAGGAAACACACTATTTGGATGTAAAATATTTGGATTCACACAAAGAAGTTCTTTCAAAAATAATTTTGAATTTCTGAGCCCAATAGTAAATGATCAATATCTTAGGCATGGATACTCATAATAATTAAGGGTTTTATTTAGTTACATGGGAAGAACTTTTATTAAGACTATTAAGCTTTGAAGCTTTCCCCAGTCTACTCCCTTCAGGCAAACATAACATAATATGGAGGTAACATGTTGTAGTCAAATGGACATGAACTTGGGATAAAGACCTTGGATTTAGATTCTAGAGCTTTCAATTACCAGCTGCATAACTTTGTTTTTTGTTTTTTATTTTTTGTTGTTGTTGGGATTGTTTTTTTACATCACTAGCCACATCTTTGCAAACATCAGTTACTCCTTTGTAGAATAGGGTTAACAGATACCACCCTTTTTTTTTTTTTTTTTTTAAGGACAGACAAGTAAACTTATAATTTTGCAAAATCCTTAATTACTAATGGAGGGATCTGAATGAACAACAATAACAAAAAACCAAACTTGTTGCCATCAAGTCGATTTAAACTCACAGCGACCATATAGGACAGAGTAGAACTGCCCCATAGTGTTTCCAAGGCTGTAAATCTTTATGGAAGCAGATTGCCACATCTTTCTCCCACACAGCAGCTGGTGGGTTTGAACCACTGACCTTTCAGCTCACAGCCAAGCACTTAACGCCACCAGGTCTCTGTTGAAGGAAAACTGCCCTGTATCTCCTGAATGACCACTTCATCTTTAGAGTGGAGCTCTTATCTCACTACTCCTGATGTTTTTCAGCATTACGGTTTTTTTTTAATGACATGCTAACCTATTGGCTTCTGTGTTTTAAATGCCATTCAGCTATTCATTAAAAAAAAAAAGTATAAATATATAAATAAATCATGGTTAGCTCTTCTCTTCAGATTTATTTCTATTGTACGACCCTGAAAGTAATATTTACTTAACTTCACTTGTCATTAGGCCTTACAGTGGAAACTTTGCCCCTTCAGTTAATTAAGAGAGCTAGAAAAGTATTCAGTAGTTGAATCTTTTAATAGTAATAAACCCACATCTTATTTTAAAGATGTTGAGTAACTCTATAGACTATGGTAATATTTATTTAATTTATGATGAAAAACGACTCTAAAAAGATGGGTGATCACCAACATAGTGTATAATTTCATTATGCCATAAGAATAGAGTTTTATTAGCTTCAATTGAGGGGTGCATTAATCAAGAGTCTTCCAGTTGCAAATAATAGAAATCCAACTCAGCTAGCTTAAGATGAAGATGGGATTGATATAATCATGTATCTGGCCAGTTTATGAAAATAATAATACTGCTAAGTGGCAAGTATTAAAGAGAATTCTGAGTGGACCCAATTTCTGTGTCTAAGAAGAATGTGGTAGCTTTATTGGGCAGGACTAAACCATGTGCTGTTTCCTGTGGCTATATTTACTGAACAGAATGTACAAAGAATAGGAGAAAAGGGAGATTTTCAAGTGAATGTAGTATGAAAAATAAGTGTGTCCACTTCATGGGGAAATCACCTGTCCTGTCATATTCCACTGATGTTCAGAAACGTGGAATTTCCTCCTTTGTCAAACTGGAAAGCACATTCTTCTTCAGAAACCTGAATGATATGCTCCTGTAACTTAGCACATTGGTTTTCTATTACTGCCATAAAAAGTTACCACAAGTTACCCTGCAAATCAGGGTTCTCTTTCAAGGTAACTGGTTAGTGGTCAAATTCATTTTCTTGTCACACATCCATGCATTCCCTTCCATTATACTCTTCTAACAACCCACCCTTCAGACTACTTTCCAATGTAAATATAACTACATAATTTCTTTGCTTTAATGTTTTCGTTTGTTCTCAAAGCTATCTAAGATACATTTAAAATTTTTTATTAGTATATTTTATTGTATTTTAGGTGAAAGTTTACCCAATCCCATTTAGCAATTTCTATACAATTTGTCCATTGATATTGGTTACATTTTTCACAGTATGTCAACTTTCTCATTATTTCTATTCTGGTTGTTCCATTTCCAATAATCTAGTTTCCCTGCTCCCTTGCCTTCTCATCTTTGCTTTTGAGTAAATGTTGACCATTTGATCTCATATAGACGATTTTTTATAAGATACATGTTTAACTCCCTAGCTTACTATACATGACCATTAATGATCCAGAGTTGGGCTATTTTTCCAGCATCAAATCCTGTCACTCCCTCCAAAGAAATCCTTCATTCCCGTCATGTGTAACTGTTTGCATGTTCTGAATGTGCTAAAGTGTCTTACTCTTCATTATTTTAACAAATGGACTTGGGGACTGAATGCACTGCCTTCCCTAAATAAGGCTAATTTCCACATGCTCTTGAAAACTTACCCCAAAACATCATTTTTTTACCAAGACACCTTCTTGACTCTACAGATGAACTTAGGCACCTGCCATCTATTCTCCTGTAATAGACAGCTAATTATTATTATAGTACTTATACACTATATTCCTATTACTGATTTAACTATTGGTCTCTTATTGCCCCAAAGGCTACCAGGTTATATAGAAGTTAGCATTCCAAATAACTGGCTCATAATAGACAGTAAATGGTGGTTGAATTAATAAAAGCTTAGTTTATTCATCAGCATTCCTATTCCTTATAGACAAACTTGCAAGAGCCAAGTGAAGTGCTTTTTGGTAAGGAAGATGTGCTAGGCTGAATAATGACCTCCCAAAAGATGGTTAAGTACTAATCCCTGGAACCTATATATATGTTTTCTTACATGGTAAAAGGAACTTTGTAGATGTGACTATGTTAAAGATTTTGAGATAGGAATTTCATCCTATGTTATCTGGTGGGCCCAATGTAATTACAAGGGTCCTTAAAAGACAGTGGGAGGAGGATCAAAGAAGAAAAATATGTGATGATGGAACCAGGGGTTAGAGTAATGTGCTCTGAAAACGGAGGAAGGACCTATGAGCCAAGGACTGTGGTAAGCTTCTAAAAACTAGAAAAGGCAAGCAAAAAATTCTCCCTTGAAGCCTCAGAAAGAACACAGCCCTGATAACACCCTGATTTTAGACTTCCGATATCCAGAAATGTGAGATAATAAAGTCATGCTGTTTTAAGCCACTAAATTTGGGGTAATTTGTCACAGCAGCAATAGGAATTTAACGCAATGGGAATAAATAAAAATAATTTTTTTTCATTATGCATGTGTTTAATGCCATCAGATATAAAAACATATATCCGGGTTGATAGCAATTATATTTTTGCTCTGGGACTTGAAAAATGAAGTTTCATGAGTCAAAACATTGACTCCTCTAGAAAGTACTAGATACTCACTGATAAAATCTGTTTCTCTGACTCACCACATTTTTCCAGTTTTCACTTTAAAAAAATGTAATTATGTTACTGCTTCACTTAGGTTATGATTAAACTCTGCTACTGTTTTTCAACTGGGAGCCAAGATCACATTGTTTGTTTCTATCAGGTATTGGTGTTATCCTCTAACTCAGAATTTTGGGATTGCCTTTATAAAGCTATTTTGAGAGTTCCAGGCAGCCACTACCTCTAGGATACTCAGAGATAAGGATGATTATTTTGCGTTTTTAAAACCATGGGCACAAAGATGTTGTAATTTTATATTAATATCAACCTTTCTGGATTAAAATACATAGTATATTTGGATACTATAGAAACTATGATAGTTTCCAGGACTTTTGTTCCATATCTTTTAGATTGGAAGGAGTTGGCATTTCAGGGCAATTTGGGAGGAAATGCCAGTTAAGTGGACTTTTTTCATTGGTGCAATTCACAGACTCACATGCACATCTCTGACAGCTTTTTTTTTTAATTAACAACTGGAGGAAAATGTATTTCAAATATGAGAAATATATATGTATGCCCAAATTATTGCAATAAAATAAGTTGATAGTAGCAAGCCTGGTAACCAGTATGACCAATAACATTAAACCAGTGCCTCAGAAAGTTATTGCAGTGCCTAATATTTTGGACCTTTAAAAAATCTTATTGAAAATTCTTACTAATATTTCCATTTTTTTCTGCCCCTTTAGTCTAGTTTTGTTTTATGGGCTTGGCTAATCTTTGACCAAAGGGTGAACCTCAGGAGTGACCTCATTAATGAGCTAAAAGGGTGGCCGGGGGCCATACTCTTGGGATTTCACCAGTCTCTGTCAGATCAGTAAGTCCGGACTTTTTTTTGAGAGCTAGAATTTTGTTCTACGTTTTTCTCCAGCTCTGTCTGGGACCCTCTATTGTGATCCCTGTCAGAGCAACTAGTGGTGGTAGCAGGGAACCATCTAATTGTGCTGGACTCAGTCTGGTGAAGGCTGTAGTACTTGTGGTCCATCAGTCCTTTGGATTAATATTTCCCTTGTATCTTTGATTTTCTTCATGCTCCCTTGCTCCATATGGGTAAGATCAGTGGAGTATCTTACATGGCCACTCAGAAGATTTTAAGACCCCAGATGTTACACACCAAAGTAGAACGTAGAACATTTTCTTTATAAACTAAGTTATGCCAATTGAGCTAGATGTTCCCCAAGACCATGGTCCCCACAGGCCTCAGTCCATTAGTTTCATTACTCAGGGAGGTTGAAAGTGTCTATGAAGCTTCCATAACTTTGCCTTGGACAACTTGTGCTGGCTTCCCCAGTACTGTGTACTGTCTCACCCTTCACCAAAGCTACCACTTGTCTATTGTCTATTTAGTGCTTTTCCATCCACACCACTCCCCTCCCTCACAACCATCAAATATTGTTTCTTTTTATAGTAGTGGTCTCATACAATATTTGTCCTTTTGTGATTGACTTATTTCACTCAGCATAATCCCCTCCAGATTCATCCAGGTTGTGAGATGCTTCTCAGATTCATCATTGTTCTTTACTGTTGGGTAGTATTTCATTGTGTGTATGCACCATAGTTTATCCATTCATTTGTTGATGGACATGTAGGTTGTTTTCATCTTTTTGCTGTTGTGAACAATGCTGCAATAAACATGAGTGTGCATATGTCTATTCATGTGACTGCTTTTGCTGATGGATATACAGTTTTGCCAGTACCTTTTCCCCATTAGATGGACTTTGGGCTCTTGTCAAAGATCTGGTAACCACAGGTGGATGGATTTACATCTGGGTTCTAAATTCTCTTCCATTGGTCACGCATCTGTCGTTGTACCAGTACCAGGCTGTTTTGACTACCGCAGCTGTATAGTAGGTTCTGAGGTCAGGTAATGCGAGTCCTCCTACTTTACTCTTCTTCTTCAATAGTGCTTTACTTATCCATGGCTTCTTCCCTTTCCATATAAAGTTAATGATTAGTTTTTCCATCTCTTTAAAGAATGTTGTTGGTATTTGGATCAGGATTGCATTGTATTTGTAAATTGCGGGGGGTAGAATTGTCATTTTCATAATGTTGAGTGTACCTATCCATGAGCATGGTAATGGTTTTCCATTTATGTAGATCCCTTTGGGTTTCTTGCAGTAGTGTTTTGTAGTTTTCTTTGTATAGGTCTTTTTACATTCCTGGTTAGATTTATTTCTAAGTATTTTATTTTTTTTTTAGGGACTATTATAAATGGTATTGTTTTCCTGCTTTCCTCTTCATTGTTCTCTTTATTGGTGTATAGGAAACCAACTGATTTTTGTATGTTTATCTTGTATCCTGCTACTCTGCTGCGTCTTTCTATTAGTTCCTGTAGTTTTCTTGTGGAGTCTTTTGGGTTTTCTATGTATAGTATCATTTGTAAATAGGGCAGTTTTACTTCTTAATTATCATTTTGGATGCCCTTTATTTCTTTCTCTTGCCTTATTGCTCTAGCTAGGACTTCCAGTACAATGTTAAATAGGTGTGGTGATAAACAGCATCCCTGTCTTGTTCCTGTTCTCAAAGGGAATGTTTTCAGCCTCTCTCCATTAAGATTAAGGTTAGCTGTTGGTTTTATATAGATGCCCCTTATTATGTTGAGGAATTTCCCTTCTATACCTATTTTATTGATGGTTTTTATCGGGAATGGATGTTGAACTTTGTCGAATGCCTTTTCTGTGTTGATTGAGATGATCATGTGATTCTTTCCTTTTATTTATGTGGTAGATTATGTTGATTGATTTTCTGATGTTGAAACATCCTTGCCTACCTGGTATGAATCTAACTTGGTTGTGGTGTATTATTTTTTTGATATGATGCTGAATTATATTGGCTACAATTTTGTTGAGAATTTTTGCATCTATATTAATGAGAGATATTGGTCTGAAATTTTCGTTTTTTTTGTGATGTCTTTGCCTGGTTTTGCTATCAGGGTTATGCTGGCTTTACAGAATGAATTTGGAAACATCACTTTCTTTTCTGTGTTCTAAAATTGTTTGAGTAGTACTGGTGTACGCTTTTTTCTGAATGTTTGGTAGAATTCTCCAGTGAAGCCATCTGGGCCAGGGTTTTTTTTGTTGGAAGTTTTTTTTTTTTTTACCTTTTCAATCTCTTCTCTTGTTATGGGTCTGTTCAGATTTTTGACATCACTTTGTGTTAGTTTGGGTAGGTAGTGTGTTTCTAGAACGTTGTCTATTTCCTCTAGGTTTTCAAATTCGTTGGAGTATAGTTTTTCATAGTACTCTGTTATGATCTTTTTTATTTCAGTTGGGTCTGTTGTAATGTCCCTCATTTCATTTCTTATTTGGGTTATTTGCATCCTCTCCTGTTTTTCTTTTGTCATTTTGGCCAATGGTTTGTCATTTGGTTGATCCTTTCAAAGAACCAACTTTTGGTTTTGTTGATTCTATTTTTCTATTCTCTATTTCATTTAATTCTGCTCTGATTTTTATTATTACTTTTCTTCTGGTGGCTGTGGGCTTCTTTTGCTGTTCTCTTTCTGTTTGTTTAAGTTGTGTAGCTAATGTTTTGACTTTTTCCCTTTCTTCTTTTTCGATGTGTGCATCTATTGCTATAAATTGACCTCTGAGCACTGCCTTTGTTGTGTCCCAAACCTTTTGGTATTTTGTGTTTTCATTTCTTGTGTATTTAGACCAGTATTGGGGGTTCTGCTCATTTTTGTTGTGAACATAATATTTGTAAAATATCACATTTACATATTAATGGATATAATATTATGTATAATACATCATAAGCAGTGTGTTAGCATTTCCAAATTTCTGAAAATAAGTATCAAAAGATTGCATTTAAAGTTATAAGTCAGGAGCAGTTTTTTGTACATGCTCTGCTAATTTAAAATACCACACTGGGTCTTCATTGTATGTTCCAGACACTTTCCTGAGTGATTTACATATACTGTATCATCTAATCCTCACAAAGCCTCAATCAGGCCTGCATTGCCTTATACTTTGTCAGATGAGAAATGCAAGCTTAGTGAGGTAATTTAATTTATCAAGACCCCTCAGTTAAAACCTGGTGAAGTTAGGAATTTTATCCTTGTTTATTTAACTCTGGAGCCATTATCTTGCCCACAATGCCATTGTGACTAAAAGCTCTCAAAATCCTCTGTTCTTATGAGTATTCTTGGTTTAAGACAGGGGATACAAGAAAGTTAAATACTGTGTTTTGGGATTTAGCATTGTTACCTCACTAATGTATTGAAGATGACATGAAAACTGGACTGCTGCCTCTTTTCCAGGACTCAATTCTAAAGTTGAGTCTCTGTTGGCTAATTAAGTCCCTGCCCTTTACCCTGGAGCTGTTTCCATAACAGAGTAACCTAGCCAGCTCTAGAATCTCTCTAGGCCTGACCTCAGCCTGGATCTGGAAACTTCCTCCATCCTATAGTCATCAACATTTTGCTTTCTACTGACAAAATACCCATATTACCAAAAGTGAAGGTCATTTTTCTAAGCTTCTTATTAGGACCCTCAGTTGCCTTGAATTGGACCCACTGAGTGTGGGCCTATACTACTTATTGGCTCTTTGAATGCCATTTTATGCCATACTACTGAATTTCTTACCACTTTTAGTTGGCAGAATGCTCTGCAAGACTCTGACAATCCTTCAAATCCTTGTACTTTCTTAACAAAGATACAAAACCACCTAGAGTCCAGTGAGGCTGACCATTTGTAAAGCCCTGATGTTTGGTATATCTCAATCTTCTGAAGTCTAAAGCAGTGATCATTTTTGCAACAGGTAAGAAAAAAAAAAGGTTTTGTTTGTTCTTCTCAGTCGTGGATGTGAAACTTTCTCTCAGGGGAGAGGCCTTTCATAGTTGAAAATCTTCCTGTGAAGTCTAATTGGGGCAGAAAATCAGATCTCTGCAGTGCCAGGAATTGTTATTAATGAGCCAAAGGAGGATTTATTTTGTTGCATCAGAGGAGAAAGGAGAGAGAGGGAAGAATCGGATGTGGAGCTAAAAGATGGAAAAGATGGTGGGAAGCTGCAAATGATGGAAATTCCTTTCTCATAACTGCTGAAATCTTCAATAAACTTTCAAAACTCATTAGACATTTAATGAGTGGACATTTTCTTGGGCATCACTGAAGGGACTGAGCTCTGAATCCAGGTCAGTGTGGGACCAAAACTAAGCAGCAAATGAGAATGAAAAGCAGAAAAGCTATAGTAGACTTTGAGGGAAGAGCTGTCATAAATTGCAGATATTATACAGTGGGATCTGGACTCTAAAAAGATGTGAATTTGAGGATTGAGTCAAGATTTTCACAATCTCCGTGAGGCCAGGGAGCCCCAGCTAACTTTGAATCGTATATTGGGAACTGGGTTATTTCCAGATATCAGACACTTTTAGAAAAGGTCACCAAGCCTCTGAAAAACAATGTATATAAGGCATTATGATGTTCAAGTACATACAATTAGTTTAGTCTGTATGTCAATGAATAGGTTCTATAGTGCTATTACAGTCTATGGACATATGTCTCCCCCAACCCCAAATAAATAAATACATTGATTTTTTTTCTCTATGCAGAATAGACAAGCATTTATATGTTTAGGTGTAATTTCAAAAGGGATTGGAAAAATCCAAAAAACAAAACAAAACAAAGCTCTACCTCACAAATAGAACACATGTAACTCCTGGCTAACACTTGTGTAGTGCTTACTACGTGTCAGGTACTATTTCAAACACTTTAAAGGTTTTAACTAGTTTAATCCTAGTAATAATCCAAACCAATCATCTTTCAATGAGGGAAACCACACAGTAAATGAAGAACTTGTTTAATTTCTCACAGCTACTAAGTGGCAAAGCCAGGATTCAAACCCAGGCAATTTGACGCTGGAGATTTCACTCTTAAGTACCCTGTGTGAGGCTTTGGAGAAGTAAACGATAAGTTGTTAATATTCATTTACAAATATGGCCCTTTGGGGGAGACTGTGGAGAGAGCAGAAGTCATTAATAGATGAGACAGAAAATGAAGGTGCCTCCTAGAAAAAAAGAGCAAAAAAGATAGCAGAACCTAAGAAAATTTACTCTTCTGCACTTTTCTTTGTTTGCGTATTTGTGAATCTTTGACTTTATACAGAGAGAATGTCATCTCAGAAACAAGGAAATCAATATTTCTATTTTACTGGTACATTCCTAGAAATAGCCCCAAATTCCACCACGCTGTTGAAAATTTGGTCAAGGGATGAAAACCTAGGATAATTTGGAAAGAGAAGAACAAACTTGTCGTTCAGTAGTACTCTAAATAAAAGCATTTATTGATGGTAACTTTACTGACAGATTAGAATCACAAAATAAGCTCATCATTCAATAGTTCATGTTGTTTCTTTAAGTGCTCTGAATTTCTATACAACATTAACATTTTACCACAATTTGCAATTCTGTTCTGTCTTTGATTCACTTGGGCAGTAAACATAGCCTCCTTTGTTTATAACATATTTATTTTAAGTTACTCTCTGATAACCTTTCCTAATTGGAGAAGTTATTTTAACAGTTGTTTGTAAAATAAACTCAACTATTCATGTATGGTAACCAGCAAAATTAATTGACAATCTTTCTGTCACAGTTGATTTCAAACATCTCTGTAATGAATCCTTTGAATAATTAAATGAATAAATCCTTCGTAAAATAAAAGTAACAGCATTTATAAGACAAATAGGTAATTCAGTACAGATACAGCCAGGAAGAGACTGAGAGAATTATTGGGGGAAAAAAAAAAAACCACTGTTAAAAATAAAAAAATCTAGAAAAAGTAACTAAAAATAAAAGTTACATAATAGGAAATTATGTAAATAGCATTTTATTGTATCTTTTTTGTAATATTTTAAAACTATAAATTAACATTTAACTATAAAATAAAAATATAATATACAAAGCTAAAGAAAGAGAAATATTTAAAAGATTAAAAACGGTTCTGTATGTAGACGTACATATGGAACCCTGGTAGCATAATGGTTAAGAGCTTGGCTGCTAACCAAAAGGGTCGGCACTTCAAATCCATGAATCACTCCTTGAGAACACTTTGGGGCTGCTCTGCTCTGTCCTAGAAGGTCACTATGAGTCGGAACTATAGGGTTGCTGTGAGTCAGAATTGACTCCACGGCAATGGGTATTTTTTGGAGAGAGATATATATAGATAGATATGTATATATATATATATAAACAACCAGTTTTGCTGTCGAGTCAGTTCTGATTCATAGCAACCCTATGTGTGTAAAACTAGAACTGTGCTCCATAAGGTTTTTAATGACTAATTTTTTGGAAGTAGATCTCCAGGCCTTTTTTGCAAGATGCATCTGGGAGGACTTGAACCTCCAACTGTTTGTTTAGCAGCTCAGCATGTTAACTATTTGCACCACCCTGAGACTTTGTCGGAAAGATAGGAATAAAAAAAAAAATCTTGAAACTTGAGAACTACAGCTCAAGAACTTTCTGTCCAAGTCACACTCCATAAATGCCAGGTCCAACTATCATTGCCTGTGAAACTTAGGAGTCACTTTCCCAAGAAGAGCTGGTTCAGTGGGTCATATGGCTCAGGAGGTCACATGTTGTTGGTGATGGGGTATTTCACCAGAAAAAGGATTCATAGTCCTCATGATGGAGTTAGCATATCTTGCAGCTACATTTTTTTTTTTAAAACAAAAGTAGAGTCCATTCCTATACCTATTAGAGAACATAGCATTGGAATAATTTTGATATTCCCCTTTAGGAAACTAAATCTCCTTCCTTCTCTGCATAAATTGAGCTAAGAAGCACTTGCTTTTTCCTTCATGTATCCATTTATTCTCTCTTCCTCTCTCTCTCTCCTTTCTTCCCTTTCTGTTTCTCTCACATAACAAAAAGCACAAATTATTTTTATCCTAAAAAATACACGTTCTCTTTTATGCTATGCAGACATTGACACAGCATATATCTCCTGTCCCCGTAATTTATTGTCTAACTTTACTCTTGCAGTGACCATGGAATTACAAATGTCCTGGTACAGGGAACATCCCCCACGACATTCACTAAGCTGCCATCCTGTAACCTTGAAGACAAAAGTTATACACTAAATATGGTAGCACAGTAAAATGATAATCCAACTTCTTCATCTCACCCTTGTACAGATGCATTAGCTGTAGTGTGCCTAATTTCAAATTTCTTAAGCACTTGGCTGTGGCAGTTCGAACCCATAACAGCTCTGCAGTAGAAAGATGTGGCAATCTGCTTCCTTAGACTTACAGCCTTGCAAACCCTGTGGGGGAGTTTTAGTCTGTCCTATAGGGTCGCCATGAGTGAGAATTGACTGAACGACAACAGGTTTTGTTTTAGTTTTGGTTTTGTTACATGGAAAAAAAAATTAGGTTAAGAAAACAAAAAAAAAAAACTATATGAATGGCTTCATCTTCCAATTAAGTTATTTTATCCACATTTTCCTCTGAGATGAGGAGATGGAGAAATTCATTTGTCATATAATTTCACTTTCAAAAAGAAAAAAGCTGATAAAATAAATAAGCAGCCAACATACCAACATGACGAGAAATGGGGAAGAAATAATCAAACGCTGAATTCAAAATCTAATCCAGCAAACTCTGTATTTGCCACAACAGTAAGAGTGGGTCTTTTAAAAAAAAAGAAAAGAAAATCAAACCTTTGCGATGCAGTCAGTTCCGAAAATGGAAGTCAGATAAAGTTGACCCTCTTCTCAAAATTCTTTAATGGCTTCACATCTCACTCAAAGTAAAAGCCAAAGTCTTAACAGTCACCTGTAAGCTCCTATGTGATCTGTCCATTCCATTTCCCCTCTGCCCTCATAATGCCTCTCTGACTCAGGACTGTCCCTTTCACTTGTGGAGCCCTAGGCAAGAGTAAAATCGAAGGCCTAGGTACCATAAAACTGAATATTTATAAACCAAGCTATCTGAAAATAGGTTTTAACCTCCTAACTAGGTAAATATAAATGCATTATGACTCTTTGTATCCATGTATATGTGTAAAGTTATGTTTTTTATACGACAAAGTTGGTGAAATATGGAAGAATTATATAGTTTATTTCTGTATATTTGCTTGTGGAGTGGTCTGGTGATTTTTGCATGAGTAATCAAAGATATACATAATCCTTTGATTATTGTATATTTATTCTGTAATTTCAACAAAATCACTAATTATGTTATTTTAGTCAAGATTTTCACATAATTTGTGTTCTATTGACAGTAATGCCAAATTAGACAAACTATTTTGATTCATTCAATATGAAGAGATTTTGCTCTGATGAAGCAGTAGCAATTGAAATCGTCAATAATGTTTCTTAAAGCAGTATTTACATTCAGAAATGAACCATGAGTTTTACATACTATGTTCAAACACTGTAACTACGTAGTTTAAGATTAATCATTATAGATTAAAAATTACAAAATTATTTTTATGTAATCATATAATTTTAATATTTTTATTATGACTTTCTCACGCCTTTAAAGCAATATCTAGATCCATACAGAATATCTTAAATGTGCACTTCTTTCAAATTTTTTCAGTGTGGGCTAATATAAAAAGAACCCTAAATAGTAATATATAGCTCAATTTGTTCAGCTTTCTCTCCAGTGGAGATGATACCTTGATCTACTGTGGTCAGTTAATAGAATCTATGGAAATTACTTTGAAGAATGATAGTATGTGTCTCCTTTCTAGTCATGCAAACATTTTTGTTTTCCTATTCTTATTTCCTTATTTTTTTATTGGAATAACATTTTGGCTATATACTTTACATACAGTTTCTTTGATTTAGAAAACCCATTTTCTCAAAGAAATATTAAAAAATAATCAATCATTTTAAAAGTAAAATGAAGACTTAGATCTGTTTGCTGTTTTGCAAAATTCTCTAGCGTCATTAATAGTAAGAACAGGTCATAACCATGTGACTATAGATAATTTAAAGTCAAAACTAGTTTCATTTATACCATGAACTTGCTCTTTAAGATCTTGTTTCGCTGACGTCTTCCAAGTGCATCGTGTATCTTGTGTAAATCAGACTGACTTGTCTTAGCTTATCATACAGCTGACTGTAAGGGCAAACGCTGTATGTGTTTCATCGCGGTGTTTCACTGTTTGGACAGATCCAAAAAATATACATTGGTGTTGGGTCTAAAGAATATACTCTTTATTGGTGTAATTGGGGCCAAGTATTCTAGATTTTTACTTAAAATTCTGAGTTTTTCTTTTCATTATCACAGACTTTACAGTCTGTTTAAAGAATTCTAAACTTTAATGTTTAAAGAATTACTAAAATATAAAGTATTTTTTTCAATTCTTCTCTTAAATCAAAACATGTAAACCAATGAAATACTCAATAATTTAAGTACCCTTGTTTTCTGCTTTTTGTAGTTCAGCAACGTGTAAAACAAATCTGTTATTCAAAATGATTTTACCCTTGGTACAATCTAAATGAACAGAGTAATAATTGTTTTTATTTTAAGTTTTAATTATTTTTTTCTCTCGTTTTATTGCTCATTAAATTAGTTCTGGATAGCAACCAAAACCAATTGCCACTGAGTTGACTGCAACACATGGCAATCCCACGTGTGTGTCAGAGTTAAAACTGGGCTCCATAGGCTTTTCAATGGCTGATTTTTCAGAAGTAGATAGCCAGGCCTTTCTTCCGAGGTGTCTCTGGGTAGACTGGAACCTCCAGGCTTTTTGTAGCAAACAGTGCATAAGGGATAGTTTATTATTATTTTTTCTTATTTATCTTACCAATTCTGCCATTCTAGCATCAAATATTATGTTAGACTGAATAATAGCCCCCCACCATGTATGTCCACCTGCTCATCCCTGCCAATTGTGCATATTACCTTATATGGCAAAACAGATTTTGCAGATGTGATTAAGTCAAGGATCTTGAGATGAGGAGATTATACTGGATCATCAGGGTGTACCTGATATAATTATTAGGATCCTTTAAATTGCACAGGAGGAGTCAGAGTAAAGGGAGAAGGAGAAGCAGAGTTTGGAGTGATGTTGATACCAGAATGACAACGCAGCTTCTAGAAGTTAGAAGAGGTAAGGGACAGATTCTCCCCGGGAATCTGCAGAAACAACCAGCCCTGCCAAAACTTTGGCTTCACCGTGGTAATACTGATTTTAGACTTCTGACCTCCAGAACTGTAAGAGAACAGATTTGTATTGTCTGAAATCACTAGTTTTGGTAATTTTTTACAGCAGCAATAGGAAACTAATACAAATAACAAAAATATTTCTATTAAACCTAGAAATGTTCCATTGTTTTCAGAAATACTGTGCTGCTAGTGTCCCCAGAAGTATTATTATACCTGGCTGAAAATCAAGTTATTCTTTTAAGAACATCGTACTAATACTCAGTGTTAGTGAAACCTTGCCTCTTTTGAATACTTTAATGTTTATCGAGCCTTTTATTTCAGTTCTAATAATTTCATGTGTGATTTTTGTGTGTAACTTTTTCCATTCTTTTCATCAAAAATGAAAGTGTTTTTGGTCACTACCACCTTCATATTTGAAAGGGACTCTTAAAGATTCGTTTTAAAATACAACAGACTATCAAAATATTTTGCCTTTAAACTTAGTATATAAGAACTTTTTTAGGATTTCTCCTTAAGAAAAGAATTTGTTAAATGAAATGGTAATTTTTTCCATATTTAACTAAAAAAAGAATCAAGATTATTAATTTAGATTGAGTTATTTTGCCTTAATAACTTTCTCATGTTAGTAACTTTCTCATGATGTCAGAAGGGTAAGTAAGATGGCAATTTCCCAGTATCATTAGCTCCAGAGTTTTGTTGTTATGGTTGTTTTCTTATCCATTTTGCAATTTCATAAAAATAATTTTCCTCATTTGGTAACAGGCAGGCCGGAGGTGCATTTGAGATTTCTGAACCAAGAATTTGACATAAATAATTCCTTTTTTTACTCTCAATGTTTTGATCAGTAATTAAATCTTCATTTACTAAAAAAATACTTAGTTGCATCAGATGTCTTCAAGTTGTGTATTTAATGAGAATAATTTTGTTGATCATTTTCAGTGTTTTAATCAGTAATTAAATTTTCATTAAATGAAGAAATTGATGTTCTGTTTTTGAATTTTATGTGGCTTGAACTCGACAGAACCTCGCTCATCTTTATTTTTTACAGATTTTTTTTTAATATAACCAGAATATCACTTCGAAGATAACTGTCTTAGTCATCTAGTGCTGCTATAACAGAAATACCACAAGTGGATGGCTTTAACAAAAAGAAGTTTATTTCCTCACAGTCAAAGTAGGCTAAAAGTCCAAATTCAGGGTGTCAGCTCCAGGGGAAGTCTCTCTCTGTCGGCCCTCTCGTCTGTGTTACCCCGGAGTAGGAGCTTCTCTGCGCAGGGACCCCGGGTCCAAAGGCCATGCTCTGCTCCTGGCACTGCTTTCTTGATGGTAGGAGGTCCCCCTGTCTCACTGCTCACTTCTGTCTTTTGTATCTCAAGAGATTGCCTCAGGACACAATCCAGTCTTATAGATCCAGTCCTGCCTTACTAATACAACTGCCACGCGTCATCCCTCAGTAACATCATAGAGGCAGGTTTACAACATATAGGAAAATCACACAGTACCAGGAATCATGGCCTAGCCCAATTGATACACACATGTTTTGGGGGACATAATTCAAACCATGACAGTAACTATTTTCTCTGTTCTTTCAATTTTTTGTTTGGGAGCTCTACTTTTCTATTTTCTATTTCTAACACAATCTTTGCTTGAACAAAATTGTCGCAAACTTACATATTTTCATCATAGTAAAAATTTAAA
>NW_004443949.1:28408113-28423231 GCF_000243295.1 Trichechus manatus latirostris
GTAAAATCTTGTTAAATACTTTATAAACCCAAAACTATTAGCAAGTTTAACCTTCAATATCAATCTAGTTAGCAATTTAAAGAATCGCTTTCTACTCATTATGTATGTGTGTATATAGATATATATACACACACATAAATTTAAAAAAACTATGAGTCTTTAATATTGTAACACTTTCTTTAGCTTTTATGTGGACCAATATTAAATATCATGCTAATTTGTGAGTACCTGCAGAACCCTTATTTGGAACTCAAGGATAAGCAAATAAATATTGTTGTCTTGTACCATCGAGTTGATGTTACCTCATGGCGATCCTATAGGATAGAGTAGTATTGCCCCATAGAGTTTCCTAAGCAATGGTTAAGAGCTCAGCTGCTAACTGAAAGGTTGGCAGTTCAAACTCATCCAGCGTCTCTCTGGGAGATAAGACCTGACAATCTGCTCCTGTAAATATTATAGCCTAGAAAACCCTATAGGGTAGTTCTACTTTGTCACATTGTGTCACTATGACTTGAAAAGGGACTTGCTGGTACCTAACAACATTTACGGGAGCAGACTGTGAGGTCTTTTCTCCTGTGGAACCACTAGGTGGGGTTCAATCTGTCCACTTTTTGGTTTGCAGCCGATCACTTAACCATTGCACCACCAGATTCCTAAATAAATAAATAAAGCTTTATATAACTAGGACATGATACTTTGTTACACAGTGTCTATTGCACCTATATACTATGTTAAAGGAAAGACAATGTGTTAGTTTTTTACACAAATGCTTCTGCATTTCAAATCATCCATGCTCTCTAAAGAAATGCTCACATTCAGCATGAAATATGACACAGTCTACCCATCATCGAGGCATCCAGACACTGTCATTTTTTGTTTCAAGCATGTAGGACAGTGAATGCGGAGAAGCATTTGCTTTGGGTCCCGGATTGGGTTAATCAGAAGAACAAATGTTTCCAGTTATGGATCACTCTATTCTATCACTGATTGCTGGATCCCAAGTGCCAGAGGTGCCCATGTATTGTATATCAAATTCAATATGTTTTTAAAAGAAATGTAAGACCTTACAAAGCCCAGGATATAGGGCAGTATTACACTTGTACACTCCACTACGGCCATATTGGCCTTCTTGCTATTCCACTAAGAGGACATACGTACTCACATTTGCTATACCGTCTAGTCTGGAAAATCTTATCCCAGATATCCATCTAGCTCACTCCTCAACCTTTAATTCTTTGTTCAAATGTCATCTTATCAACCTGGCCTTTCCAGATAAAATCATTTAAAATTGTATCCCCACCTCAAAGACATTCCTTAATCCCATCCCTGCTTGAATTTTCCCAGTAGCACATGTGATACAACTTAGTTACTTACTGATTTTATTATATTCCTTTAAAATGTCCTCTCCCTGACTTCCAATGAGACCAAGTTTGTTTGTTTTTTTTTCATTGTGGTGAAAATATACACAGCAAAACATACATTAGTTGAACAATTTCTACATGTATGATTCAGTGACATTGATTATATTCTCCTAGTTGTACAATCAGTCTTGCTATGTTTTTACAAATTCTTCCACTGTCATTAACATAAACTCAATCCCCCTAAGCCAAAACTTTGTTGTTGTTGTTAGACACTATAGAGTTGATTTCGACTCTTAGCGACCCCATGTGACAGAGTAGAACTGCCCGATAGGGTTTTCTAGGCTCTAATCTTTATGGGAGCAGATTTCCTGGTCTTTCTCCTGCAGAGCTACTTTCAATTAGCAGCTGAGTGCTTAAACCCTTGTACCACCATGGTTCCTTAGATCAGGTATTTTTGTATGTTTTGTAAACTACTGCATCCCTGACATCTAGAAGAGGGTGTGGCTCACTGTAGGGAGTCATTAACTATTTGTTGAATTAAAAATGAATGTTTTCATAATTTTCAAAACTTTCCAATATAGCGGTCCCTCAGTATCTATGGAGGATTAATTCCAGGACCCCCTGCAGATACTAAAATCAACGGATGCTCAAGTTCCTAATACAAAATGGTGTAGTACTTGCATATAACCTACACACATCCTCCCATAGATTTTAAATGACTTCTAGATTACTTATAATACCTAATACAATATAAATGTTATATAAATAGTTGTTAGTGCTTACACTTAACACTTAATGCTTTCTCTGTCTTTCCAAGTACTTTATCAAGAACCAGAGAGACCATTTTTGCCATTGTAGGGGCAGCACTAACACTTCCATGAATTTCAGTTTCTTTCTTCTTTGTTGTGGGAATGTTCAACTTGTTCTTACTGACCTTACGGCCCAACTTCAGCAACCAACACGCCATTTTTCAAAAGATCTAAGATTTTTATTTTCTTATTGAGAGATCCCACTTTACGCTCCCTCTTAGCCTTAGAGGGATTACTATAACATTTTAATTGCTTTTTAGGAGCTATTTTTTCACAGAAACAAAGACTGCACCAAACTGAGACGTGAGGCGAACCATGTTCAAACAAGAGAAATGGAAAGTGACAACAGGGTATGCCTACACATTTGCATGGAGTCAGCCTAGTGCTCAGCGTGGCAAATTCAAGTTTTCAAGTTCTTCTTTTTGGTACATTCTCCTCTCCCCCTCCCCCTCACAGTATTTTTGATGTGAAGTTGGTTGAATCCTTGGATGCAGAACCTGTGGATATGGAGGGCCGATTGCATTTCCCTGAGCAGGCTTGGGAGCGAAATCATGAGAAATATATTAAAAACAAGGTAAATATATGGAGAAATAAATTAAGAAACTGAAAAAATGGAGAAAACTCTATTTGCAATTTCACAATTAAAGTGAGGGGGAGTTAAAAGAACATCCTGTCTGGAATCCTTCTGAGGTTCTCCACAAGCACCTAGTAGAAACAGCACAACCAGACTTACTCAAAGAAGAAAAATTACTACCAAAATTGCCTTAACATATTTACTTGGAACTGAGTACAGATCCTAGAGGAGGGAAGCTCTTGATTTTGGATTTGCTACACACATATGCTCCATGAATATCTGCCTGGACATTCAGTGCTGCGACTCTTAAATCCTTGTGGTGGAGGAAAGAGCAAGTATGAACAAATCAGTTGATATCATTCGGCCACCCAGGGGAGCTTGGCCAGAGACCTGGGATTAGCCTGTGGGATACTCACCCAGGAAGATATAATCTGACATACTGAAAGTAGGTGCCCAGAGGGCACAAAGTCAGTTTCTCTACAATAAAACATCTCAAAATCTTGAAATGCTGTAAAAGAAACAAGTTTTAAATTGGATTGGATTTGAGTCTTAAGGGAATACTAGAGCCCAAGGGGCATAAGCAAAGTCGGTTTTCTTTACAAAAAAACTTCTCAAAATATTTCAAATGTTGTTGATGAACTAGGTTTTAAGTTGCATTGGGCTTGAATTTTCTTAGTCATGTGCTCTTTGCATATCCAATTTGAGAATAGCAAATTTTTCTATATATCTTTATTTCAATCTCTAGCTCTATATCTTTTTCTATATCTGTATTTATCTATATACATCAGTGAGTTAAAATAACACAAGAAATTAAATTCATTTTATAATTCAGTAAAATTGCACTTTCAGTAAGTGTGGTTTACAACTTTAAGTGGATAAATTGGTTTTGTTGTTAGTTACCTTTGAAACCTTTTGGCTAGTAGTCTAGCCCTTAACTGCTTGTATCACCCAGTGACTTCTGGTTAAACCGTTATATGTATCTAATTTTAATTCACTATGGCTAAATAACAGCGTGCCTAAGTGGCATAAACATTTAAGCATTGAACTAGTAACTAGAAGTTTGAGGTTAAAACCCACCCAGAAGCATCTTGTAAGAAATGCATGGTCATCTGCTTCCCAATATGTATCTAATTTTAATTCACTATGGCTAAATAACAGCGTGCCTAAGTGGCATAAACATTTAAGCATTGAACTAGTAACTAGAAGTTTGAGGTTAAAACCCACCCAGAAGCATCTTGTAAGAAAGGCATGGTCATCTGCTTCCCAAAGGTCACAGCCATGAAATTCCAATAGAACACAGTTCTACTCTGAAACACGTGAGGTTTCATGCTCTGGAACTAACTCCACCACAATTGGTTATTGCTAAATATAGAAAAAGTATCTTAAAATGAAAGGAGACCTGGTAGAGCAGTAGTTCAGGGCTTAGCTGCTAACCAAAAGGTCAGCGGTTCAAACCCACCAGCCACTCCATGGGAGAAAGATGTAGCAATCTGATTCCATAAAGATTGAAACCAAGACCAAACCCATTGCCATTGAGTCGATTCCGACTCATAGTGAACGTACAGGACAGACTAGAACTGCCACAGAGTGTTTTCAAGGCTGTGAATCTTTATGGAAACAGACTGCCACATTTTTCTGCGGAAGAGAGGCTAGTGGGTTCCAACTGCTGATCTTTTGGTTAGCATCTGTGAGCTTAACCACTGCACACCAAGGATCATTTCCACAAAGATGACAGCCTTGGAAACCCTATGGGGCAGTTCTACTATGTCCTATAGTGTCGCTATGAGTCAGAATGGACTAGATGGCACAAAACAACGACCGCAGCAACAACATCTTGTAATGCAGACAATAGAATATATATTAACTGGTTAGTCACAGGTTTCTGACAGGGTAAATATTAGTGCTGAGACATTGAGATGAGAAAAATGATTCTTCTGAAATAATAGACATCTATATCAACATTCATGGCGACTCATAGCGACCTTACGGGAAGGAGTAGAACTGCTCCATAGGGTTTCCAAGGAGTGGCTGGTGGATTTGAACTGCAGACTTTTTTTGGTTAGCATCTGAGTGCTTTACCACTGTGCCACTATGAGTTAGAATTGACAGCAACAGGTACGTCAATGTTATTTTTTTAATTTTGTTTTGTTTTAAATCACTTTAGAAGCTGTCTGAATGAATTAAATCATTTTAGCTGCTGTCTGAATTGATTAAAGTCTTAGGCACAAAGGACGAGGTAGATTATTCTCATCCCTGGTATTTCCACCAATCCAAAAAGCTTTTGTATGTGTATATATGTATATATTCTTTTATAGTAACTTGCATATCATGCCTTGGATTATAATTTGGGAGGTAAATACAATGTATTATTTATCTTTGTATCATCCTATTTTGCCTCTAACAGAAGAGATGTTCAGTAAAAAATTGCCAGCCAGGTCTTTTCTCCTGTGGAGCCTCTGGATGTGTTTGAACTGCCGACCTTTTGGTTAGCAGCCAAAATATTGTTATACCTAAATATTGTTATAAATGAACTTTTTCAAATTTTATGGTATGGATACAGTCTTTTTCATTGATATCACCTTTCCTGTTGTCTTAGTTATTTAGTGCTGCTATTACAGAAGTACTACGAGTGTGTGTCTTTAATAAACAGAAATTTATTTTCTCACAGTGTAGAAAGCTGGAAGTCTGAATTCTGGGTGCTAGCTCTATGGGAAGGCTTTCTTTCTCTGTAGGCTCTGAAGGAAAGCCCTTGTCTCTTTGAGATTCTACACCTGGGGTTTCTTCATGTGGCTTGGCATCTATCTTCCCACATCTCAGCTTCCTAGCTTGCTTGTTTAATCTCTTTTACATTTCAAAAGAGCTTGACCCAAAATACACCCAAGCACTAATCCTGCCTTATTAACACAACAAAGACAAGTCATTCCCAGAAGGGATTATAACCACAGGTATAAAAATCCTTTGCCATGAAGTGGATTCCCACTCATAATGACCCTATGGGACAAAAGAGAACTGCCCCATAGGTTTCCAAGAAGCAGCTGGTGGATCCAAGCTGTCAGTCTTTTGGTTAGTAGCTGAGCTCTTAATGACTGCACCACTAGGCCTCCAATCACAGATATGTTGTTGTTGTTAGGTGCTGTCGAGTCGTTTTCGACTCATAATGACACTATGTACAACAGAGCAAAACATTGCCCTGTCCTGCGTCATTCTCATAATTGTTGTTATGCTTGAGTCCATTGTTGCAACCACTGTGTCAATCCATCTGGCCATGGGTCTTCCTCTTTTTCACTGATCCTCTACTTTAACAAGCATGATGTACTTCTTCAGTGACTAGTCCCTTCTGATAACGTGTCCAAAGTATGTGAGATGAAGTCTTTCCATCCTTGCTTCTAAGAAGCATTCTGGCTGTACTTCTTCCAAGACAGATATGTTCGTTCTTCTGGCAGTCCATGGTATATTCAATATTCTTCTCCTACCCCTTTATTTCTGCTTCCATATACTAGAAATCTTTCCAAAGGAACCACCACCTTATTTTTCTCATATTTTGAGGACCCAGTCAACATTTAAATGAGTAAGCTAACCATTCTCAGTTTTCCCCTCATCTACTTTCAGTAACAATTTTTTCAATTGCCCATTTTAATTTTCAACTAGACTCCTGCTCTGAGGGTGATAACGAATGTGGTAGGTCCAGGTATTACTGTATTTCATATGCAGAATTTATACAGAATTCTGTACCAAATCTTTCTTTGTATTATCTGAAGTTGCTCGTGTTACAGAATGGTTTAGAGTAGAATAATATCAAACCCTGTTAACATCTATTTGTAGTTCCCTGAAGCTTTCAGTAGAATTCCAACTTAATTTACTAATTAGATATGTGTGGAATTTTATACACTGCCTGTAATAAGGCATAGGGGCATTATCTGACCTCCTCTAACTTCATAAGAGGGAAGGAGAATCAAGATCAACAGCCCAAGGCTGATTCCTATGAGGTGGAAGTCAGACATGCCTCCTCTCTCTGCCATCTTTACCAATTCTGACATCAACTATCCCTCCCGCAGCACTTTCTACTTCTCTGCTGGGTTCAATAATTCATTGCAATGGCCACACAGAACTCACAAACAATACTCAGATTATGGGGTTTATTAGGGAAATAACAGGTTACAATTCAAGCTCAGGACCACTCAGGATACAGTTCTTCCATCAGGACAGCCTCTTTTCAACCGTGCTGACAGGCATACGGCTCCCTTGCCCTGGGCCTCTGCCCAAAGGCACTCAGCTTTCTAGCTCCGTGGGCTGGAAGCCCATCATGCCATCTCCTGCTGCCAGCTCTCTGCTTCTCGTCATCTTCAGGGTTACAGCTCACTCTCTGTCTCCTGGGTCCAGGAGCTTCTCAACGCAGCCATCCCAAGTCCAAAGGATGTGCACTTCGCTCCTGACTGGTCTTTCTTAGTAATGGTGGTATCTTCCCTTTCCTGCCTCTGGGGTGGCTCATTTCAAGCCCAGCGAGATGGCAAAACCAACGAATCCCTTTGGTCAGCTACAATTACCCTATCTGCACAATCCCGCCCAATCACCTGGGTGGGATTACAAAACCATGGCTAGAAAGGCCACACAAATGTGATCCATCACACCCCATGGCCTTTTTCAAGTGATTCATTTTCTATTGATATTATGTGCAGCTTCTCATCACATTAGCAGTTTCATCTGGTATAATGGTAGTCATTTTTCTAAAAAATAGTGCATAGAATGAACACACAATGAGTCCACTCACATTATGAACCAAACTATCTACTGCTAGAGAATTAAGGCAACATATTTAGTTTTCCAGTTCATTTCTGAGTCAGCAGAGGTGGGCATTGACATGACTCACTTTAATTCTTCTGAATTTCTTTAAAATATGTATATCCAAGTGCTTCATATTTTCTAGTCAACTATAGCCCATTTTTCTGGATATTATACAATGGCAAGGCCCAATAATCTATATATTATTTTATATATTGATAAGAGCTAGAGCCAGTTCTTCTTCCACACCTGAATAAATGACTCTCAGTTCTCTATCTTGTACAGACATGCCCTTTGCCTTCTTTCTCCAAGATTTTACCATCTGCAGATCATACAGTTAATGGTTTCCAAACAGCAACCTGACCATAATCTGGGAACTCCCATCAGTAAACCAGATAGCCTACTTTGCATCTGCTGGGAAAAAATCATATGATTCAGATCACACAGCTTTGGGAGCTGGACTGTCTTCATATGGCTTATCATTGGCTCTAGGTGGTAACGAGACCTACTTATACATGTGGTGTATCCTCCCCTCCCTCCCACCTCCATCGATTACTACCTTTCTCCCCATAACATACTATTGAATTTACTACTCCCACTTTATAAGTGAGCACTTTATAACCTACTCTCATCCTAGATGAACATCTCAAATCTCCAAATATACAATCAGTATTATTGGCCCTAGAATTATCTGATTCCCTTTTGTGTTGGGGATGGGCATTTTTTTCTACCAACACCAAGTAACACACTTGTTACTACTTTCCTTTTAAAAGGCTGTTAAGAACTGGCACCTACCCTGAGATAATCTTTAAACCTTAAACCAAAAATATCCCCTGAAGTCTTCTTTAAAACATAGAATGTTGCTGTGTGCTGTCAAGTCGATTTCAACTCACAGCGACCCTATATGACAGAATAGAACTGTCCCATAGGGTTTCCTACGCTGTAATCTTTCATGGGAGCACATTGCCAGGTCTTTCATCCCGCAGAACTGATGGTGGGTTTGAACTGCCAAGCACTTAGCCATTATACATCAAGGGCTCCTTATAATAGTTTAGCTTTGTTAGTAAAGAATATCTGCCTTGAGCATTGTGTTCTTTTAAAGAACTAGCTATATGGAAGCAAGTTGACAACAGCACCTCCAAAAGTTAAATAGGAAGCTTAACGGGCAATGAGTTTATGTTAATGGTGGAGGAATAGTTTGGAAAAGGAGGGTGAGAATGTTTGCACAACTTAAAGAATGCAATCAATGTTACTAAATTGTACATGTAGAAATTGTTGGATTGGTGTATGTTAGCTGTGTATATTTTCAACAAAAATAAATAAATAAATTATTTTTTAAAAAAAGAACTGGCACACAGTAAATTTTCTAGTCTGAAAGATCTCCACTAGGCAGTCTTACTTGTTTTCTCCCAAAGGCTTCATCTGTATGTTTTCTGACTAAAAACATAACCAATATTACCTGAGCAATGGGATCATATAGGCCAAATGGGACTTTCTGTGACATCATCCCCCGTGAATATTTATTTAATGTTTATTTCTGCTCAGGGCCTCATTTAAATTTAAATTTTTTTCTGGTTACAAGTTTCTGACCATCTTTATTTTTGTTAGGCTCTATTAGGCATGGTAATATTTCTCATTGTGAGATATATTCCTGCTTATTTCAACCTACATAATTTCTAGGGATTTCACAGCCTGGGCTAGGCCTTTAATTTTAGCTGGATTTATCTGGAAGCCTCTATTTGTTACATGCGTGACCATGGGCTTTAACTCCTCCTGAGTTTCTTCATCTGAGGAGGCAATTATCACCATACCATCCATGCAGAACACTAACTTGCTCTTACTGATTAAGTCCAAGTCCCACCTTGCCATATTATGACAATATGCTTGTGAATTCACATACCTCTTTGGAAAATCAGTAAATATATACAGAGTTCCATACCATGAGTATGCCTTTTTGCCTGGTTAGATTCTGAAACTGATATTTTTAAAAAAGACATTGTCCTGGTCTACAATGCGTATCAGTCCCCTTGACCTCTTGCACTTCCTGAATGAATTTTACCATATCAGGTATAGCTGAGGATGTTAGAGGAATCACTTCATTAATTCTTAACAGCCTAATATTGGTGTCTTAGGTACTGTTGAGTCATTTCTGACTCATAGAGACCCTATGTGTAATAGAACAAAACACTCCCCAGTCCTGCTCCATTCCCACAATCATTATGTTTGAGTCTATGGTTGCAGCCACTGTGTCAGCCCATCTCACTGAGGGTCTTCCTCTCTTTCACTGACCCTCTACTTTACCGAGCATAATGTCCTTCTCCAGGGACTGGTCCCTCCTGCTAACATGTGCAAAATACCTGAGACGAAGTCTCACCATTCTCATTTCTAAGGAGCATTCTGGGCTGTACTTCTTCCAAGACAGATTTGTTCATTCTTCTGGCAATCCATGGTATATTTAATATTCTTTGCCAACACCATAATTCAAAGGCATTAATTCTTCTTTGGTCTTATCCTTATTTTTTGTCCAGCTTTCACATTCATATGAGACCTCCAGTAACTGTTTGCTTGGTATATATATTGAACAAAAAGGGGAATATTGGGACCAAAATTTCCATTTCAACAATTTTCTTTCTCAGGGAAGTGATCCTTGTTGCCTTCCTGGGATGCTATGTTTTAATACCAAATTTTGTGAGGAATATATGATATAACATTTTAAATACTTAGTCCAGTGTCAGGTGCATAATAAATGCATGATGATCTATAGCAAATATGATAACATACATTCAGTATTGACCTTGCCTGATGACAGTGATTTGTTTTATTTACTCATTTATTTTTTTTAGTTATACACCTGGATTGAGTAATGTGTCTAGAGGTGAAATCAAGTGTAAGAAAAGTGGATGGCTCTTTTAAGTATATGAGGACCTTCAAGTCAAATGGCTATGAAATGAGAGAAGGTAGTGGCAAAGCTTTCTTAAGAATGATTTTTTTTTTGGTGGAAAGAACATTTGACTAATATTCCATGTAACATGGGTTCTTAATCTTACTCTAACTGTATTTGTGTTGTGTCTTTCACAAGTCACTTTAACACTCAGGATTTCAGTTTCAGTATTTGACAAAAAAAGTGTGAATATTCCTATTAGTCTGCCTCCCCACAAAGTTGAGATGATCAAATGAGATTATTAATGCATGCACATGAATTTCAAATATCATGAAGTACAATGTTATAAAGGGTGAATCATGCTGAGTAAGTAGATTTTATGAACAAATCTAATAGCTAATACACCAAATGCCTAAATCACTTCTTTGATAAGACGTACAGTTAGGTGTGCATCTGGTGGCCAGATGCAGCACAGAAAGCATCAATAACTGATCAAATATTAAAACAATTTGGTAGGAAGATCACAAATAGTATAACTAATAGGCAAAGCCTGCTGGCAAAATTGTGTTACTTACCAAATATAGTAAATTGCATGGAAAAAACCTACTGTTACTAGGACTAAAAGTTCAGGTTCCTTAGATGCTGATATGTTATATCACATGAATGTGTTCTGTCTTTCGCTCTCTGTGTATATATGTGTATATATAGAGAGAAAGGAGAGAGAGAAAGAGCACTTTCATATAAATAGTTCTCTCTCTCTCTGTCTCTCTATATATATATATATGTACATACACACACTCACACATACACATATAGAGAGAGAGAAAGAGAGAAAACTATATGGAATCAAATTGACAATACATACACACACACATTTTTTTCTGTGAAATTATTTCTGTAAAATAAAGGAATCTGACGATTCTATGATTGATTACAGTCCAAAGTGGGTATTGACAGTGTCAATGGGAAAAAAGAATAAAATATTTGACATGCTCCTATAATATAACTTCCTACCCTCAACCACATTCATACTCAGAAGACCACTTTAAAAATAGGCTCTGTGAGTATGATAAAATTCCTGATCAATAATGCAAGGTTAACAGTCAGTGGTATAAATGTGTTTAGTACTGACTGAATGAGTATTATTCCATTGTCTATCACAATGCTTTTTTATTGTTTAATTGCAAGACAGAAAAAATATTGATAAATTTCAATTTTTAGAAGAAAAACTGCTGCTTTATTTTTTCTTTAATATTCTTATGTTCAAGAGTAATTCTTAAAATACATAAGTACTCAAACTACCGAAGTACACATTTTACAGAAAATAATAAAATTGACATTATTCAATTTCATTTTAAATAAGCTCTTTGAATTTTCAGACAGGCACTTATTTTAAATCTGAAAAAGGACAGTGAATGGGGCAGGCTATCATTATATTAACCTGGAGTTTATGATGAAACATACCTCTCAAATTTCAAAAACGTGCTTTAAAAATCTGTCATTGGTAGTAAAAAAAAGAATATTGATAAAATTGTATGTTTATATAGATTCCTGGTGAGTTAATAATGCTTTTTTATATAAAGATCACTTTAAATTGCTCAATCATGATTAATGTAAATTCTAATTTAGAAGCTTAATTGAATTTTCACACAGAATACTAAATTCTCATTAAATATTTAAATAAAATATTTAAGTATACAAATAAAATTAAATATTATTATTATGTAAATCACATCTATAATTTCCATTATTAAAATACAAAAAAAAAAAATCCTAAGTAGAAACATGGCGCCTTAGCTATCTAGTGCTGCTGTAACAGATATACCACAAGTAGGTGAACGGCTTTAACAAACCGAAATTTATTCTCTCACAGTCTAGGAGGCTAGACAAAAAATTCAGAGTGCCAACTCTAGGGGTTGGCATTCTCTCTCTGTTAATTCTGGGGGAAGTTCCTTGTCATCAATTTTCTGCTGGTCAAGGAGGTTCTCTGTGCAGGGACTCCTGATCCAAAGGATGGGCTCCCCTCCTGGTTCTTCTTGCTTGGTGGTAATGAGGTCCCTCTCCTCTCTGCTTGATTTTCTCTTTCATATCTCACAAGAGATTGACTCAAAATACAACCTAATCCTTCAGATTGACTCCTGCCTTATTAACATAACTGCCTCTAATCCTGCCTCATTAACATCATAGAGATTAGGATTTACAACGCATAGGATAACATCAGATCACAAAATGGTGGACAACATACACATTCTAGGGGACACAATTCAATACATAACACATGGAAATACATAAAAATCTAAAGAAGAGGGGAAAAAAGTGACTCATATTCCCATCCCAAAGTATTACCACTGTTAGCTTCTGTGAGAAATGGGTACTCTGATACACTGAAGGTAGGAGAGTAAATACTATCCTTTGGGAACTTAATGTGTACTAGCATCTGTCTCTGATGTTGTTTGCAAATAACAATATATGTCCATAATTAAATAAAATTTTGTAATAAATATCAAAACCACAAAATATCAAAACTCAAGTGTTAACTTTACTATTTGGGGTTAAGACAAAGGAATTACTCCTATTGAATATTTTCAAATATTTTATCTACTATCTTTACAATATTTAAACTTTGTTTCTATGGAAGGAGTAAAGGACTGTATAGCCCCCCAAATCACTTATTTTTGACATTTCATGAATTTGATAGGGTTGGGAGTCATAATATGTTGCTTAAAGGAATGAATACTGAGACCCTTATTTAAGTGCCACTCAGGGTTCTAGTTACCCCCAAACAGCCAAAAATATGGCAAACCAAAAATGAGCAGGCAAAAAGCAGAAAATCCAAATATGTGCAGTTAGCCATCTGCCTAGTTGTCTAAAAACTTTGCCCCAGAGAAAATTGCCACAAGTTTATATATGTCGGTTACAGCTGTTAAGAATCAAAGGCATTGAGAAGGAGCCTACAGTTTAAAGGCTATGTCGATTCACAGTTTGAACATTAACATCTTTATTAAATGGGGGGGGGGTTAGTTTGGGCTTACTCCCAGTATACACTTTATTTTCCAAGGTCTTCTGATGCTATCAGCTTTCTTACCTTTTTTTTTTTTTCAATCTATACAATGCATAGTTTTGATCGAAGGGAGGAGGTTGATTGAGCTTCTAGCCCATATTTATTTTACTTCTTGAGATACCAAGGGGTAATCTGAAGATTTATGTATCAACAACTCTTTAATCCATTCATTCATATTCTGTTTTGGAAACTTGCTATGCAAGAGGCACATATTTTCAAATGGCCTAATTATTTTGACCCATTTCTCGTCTGTCAGTTTGTGGTACTGTGGTGACTTGTGTATCGCTATGATGCTGGAGCTCTACCACTGGTATTTCAAATACCAGCAGGATCACCCATGGTGGACAGGTTTCAGGGGAGCTTCCAGACTAAGATACACTAGAAAGGCCTAGTGATCTATTTTTGAAAATTAGCCAGTGAAAACCTTATGGATCACATCAGAACACTGTCTGACTTACTTGCTTTGGACAGGTCATCAAGAAGGATCAATTGCTGGAGAATGCCATCACGTCTGGTGAAGTAGAGGGCTAGTGAAGGCCATGAAGACCTTAAGTGAAATGGATTGGCACAATCGAAGCCATGATGAACTCAAACATGCTGGCAATCTTGAGGATGATGCAGGATTGGGCAATGTTTCGTTCTGTTGTATATAAAGTCACCATGAGTTACCGTCGACAACAGCCAATGACAACAGTTGTTTTGACAAATACTTTGAGCCGTTTCCATTATACTTTATTTGCATTTAGGAAAGGCCTACCATTTCTTACTTTTTCAAAAATTACCCTTTTGGATTTGCATGAAGCTTGATGGAACTATTTTATTTTCTTCCTCCAAGATTTATTCTATTTCGTTTAAGTCGTCAGAGACAATTTTACCTTGGCATTTTTATGAGGACTTTTCTAAATACGTTGACATTGCAGTTGTCAAGTAATATAAACTGATCAGTTATATTAGAATAAAGACTTATGTTTGGGAAAACCTTATCTCTAATACCACATAACAAAGGTATCTCCCAGTATTGCTGAGCACAGATAAATGAACAATCTAGAGACAACTTTCCTGTTTAAGGGTAGCCTGTTCTAGAATAAAAATTTGACTGCATAAATGGGTTAATTCTTAATTAATCAAATAGTCAGTTGAAACTAAGCTTTATTTTCTTAACTATATTTTTCCTTCTGCAATGGAATAAAATGTAGAAAAACAAAATTTAAACAATACTGCTTCAAATTGAAGGCATGTCTTATAAAACATGGCATATAGTCAATTCTGCAGACTATAGCTCTGTTATAAAGGGATGATAGATATTCTGTGATAAACAGGAGATCAGTTCATACTATGAGAATAAATGATAGAAGTTGTAACTCAATGGTTATTGTAAATAAGTAAAATAAATAAATTTTGATCTAATTTCTATACCTTTAGACAATCAGCTTATGATGTAGGGTCTTTTGATAAGTTGAAAATCTGGCCAGGGTAATTTTACTTTATTTTTTAAGTTATTGGAAAGTATTTTGAATTATATCCTTATTGTTTCTTAAAATTGTCCATTATTTAATTTTTCATTTTTTAATTTATTTTATTTTTTATTGTACTTCAGGTGAAGGCTTACAGAACAAATAGTTTCTCATGAAACAGTAGTACACATATTGTTTT